>NC_132845.1:2703401-3050898 GCF_048164855.1 Canis lupus baileyi
GTTCGAATAATTTTTGCCAATAAAATGTACTTTAGTGGTGTAACTATCAGTGATATATTCTATGCTCTTCTCCACTAAAGTTTTTAAAGCTTTAAGCTACATTTTTAAAAAACCTGTACTTGTTATAGTGCATTATATACCTAAAGACTCATGTAAATTTATGAGACAATATTTTAATATATACAGAATCATTATGAATTCTATTTAATCTGCTCTTAAATCAGAATAAGGCAAACTGTATTTTAAATTCATAATTTTGCAAATGAGGCACCCCATTACCCTTAGTTCAATGATCATGTGCTCTACAGAACTCAATATATAGCAAAGTCGCTCAGGTTAATATTTTTGCTGAGGCATGTTAGGAATAAGTCAGTAGCTGACCAGAAGATCTTACTTCCAGCTTAATAATTTTTAGTGCTTTGGTCCTTAATAAAATCTAAACAGGGGGATCCCTGGGTGGCGCAGCGGTTTGGCGCCTGCCTTTGGCCCAGGGCGCGATCCTGGAGACCCGGGATCGAATCCCACGTCGGGCTCCCGGTGCATGGAGCCTGCTTCTCCCTCTGCCTATGTCTCTGCCTCTCTCTCTCTCTCTCACTGTGTGCCTATCATAAATAAATAAAACAAAAAAATTTTAAAAAAAATCTAAACAGGTTTCAAAATGTACATCAGTGAGGCTGTTGGTCCCAATTCCATTTTGTTTCCAATAAATAGAAGTTGCGTCCTTTAAACACAACACTGAGGAAAACAGCTCATTTATATGAAAATTCTAGATTCTATACCTCAACGAAGCATAGTTGCACTGGTAACTTAAAAGCTTTTACAGTTTATGAAGAAATGGCCTTATTAAAACTTAAGTAGAGAAGTTATCTGTTCTTAAGTCTGGGAACTAACTTTCATGCTGGTTTATTTTGCAGAGCTAGAACTTCAGAAAAATTCCAGCAAACAATTATTTTTGGTAAAGAACAAAAACATTTCCTGTATTTAAATACTGGAAGAAACACAATTAATCAAAACCTCTTAGGAAACAGAACAGCTATTAGAGGCTCCTTTGTCAAACACGAAGTGCTTGCCAGGACAGTGTTGAGAGCTAGGAATACTGGGTTAAAGACAAGGGCTCAAAGGAAATTCTCTTAATTCCTATGAACGCTCGGGAACCAAGGAGAGCATCCCAGCATTCTGAATTGAGTCATGAGGCCAAAGGAGAACGTGGAAAGTGTGTGGGCTGTGTGTGTACAGAGCATTCCAGGCATAGGAAACTTGTATAATGATGAAAATCTAACACAAGTGGTTCAGCAGGAGTTGTGGGGGAGGGAAAGGTGTGAATCCTGGAAAAAGAAGAAAATCATGACTTCTTAATGCTATGTAGAAGGATTTTAATTTAATCCTGAAAGCTGCACAGGTTTTAAGCAAAGCAATGACAGAACTGCTTGTCCGTGATGAAATAAGCATTGGAGCATTGGTATCTGCGAAATAACACGAGTGGGGGAATAGAACAGCCAATACTTGCAGGTTGGAGATCCTCGGTCTTTGTGGTAACCCTGATAAATAGGCTACAGCTGTTTTATCTTTTAGTAGGTACAAAACTCTCTGCTCTGACCACAACACTAAGATCTTTTGCCATTTTTAATCAGCATTCAATGTGGTCCAGTTTAATTCTGACATTATGAGGTTCCTTCTTTCCCTAAGTTTTCCCAGTTATATTTTTAGTACCCTAAATACATGATCAAAAGTTGAGCCTTTGCAAATTAGCTCATACTCCTCAATAAACTTCAAGACTATAGAGTTTTGCTTTCATTCAGGCAAGACTAATTCTTCCCATTTTTATCACTTTATTTCTACTGTAAAATATTTTGTAAGCACTCCCTCACTAAATTAAAATGGAAAAGGGCTGTCCTACATAATTTTAGCTTCAAGCCCAGTCCTTTATATAGATCCTTGAGTAACACAACTTTCCTCATAATCTTCTTAGATATATTTAGGTCCTAATTTACCTGGCTGTTGAAAATATTCTTTATGCTAGTATACCTTTTATTTTGCTAAATACGTATGTAGGAACTATTACTACGTTTTTGTATAAGTGTGTATAATGCTATATAAAGAAAACATACGACTTACTGGTCACTCTCAGTGACTACAAACTTGGTTCTAATGCTACCTGGATCTATCCTTCCTGATACTGAAATTAATAGCCAAGGCACCTTTTAAGGTCAAAGCACCGCAACCCTTGCCCCTCACCCACGATGAATCCAGTTCCCCTTCACCTGTTTGATGATACCTCTGACAAATTCTTCCCTCCCTCCTCCTCCATCACCTACTTTCTGTTCTATTGAAGAATGGGAGGCATGTAAAAAAAAAAAGCCCACAGGAGTCAATCTCAAAGAACTTCCCCCAGAGCAAAGCTGGAACAATCTGAACAGTAACACAGCAACAGCATTGGACTATGGCCTAAAGTATAAAAGAAATATGCAGGAGTCCATACAGATTCATGGGAGAGGTTTCAACAGAAGAAGTCAAGGGAGTAGACAGCCCTGCGCAACAGGAATTAATTCCCTGATCTCTACTCTGAAGGTGGGCTTTACTTAGTAACTTACTTCCAAAGAGTGGAGTAGGTTAAAGGGTAAAGACTAACTACAGTGACGAATCTGGGCAAATCCAGATATTATGTACCCCAGATTTATGATAAAAAAAGGCATTTTTCTTCAAATACTCTTTCCAATTTCCCCTTCTCCCAGTCTAAACACCAGAAAAACCATACTAATTCAGAATGGGGGATATTCTTCAGCATATCCACTTAGTATTCCTCAAGATTGTCAAGGAACTAATGAAAAACTGTCAGACCAGAAGAGACTGCAGAGATACAACAAACTAACTGCACTGTGGTACCTGGACTGGATCCTAGAACTGAGTAATGACAAATGGTGAAATTCACATGAAATCCGGGTTCTAATTACTATTAATACATCAATTCTAGTTTCTCAGCTTTGTTAAAAGTATATGGTAATCATGTGTTAAGGATGGTGAAAATGATGCGGAACATACTGGTACTCAGCAATTTTTGCAACTTTTCTGTAAATCTAAAGTTATTCCAAATTAATGACTCTATCTGCCTACCTACCTACAAATGACTGAAATTCACACCCTCGTACCACACCACTAAGAAACCCTGACTTAGTGGCTTAGCATTTATCTTTTAAGACAAATTATGTGGTTATTAGGAGTAATACTGACATTTGCCATTGGGCTTGGAGGTAAATCCCCATTTAGCCACTCTTGTGGTTTCTCTGGGCAAGTTTTAAATTCCCTCAAGTTGCAACCTTCCTTTTTGTAAAACCATATATAAAGCTGATAGGAGAATCATATAATGCCTATAAATCTCTTATGACATACCTTAAACTGTCTTTTAATTAAAAACTGCCCACTCTATTTTCTAGAAATAATACAATTTCCAGCTCAGGAAAGCTACAAGGTTATTTAAAAAATATTTCATGACTATATCAAAAACAGGGCGGAGAGGAGAAATTCCCTGCTTCTTACCAACATCTGTAACCCTGGCTGTGGATGCCACGATACAAAAAATGGGAAACAAAGACTGGTTTAACTTTCATAATTGTGCCTAGAGATGGCCTTGTGTTTAGAGCTTGCCTCGAACTTAAACACTGCTAGATACCATTCAAATAGTTTAAAGGATTCTAAATGAGAACTTAAAGACAATTCAGCAGTTAAGACAGACAGTTGTTGAGTGTTATAGTCACAGTTTTAAAAATTAATTCAAGCAGCACACTATGGAGTGCTATTTTACCGCATGAAATAAAGTGTGTGATGTCATGGTAGGAAATATTCAATGAATTTGGGTATTCTCATTAAACACACACGCACACGCACACGCACACACACACAATTTTTGAGTATCCAAAGTTATAGCTGATCATGACCTTGGTATGTTTTAAGCCAAGCACTCTTACTATGAACAGTGTGATGTAATCCAAAGGTAAATGAATATAAAGAGTTTAAAGTTTGGCACAATCGAAAGTCACAGGACTATAATAGGCTTAAAAATGAACATTAACTCAGAGCTTAAAAATTCTAATTTATTTCTCACAAATGCCACTTGATGCTTGACTCACAGCTTTATTTACATTTGTCTACAGCATCATTTCCTCATGAAATGAACTAGTACAGCTTAGTTAAACCAAATGAAATCATAATCATCTGAATTGTTTGTAAACTATTAGCTAAATTTATAACCTTGCATTTGCTTAGTACAGCCAAAGTTTCAAATACAGAAAGCACAAGAATAAACCAATGGTAACAAGTAGACTCTAGAAGATCATCTGGGCAATTTAGAAGGTGGACTTTCAAGAAGTCTGAGGCACAATTACAAGAGAGTAAAAGTTCTTGTGCAACCTACAGTAAACGTAGCAAAGAAAATTAAGACGTAAAAAAACAAGGGGAAATTCATTGTAAAAATATTATCAAAATACTTCTACATAAGATATTTTGCTTTCATCTTTAGATCCACTGAAGAGAAAAATCACTCATTTTAAAATAAAAAACAAATAATTTTGTTTGGTCTGTCTACTAAATACCTTAAAACCCTTACATTTTTAATTGCAGTAGACAATAATTTAAAACTAAGGAAAAAAAAAACAAACAGTGGGTATTGATCCCCATGACAAAAAGTCCCCAAGCACAGTTGTTGATTTCCCTTAATATACTTACCTTGCATTGTCACTGAAGATACTGCTAAGAGAAATCTTTCTGTTTTTAAGCCAGAGGACAAAAAATGGAGCTCAAGTGACCAGATTTTGAGAAATAAAACAAACTCAAAGTATTTTAAGCCATAAGTAATTTCAAGTGAATAGGAACAATAAGTATTTCTGCGTGTCATGCAGAAATAAGCATTCATTTGTTACTCAGAAGAAAATTTTATGCAGCGTTTGAACACCTCAAGGCAAATAAACGTTCACTTAAATTCATAATCTCTCTGTTGGTCTTTCAACCCGAGAAATACACTTCTGAAGCTTTCTTCAATTTGTTCCTCATTAACTATGATTTTACCTTGTCTACACCACTGTTATGTGGTAACTGCGTTTTTAAAGGGTATCACATAAAGCTTCTTAAAATATTAAGATAAACATTCTGAAATGGAGGTTTTTCTCATCAATTATACCAGTAAAGAAAAGAACTGGTTTTACACATCTGCTCAAAATCACATGTCAGGCAAAGAGAAATGAGTAACACCCTCTTCCTTCTGCAATTCACAAGATTTTTCTTCATTAAATGTGCTGATACAAAAGTAAAACCAGTTAAGAGAAACAAAGATTCTAAGGCACCCTCAGCTTAGGGAATTTCAAAATAAGTTTCCATTTGGCTGTTTTCAACCAGTTTTACTTTTTCTTTCTGATAAGAATCACTTTGACATAGACTAACACAAGCAGATTGACTCCTTTTCCCAGATTAACATAAACAGATTGTTTCCAACTACTTTACCACAGTCTTGCCTCCATGACCAAAGTTCAGGCAAGCCTAGGTTATCCTGTCTTCAGTCAATAGTTCATATTCGGAAATGAAAAAAACAAGAGTTCAAATTAGGAAACTTCTGTCATAGCTGAAATGGTTTTAAATGAAACAAATGGTTGTAAATAATGATAAACAAGAGCATCTATTTTGGGACATTATGGCTTAAAATACTATTTACTTTTAATTTCACAAATAAACACAGCTGTATTGTTCTGAAAAGCAATGAAAGGCATGCACCTCTACTAGCAGATTTAGCACTTCTGACCAAGTAAGACACCAACTTCTTAAAAAATATGCTTCATGCACTGTACTGATTTTTTTTTTAAGATGTAAATTTTAATACATTATTTCTTTTTTGAACTTGAACGGGAACCAGAATGGGATGATCCAGAAGATGACCTGTGGTGCCTGTAAGACATAAGGAGAAAGCAGATCATCTAGTAAGCTGGAGCTGGTTATCCAGCATTCATTCATAAGACTATGAGAATATAAAAAACAAAACCTCATTTTGCTGGCAAAAATAATAATTAAAATATAAGATACAAATGTATACACACAAAATTAACCAGTGTTTAGATGTTGGATGTGAGACCCGTAATAGCATAACCATAATTGAAAACTCTCTGTAATTTACAAATATCTTCTCAAGATATAGCCACCTCTCAATTATTTAAGGTAATGAAGGAAAGCCTTGCAAAAAATGTGTAAAATTACAGATAACATACAACAAGGGCATATAAACTTGGTAATGGGAGTGTGACTAAATCGATCCTTGTGATACACTGTAGACCAGTGTGGTAAGTCTACATGTAAAACAAATACAGCAAGGCTTCATACTGTGTATGAGAATATATATTCTTAAATAATTACGTTTTGGAAATCTAGGTCACACAAGATGATTGTACAATTAGTTATAGGGTTATATTCATGCAGCTAATTATGAATAAGTCAATATATCAACCTGGGTAAAGTAGTGGTGTTCCGAGGGGTTGGCCCTGGGCTCAGGGTTGTTTAGTGTTTTCACCAATCACCTGGCTTATGGAATAGAGAACATGTTCATTAAGTTTAGATGACAACAAACTAGGGGGATTATATGTGGCTAAGATAATAATTTGCAGAGTGGTAAGAAAGCAACAGAATGAATTTCATTCAAGTATGGAGTAATTTTTCTTACAAACAAATGCACAGAAACAATACTAGTTGTGTGTAACCTTAATACCTAAACTTCAAAATGTGAAGCAAAACTAATCATTCTGTACAAGAAGGAATCATGAGGTAATCCTACCACTGAACCCAGCAATAATCAGATTCTGCCTAATTCTTATATTCCACAAGCTGAAAGGATATGGAAAATTTGTAAAGATTACAAAGGAAATCATTAAAATGCCTATATGATTAGCTACTGAGAATGTAGAAAAAGTTAATGAAACTGAGTAATTAGCCTCTTGCAGAAAAGGCTGATGACACCTGCACTTTCCAAATTTTAAAAATGTCAACAGTAAGGTGATCAAATAAAAGGTCTTTCTCTCTAAAAAAAAAAAAAAAAAAAAAAAGAAAGAAAGAAAAGAAAAGAAAAAGATTTGGACCGCAAGATGAAATATGCATTAGCTACAAGAACAATTTCCTTATAGATAAAGGGCATGAAACAGTAATTTGCTGTGGAAATTCATTTATACATATTTAAATGAGAATAGATTTCCAATGATCTAAAATAATTTTTTTTACTAGAGGCCCCAGAATTCTAGGATTTCTAATATTTAATGTAAAATCAATAGCATACATTTAAAAATCAACTTCTAAATTACTTCAACATATAGCCTCTGAATTACAATCTTAAAAGACAGAAATAACCGAGAGTTGGCTATAATAATCATATACGAAAATAAAAATTTAAACAATAAAATGATCAGATAGTGGAAGAGTGGATTGATCTACAACTTTTCTAAGCAACCTGATCAAAGCACACAGGTAAACAAAGTAATTAATGGTTTTGAAGTTCAAAGTCGAAAAGTGTAACTTAAAATCGGAACAAAGAGATAATGAAAATCTAATCCTTGACTAGGAAGTTAATTTATTAAACACACTTAAGAACACCCATTCTTATTTCTACAGAAACCCAAACCTTTCGGGTGACCGTGATCTTGTTCGTCTTTTTTTTCGATCACCAGATGAAGAAGATCTAGAACGACTTCTCTTTCTGTTCCTCTCAGGAGAAGATGATGAACTTGAATAAGATCTTTTTCGTGGGGAAGAAGAGCCCCTGTGGGACCTGGAGCTGGATCTTCATTGATTGAGAAACAAATCAAACATTTCATTAAAAGAAGAAATAAGGCAGATCATTTTGTTAACAGACAGCTCCAAAAATAAACAGGATTTACAACTGAAAATTTTATAAGCAGGAATACTTACTGCATACTCAACAGAAGACTTCTGGTTCAACCATGAAAACAATTCTATTTAAGTATAATTACTTTATGTTTTAATCTTTTTAACATTCTAGGTGTTCATCACTTATAATTAAGAACCAGCTTAATATATTAAAGATTTTTTTTTTTTTTTTGTAACTTAAGGCTTTCATTTTAAAGTATACATAAATAACAAAACCAAAAGTAAGTGCATTTACATGATTTTTTGTCTAGAAAACATCCTCCCATTTGGGAAACAAACATGTATGTTATATACAACTTCCTGAGGCAAATAAACATAACAATTCCTTGTGGAATTATGCAACTTATTAGTTAAGTTGCTATACAAAAGGCAGGGATAGGGGACAGCAATGAGAAAGAACAGTAACTATTAAACTGCCAAATAAAGAAAAATAAAATGAGTAACTTTGAAACTTTGATTTATATTAACAGTATTTGTTTTTATGAAGGACTACTATTCATGAAGTATGAAGTGTTGACATTCACATGTTTCAGGTAGAAGTAAATGTGCAAATATTTAAATGCAAAGTTTTTTCTTCGTTTACATATTTTGGTTGAAGGAATTTAGCTCAAACTTCCCAAAAAATTCACCTTTGGGCTTAAAATAAAATCAGAAAGCCCAAAAGGAGAATTCTTTGGAAAGTTATAAGCAATGAAAAAAATGTTTGGGAAGAACATGAAGGCTGTTCTGTAAATCTTAATTCTATTACTTCCCCAAAGGGAACTAGGACTTAAGAATCTTCACCTAAGCAGCACTCAAATAAAAGCACTAAAACATTGATAATACAGAACAATAAACTCACTTGCTCTCCATTTTGTACTGCCTTAATACGAGCTTGCGTATCATTCTTTCTTCCTTTAATGTTAAACTGCAGTTGCCCTTTAATGCTACAGATTTGGCTCTAGTAAGCAATTATTTTTACCAAAAGACCTACCATTACACTTCGGGGAGAATTTCCACACAAGTGCAATCTTAGTCATTTTCTTATTCTTGTGAGGTGCTTTAAATACATGATCAATAAATCAACTTAAAAAAAAAAAAGGCAGCATATTTTGACTAAGTTTAGGAAAAACACTTTAAGAAAGTAAAGACTAATGTTTCATTTGCTTCTTCATAAATTCTTTCTACATACAGGTTGGACCAAATGCAACCTGAAGTTAATTAACAGTAACACTTACTTAAGACCACAACCTACCTAGACTAACAAACCACACTATTGTTTTTTAAACCAACCATACTTCTTGATTTAGTTTGTACAATTTAAGAGGACTGCTTATTCTACATATAATATTCATGTGTAATATTTTATAATTTAATAATATTTTGTGTAATTTTTAAAAAATGGAAAAATGTATAAAATATTCCAGAAACTTTATGACATAAATGACAAAACAGTTTCTGTAAATACGGAAAGAATTGCCCTACAAAACAAAATCTGTTTTGAGGCAAGGTTAATTTTCTTCCTTTTAAAGACACAGCAAACTTTTCCTTTGCATATCTCTAACTGTATTTGAACTTTTACTACAAACATAACTTTAATGCACTAGAGATACAGTGGTAAGACTTGGCTCCATCTTCCTACTTCATCTCATTTTAGCTAGCACAAAAAAAAAATCAAACCTTGCTTGCATAATGCAAAATAGCAACCTTAATTCAATCATGGGAATGTCTTGGCACACTGCTGGCAATGAAAACATCTCATGGTGAGAAAATTAAGCTGAGGCAAGTGCATTAGTTTTCTAATGCTAAAATAAAATTGACAAGTAGAAGCAAAATAAGAGAAAAAAAAGCAGCAACGCCCTCTGCAGCCTTAAATATTTTTTCTCTCTGCTTTACAGAGAGATGCTACCTCATTCACCTTGATTTCGACCCACGAGATCTCGAACGTTCTCTGGAACTGGAACGAGATCTTGACTGCGAACTGGAAGAACTTCTTGAACGGGACCTGGAACAACATGGAAGGATTTTTTTTTCCAGGACCACTTACATGAACTTTGTGATATGAAAACTGAAAGAAAAATACATATTAGAGTTCATTTTCATATAAAAAGACAACTATTTGAGATACATATATTTTCAAAAATATTTGAACTAAACATCATTTAAATATTTATGCCAAATTTAAGCTAATATATTTTTTTAAATCAACTACCACTTTCTAAATTTGACTAAATTACTCTAGAAGTCACTCAATATTGAACAAGTAAAAACACTAAGCATTTTCACTTCATTAACATTGAAGACTCTCTGCTCACAAATAGTTTTTAAAGCAACTCAGGACTTCACATCCAGGAATACTGAATGTTGTTTATAATTTCTTTGACAGAGCTCTAGCAATTTCCCTAATAAAACTCCTTCTGTTTCCTTAGTCTCTAACATGACACTTGAGAAGTATGACGACATGTGTAAGTCCATTTGTTGTTTTTCTGTCTACTCAAAGGTTAGAGAATTAAAAAGAAAATACATTAACAATAATGTCATTGTCTTAGGTAATTATACTATTGAAAAATGATACATGGGGAGTTATGGCCCTCTTAAATTTTAAAAAATCACAAATTAAATAAAATTCACTTACTAACCTAGTATATAAATAACCTTTAACTCTTAAGATAATACCTTATTGAAAAAGATTACTATTACATTTACATCTTAAAATTACTATCTTTATAATCACAATTGTATGCTCTCAGGCTTTATAGTACTCAAACAAAAATATATTAAGTATTCAAATAAGCTGTTTTTATCCCTAAATACCGTTAAAATTCATTGCCCATGGTTTCACTGTACTGTGAATAGGAATTCTTCAAGAGAACATTGCCTATATGAGGTACTGCTTTTGCTCGCCAAAAATTTTATTTTCATTGTTGACTAATCAGGTAATTTTATTGAAATTTTACATTTCTAGCAATGTAATATTCAAGTACACCAACTAAATCCTTTTTCCTGGACATCTCAAAATCATGAGCATTAGGGCAATAAAACCACTATGTCAGAAATTTGCTCCTTTATTCAAAATACCTCTAACCAAATTATTAAACTATTGTATATTAAAAGCAATGTGTCTAAGAAGTGTCTAGAAAAGTGTCTAGAAAATTTCCATACTAGCCTTTAACATCACTTTATCTGAAAGTTCCTAAATGTAAACTATCTTTTAGTTAATTAAATCTCACTATGTGTAATGATTTAAATGAATTTTTAAAGTCTACTTTAAGAAAGGCATGGTGCTAAAAATGAACCAAGGAAATTTCACATTAAAACTTTGCAATTCTGAAAATACTGGACAATTACTTCATGGCACTAAGAAATAATTATTTTGTAAATGTTGACTTGAATAAAATCCCTAAAGTACAAAGGAAAGCTTATTCAGTAAAGAAAAACAAAATTTATAAATAAAGAAGTTAGATACTGACATTTTGACTGGTGTTACCCTTGACCTGTACCCGTTTACCTGGACCTAGACCTTGAACTTGAGGGGGAGGATGAGCGTGATGAAGATCGTGAATGTGAAGATCGGGACTTTGAGCGACTTCGTCTATTAGATTTCTTTTTATTACTATCTTCTTCTTCACTGGCATCAAGATTATATTTTGAGAGATCAGCATCATCTTCATCCTCATCCTAACAAAAATTCAATTATTTAGACATTTGGATACTATCTACTAGGAATGATGAACAGTTCTGTGCACTGGACATCTCCATATGGATACATGGTATCATCAATGGATATGATATCATCAACATCTCAGCAATGTCTCAATCCTGAAATCTGCCTACAGTATTACTTATCTCAGATACACAGATTATCTCAGACATTTCAACAAAGTAAACCTGGAACTCATATTATTTCTTCTTTTTTGGTCACAATGTATTACCAAGTAAGCTGCCAAGAATTTTCAATTTTAGGGGCACCTGGGTGGCTCAGTGATTGAGCATCTGCTTTTGGCTCAGATCATGATCCTGGGCTTCTAGGATTGAGCCCTGCTTTAGGTTCCCTGCAGGCAGCCTGCTTCTCCCTCTGCCTATATCTCTGTCCCTCCCCCGCACCCCCGCTGTCTCTCTCATGAATTAAAAAAAAAAAAATTAAATTTTTTTTTCAATTTTAACCCCTTAAAAACCCTTGAATCCATTTTTAGTCTTAGTTCAGAACTTTATGCTTTTCTCCAGTATACTACAGCATTACCTTTCACTTGGTCTCCCTAAATCTAGGGATCCATCCTGCCTTCCTACTACCTCAATATATTGACTGTTACTACCTTGAAACACGTCAGATAAACATACCTCATTTGCTAAGAAACAACCTTTAGAAATGGTTTCACAGTCATCTGTGTAGTTGCATTTGAGGGATTCTTATGATGAGACCTCAAAGTGTACCTATAATGGTATCTATACATCAGGCCATAAAACTTTATACTCTGGCCTCGAATACCACCTGACCTGATGGTGGTGGCTGTCCCTCTCACCACATTCTGCCCTCTGCTCTAATCACATTACCTTATGAATGATTTTTTGATGTTGTTTATTTCCTATTTAAATGACTTTTATTTGCTGTTCTCCGCCTGAAAGTGTTCTGACCACAGCTCCTGAAGCCAGCATGTAGTATCATTCTATCATTCAAGATCTCAGCTCAAATTTCACCTCCCCAGAAAATCTCCCCATCCACTGAAACCAAAGTAGATCTTCTCATGATGTGTTATCACATTTGTCTTTATAACATCATTGCTACTTAAATTATCTTTTCCATTTATGTCTTATCCATTTATGTCTTTCCCCTCTAGAATTGAAGTTCCATTAAAAGAAGGATGGTTTGGGCAGCCCCGGTGGCTCAGTGGTTTAGCGCCACCTTTGGCCCGGGGCGTGATCCTGGAGACCCGCAATCGGGTCCCATGTTTCTGTGTCTCTAATAAATAAATAAAATCCTAAAAAAAAAAAAAAAGATGGTTCGGTCTCCGTTATTCTATTTCCAGAGGCAGTATAGTGCTTGGAAGAGTAAAGCTCAAAACCTTTTGAGAACAAATGAATATATAAAACCTATCTTCACTACTGGACAAAGATCACTGAAAGACTCACATTATATTCATAGCTCAAATAAAACTCAGGAGAACATAAGACAAGGAAACCATTTACCTCATCTAATTTATATTTAGAAAGATCTTCATCCTCATCCTCTTCTTCTCCCTCAGATTCTTTGTCTTCAACTTCCTTTAAAATAGATGCAGGACCAACTGCCTTCCCTCTGTATTTTTTCTTTTTACGTCCAAACTAGAGAAAAAGTTTCATGATATTTCTGTCAGCTAAAAATGTTTTAAAATTACTATTTTTCTAAAAAATTCCTTTTATATATTTAAGTCAATATGCATTTTCAAGTTAATTGTTAAAATTATATATTTAAGCCAAACAGGACTTCTTTAAAAACTGTCAGCTGCTTTAAAAGAATCAATGTGTACTTACAAAAATAAGATATATATTTATTATTCCTTTGCATTTAAGACATTTTTAACATGTTTTCTATTTTGTGTTCAACCTGCACACTAGTGTATAGCTTACCTCATCGTATTCGCCATCAGACTCTTCTCTTTCTATATATTCAACGTTTTCTCTTTCATTAAAACCACCACCATAGCCTAAAAAAGGAGGGGACATAAACTGTTACCCTATGACAATTCATTAAAACAACAAAAATGTAATAAAATCATCTCCCAGCATTAGAAAAAAAGAAAAATCTCATCAATGACATTTGCCTAGCTAATAAATTACTAGTTTAAAAAAAAGCACATTAAAAAACATCAGAACAGTGTCAAAGTTAGACACCTTAGCTAAAAAAGCCCTGTTGCTACACTTCTAGCTCTTCTCAATTTCAAAATATCCTGTATGACTTAGACTATGCATGGAATACACAAGCGGAAAACGACTTACTTCTGTAATTTATCATAGTTCTTCTGGGAGGACTGGGCTCAGTAAGAACTAAAAACCAAATTTCACTGATTACTAGCTGAAGATAGTCTGAAATCTTTTGATATGTTGAAATTTTGCTGAGCTAAAATGTAGCTAGGGTTTGGAATAGTCCTAATTATAAAAAAACGAATACAAGGACATAATAAAAGAACACCCAAATTCATTTTAATACAATTATTTTTAACATACTGTTAAAAGTCACTGAGGTACAATAAAATAGGCAGCAGACTTTTAAACTGAGAATATTCTATTAAAAAATATTCAAGATCAGCAAATCACAGTTCTTTGATGTCACAGCCAACATCTTCAATCGGACTGACAGTTTTTTGATACACACTTAAGAGGAGCTGGGGTTACTTTTAGAGAAAGTGAGTGAGATTGTGAATAAATCTCCCACTGGAAAAATGATGGAGATGTATGTAGGCAAGGGCAACATCACCTAACTACTTCATAGACTGCAGAGCAGGGGCAGTACATAAAAATAGTGATTCCAAGGCTTAAGGATTTTATGAACCAGCAAAACGCTAAATAAATTTGAGCAAGAAAGTATTTTTTAAAAATTTAAGATATGTGACTTAAAAATGATCGATCATGGGCATTTAAAAAAAAGATCACTTACCCTACCATCATTTTATAAGAGTCACAAATAGTAGAAGGGATAACTGTCCCAACAAAATAATGTAGTAAGTTTAACTTTCTTAAAAAAAAACAACCAAAACAACAATCATCTTCATTATAATTTATACCAGTGAAAACTGAATGTGTCAATGCTTATCCCTCAAATACTTGCATGTGATCCCCTTTCCTTCTCCTCCTACCTTATTTCAGAGACAATATGGACTTCAATTGTGATATACAAGAATTTCCTTTTGCTTCTATACATGACATACAAATGAAGAGTGTATTAAATACCAGTAACAATTTTTCCTTAGTAAAATCTTGGCTCTAGCTTTTCAGAAATTAAATATAAAAAGACAAAAACAAGTACAAGTGAGTATATGCTGAACCTCAAGAAAACAGCTCATATTCAATACTAATTTTTAGATTATAAATACTGTGGAAAGTTATAATTCAATATAGTTTCTTACATCTAGGTATATTTGATGTAATATCAATGTCTTGAGATTAAGGTAGGAGTAGTCTAATAAACAACAAATTTTAAAACATGACCAATAATAGAGACCTAAAGACCTAAGCTTCCAAGTACTTAAAAGTAGGAAAAAAAAAAAAAACTTCACAGGATCTAGATGGAATATTCACTTTAAGAGATGATTAATGATAAAGATCTAAACTTCAAAAACTTAAGAGAAAAGCGAAAACTAAAACAAACCAAAAAACCCACCACAGAATTTAGATGGAAATTCACATAGGAAAAAAATTAAAAGCAAAGTGAATAAATACAATGCAATAGCATGATTGTCTTCAGGTCAGCAGTGCAGAAAAATGCCTGACAGACTATTAATATGTGGAAACATGTGAAAATACTAAATTCTATTTAAAATCAGTAGTTGGGCTTTTAGAGTTCTTTGTTCACACTCAAGGAATCTGCAGCTGGGGATCCCTGGGTGGCGCAGCAGTTTAGCGCCTGCCTTTGGCCCAGGGCGCGATCCTGGAGAACCGGGATCAAATCCCACGTCGGGCTCCCTGCAAGGAGCCTGCTTCTCTCTCTGCCTGTGTCTCTGCCTCTCTCTCTCTCTGTGTGACTATCATAAATAAATAAATAAATAAATAAATAAATAAATAAATAAAGGAATCTGCAGCTGAAAAATGACATGGCAAATAAATTATTGCAGGATTCAGAAAGTGACCTATAATTCACAAGTAATTTTCCATAGGTATATAGGTAAAACTACTTTAAAATATATCGCAGCAAACATAAAGCTATTTTCATGTTTTCATACAGGCTACAGAAAAAGAACTTAATTTTTGACAAGAATGTAATTACTAAAGTATAAACTATACAAAAATAGGAGAACGGCTAATTATTTGTATAATTATTTGAAGGGATAATGCAGAAGTCAGCAATCTTTCAGTAGCACATCAAGTTTTCTTTTACTTGCAGATTATCCCACGCTTAGGAAATGTTCCCCAGAACCTTGGACTTCCTTATTAAAAACAGTAAAGAGACACTGAGGAGCAAAGCTATAGGTTATTTCAACCTTCAACTGTGACCAGCAAAGACAACCAGTTATAACCAAAGAACTAGTTATAGCCAAAGAAGTGGGAAAGGGTCAAGATATCAGAATCATAGGAAAAAAGACTGAGTAAAGGAAAAGTGAGAAGACAGCAAACTTTGAGGATTGATTTTAGTTGTTAGACTATAGTTTTCACAATAGTGGAACTTTAAAGAAGAGTCACAAAACAGATCAAAGAATATGGAGAGATAAAAAGCTCTTTGGAAATTTAAAAAAACCGATAAAGATTTTGGATTTTATCCTAAAAACAAGACCATTTTAAACCAAGTAGGTCTTTACTTTGAAAAAAAAGTAAAACATCTCTGGCTACCAACAGGGCAGGAGGCAGAATGTGTAGAGACATCAGCTAAACAGCAATTTCTCCAAGACAAGATAAAGTGGTATTTCTACTACCTAGGGGAGTGGTGGAAAAGCATTCTGGAGGGAGTAGAGGAGAAATGAAGGAGTTACTAAGGACATCTAGCTTTCTGGCTTACGCAACAAGCACGTGGTGGGGAGCACGAATCATGAGAAAGAGATCACTTAGAAGAGGGCCAGGTCCTGGGGGAAAATTATGAGCTCAGTTTGGATATAGTAAGTCTGACATTTACATGGTAACGTTGAATAGGCAGCTGGATATATAGGTCAAAGGAGTCTCAGCTGAAGACATACACCTGAGTATCATGGTGTGCCATAGGTTACTTAAACTTAGGGCTTAGGGAAACAACGCCCAAAAAATAAAGAGCAAAGAAAGAAAACCTAGGGATTGGACCTTAAAGAACCTCAACAGTCTGTGGACATGCAGAAGACGGCGAACCTAAAAAGGACACAAATTACCTGAGGTGTGGGAAGAAAAAAGATAAAAAAAGACAGAACATATCTTTTATGTTTTAGGAGGGGAAGGAGGGAAAAAAGGGGAGATTCTTATTAAAAGGCCCCAATCTACTCAGTTAGTACAAAGGCCAAAAATAGGAGTGAGGTAGGATTTGAAGATTGAAAAAGTATCTAGGGCATTGGACATAATAATAATAATAATAATAATAATAATAATAACAACAATAATAATAATCTCACATTAGAGATTATTTAAAAAACAAAAACACATGGGGAATAAAACAAATATTTCAGTTACAGTCTTGAATGTCCAAATCCAGATGATTCTTGAAGGCTCACGGGTCTCCTATCCCTAGAAACCAGAGTGGAAGTGGTCTGAAGTTCTCAAGGAAAAGAAAACAGGGAAGTAGTTTAGTAAATAAGTCTGACAACGGTAACTATATACAGAAGGAAACCTTTGATTCTATGACGTATGAGTCACTATGTGATAAAATCAGATTTGAAGTATAGGGATAATGTGGTTGGGCTAATTGCTGGTAACTGAAACACTATATAGTTAGGTAAATCATCTCACCACAGAACACACAGAGCCAGTGGTAACCGACTACTTTGGTCAGTGCTTACCAAACACCATCCAAATCACCGACAAATTTCAGGGACCCACACTCCCAAGAGCTTTCACAGTTGTTTTGAAATCTGTATTTTTAAAGTTTCCCAAAGAACTCCAATGCACAGCCAACTTTGAGAATTACTGCCTAAGCTTTAGACAAGTACCTTAAAAGGTGCCTCTCTGCCCTTCTTAATTTGTGAGCATAGGACTCTCTACCACTATACTTAGTACTTAGTAAAATGGGATATTAGGAAACAAAAAGTCTTTTTTTGAGTAGGAGAGAAAAAAATCCAGTTAAAAAACCTAAGGGCAGAACAGATGGAACGATCAACTACTGTGCTCTTATAAGAGAAGGTCATTGAATTGTCAATTAAACTTTTAGTTCTTTTGAAATCATTTAGTTAGAACATGATCGGATTTTACCTGTTCTTTCTTCTAACTTAGCATACTTCGGAGTATTACACATGTTACACTCTGATCTTCTGGCCCAATTCACATTACTGCACCTTTAGAAGAGACAAATACCAAATTAGTAGGCTATACTACAGTACAGGGAAAAGAGTAAATTTTTAGACATTCTAGAATTTTAATTTTAAAATAAAAATTAGGATGAAACCACTACCATAAAGAACCATTTATAAAGATACTGTAAACAAAGAAAATGTACTAGTGTGGATTCCAACAAAAGACTGAACTATTTAAGCAGAGAAGCAAGAGCTATATAGTTTGAAGACTGCATTTGTCATTTTCTTCAAAAACATGAGACAAATCATACAGAGATTTTGATGCCTTGGGGGGAAAATTCATTTTAAATTAAAAGTTTTACTAATTTTTCAGTCTCTAAATTAACCTCAAAGGACAATAAAGTTATACCTTCCAAACATTTATATTTTAAAAAAAAAATTTTTTTTGAAGAATCAGTTCAAGCACTGCATTTCACAGAATTATCAAATCCAATGACTTAATCTGTTAGAGAATTGTCCAATATAAATGTTATAACTACAGTATCAGAAATTTATGTAAGACCCTCTTCTGATTCAGTCCTTTCTCATATATTTATCTGCACAACAGAAAAACATAGAAGTTGGAAACAATCTATACAGAACTTGAAAATCAAAAGTATTAAGGAAAACTACCTCATTAGATAGTTATGGCAAAGAACCTATGATTCTAAAACTACTTTGTAAAAACACAGAATGTATTTCGTAGTATATTTCCTATTAATGATAGAGGCTAAAAGTTCCTGAGATTTTTCAGTAATAAAAAGAAGTAGGCTTTGGTGGTTTTAAATAGCCCTTCCTCTTTTTTTTTTTTTTTTTTTTGAATGGAAGCTTACCTTAGGCATTCATTTACCAGTACACATCATCCATCACAATAAAAACTAACACTACCATTAAAATAATAGAATTGAAAAATTCTTTATACTTCTATATCAGATAGACTAATCAATACGTCTTTGATTTAAATGATTTCCCTGGTTTGTTAATGTGCCTAGTAAGAACTGGAAATATTAATAAGCAGTGGCTAGACATATTATGGAAGAAAAAGTAGGTAATTTAAAACACATACGTTTTGCACTGCCAGTCATTAGCACTAAAAAGGCCTCGGCTTTTTTCTGCAAGTGTCTTTCCTATTTCAGTACCCCCAGCTTTCATCATCTTAGCCTCGGTTGTTTTCTCTGAAAATAGGAAAACAATGCGTTATGAAACTGGGGAAATTAAAAAAATGATCTGTATACAGTCATAATAGAAGCTTCCTTAAATGCTTACCCCGACCACATCTATTACAGCTGGTTCTTCTGGCAAAGTTTACATTTCCACATCTGAAAATAAACAATATAAGGATGTCATTTAAATCTACAGAATTCTTAAAATTTTTTTTTTTAAAAGATTTTATTTTTTTTAAATTTTTATTTATTTACGATAGTCACAGAGAGAGAGAGAGAGAGAGAGAGAGAGGGGCAGAGACACAGGCAGAGGGAGAAGCAGGCTCCATGCACCGGGAGCCCGACGTGGGATTCGATCCCGGGTCTCCAGGATCGCGCCCTGGGCCAAAGACAGGCGCCAAACCGCTGCGCCACCCAGGGATCCCCAGAATCTTAAAATTCTAAATGCGTAACTTTTTAATGTGTCCTTACTATATTACCTGCATCCAGAACTTATGCCATCTCAGTCATGTAAGTTACAAAACAAAAACAAAAACCCAACACCCCCCCCCACAACAAAATCACAATGTAAATGGAAAAAAAATATTTAAAGTCACAAGTCCAGGATAAGAAATTCCAACCTTTCACTAATTGGTTATGGGGATCCTGGTTGAGTCATTTAGGATCTGTGTGCTTCAGTGTTCTATTAGCACCTATCACTGACTGTAACAAAATCCCCTTGGCAAAGCTGAAGTGAGGTATGACTGCACTTCAGTAATTACTGCGGGGGCACCAAGTCAAAAAAAAAACTCAAAGTGACTCCTAATAAAGAAAATAAGATATACACAAAAATGTAGTCAATATTATAAGAAATACATAATCCTATAGATGGGCCAATGGGGAAAATATAGATAGATAAATCAGAGGCGGCTTCATGGATCTTGACAAGATAATCTCTTTACAAGCAGGAGATGGAATTTAAGTAAAGAAAATACGTTATACCAGCTAAAACTATAAATAGCTTCAATTGCAAGGAAATGGGTAGTTTTCCCGGGATATTTATCAAAACTCTGAAACCTAGTTGAAATAAATAACCAACCACAACCAACAAACTCAACATGATGCAACTCAGTATCACTTGATGTTTATATCCAGCAAACTTAAAACAACCATCAGGTTCACTAACAGTGGTCTTAACACTGCATCTGAATATTGTAAAAGCATGGTAAATGCTCGGAATGACATGCAAAGCTTAAATCTTAAAAAGCTGATTTCTTTTAGGTGTTCTACTAGAATAAAATAAGCACGTAAATTATGGAATGGCCACTAAACTGAGTGCTCCAAATAATTCTTACATCTTTTTTTCCCTTTAATATGCCTTATGACTCATATAAGCATTGAAAATCTATCTTGTGGGGCACCTGTGTGGCTCAGTTGGTTAAGCACCTGCCCTCAGCTCAGGTCATGATCCAAGGGTCCTGGGATCGAGCCCCGCATCAGGCTCCTTGCTCAGTGAGGAGTCTGCCTCTGTCTCTCCATCTCTCTGTCCCTCCCCGATTGTTCTCTAATAAATAAAATCTTAAAAAAAAAACTTGAATATATGCACTGTAAGAATAATAGCCTATTCGCATATTCGCAACGAGCTGAATGTACTTAGACCTACGTCAAATATTGGCCCATGTTGTCATTAACGCTGTCACAGGCACGTCGTTCTTCAAGTAACCAACACAAAAATCAGGTGTGTTATCTTTCCAACGTTTTCCATAGTATCCCTTAGAGCGATGCTGTTCTTGCATACGAATCCATTCGATTCCATGCTATCAAGCAGACCTGATCCTTGAGATCATCTTAATCTTTATGCAAATGAGTCGTCAATTAATTATGAAATAAATCTGACGGATATTTCACTTAAACTACTTAAAATGTAGGGAATCCCAGGATGGCTCAGCGGTTTAGCACCAACTTAAGTCCAGGGCGTGATCCTGGAGTCCTATGCATGGAGCCTGCTTCTCTCTCTGCCTGTGTCTCTGCCTCTCCCTCTCTCATGAATAAATAAATAAAATGCCAATATATATATATATATATAATATATACATATAAAATTTATATATATACGCACTTAAAATGTGAATGGGCATCAAATATTGGGGAACTACAGGCTCCCTGCATGGAGTCTGCTTCTCCTCTGCCTGTGTCTCTGCTTCTCTGTCTCAAATAAAAAAATAAAAATAAAAAAAAAAAAACTTAAAATGTGAATGGGCGTCAAATATTGGGGACCACGGGCTCCACACCCTTTAAGGAGGCAACGTGTGAGGACGTTGTGTGAGCTGACCTTTCTAGAACTACCGCCAACCGATTGCTACCAATGCAGAGCCTTCACCTCCGGGATACTTCCCCGCTGGACACCCCATCCGGGCTCCCGGGTATTCATCGATAAGGGCGCTATCCGACCCTGGTGTCTCAGTCAAGTTAAATAACCTACTTAACGGGGTCTGTAAGCCACAGACCTGAAAATCAAACCCCGCGTTTGCTTGCTTCCAACTCTCGTCCTTACTATACCAGGGGCTCTACCGCGTGTGTGGCTGCTAGCTCAAGAGGAGGAGATGCAAAATTTTAATCTGGATCCGAAGTGTGTTGCGTTCAAGGTTCCGGGCGCTTCCTTTCCGTGCGTTTCCAAACAGGCACCATGTATGTATGTATTATGTATGTATGTGCTCGGGCGGAGAGCCTTCGGGGAGAACCCGGCCGTGGCACACACAGCACCCGGCTCCCGCACCGATGGTTCAAAAAAAAAAAAAAAAAAAAAAAAAAGCTGGGCCACTGAGGCACGTGCTTGCTTCTCTGCTGCAGGGATGGGATCTCAGGGCTGAGCAGGCAAAAAAAAAAGGGGGGGGGGCAGAACAACAAAATAACACAGACCTCTTGCATTTCGGCTGTTAGCGGGTGATTAAAGATCAATAAAGAGAAAAGGAGGAAAAAAAAAAAAAAAAAAGAACGTCCGAATTTCCTAAAAATCAAAGCAAGGCAGCAGGCAGTGTCTCAGGGAGGGGAGGGGATGGGGGAGGCCCACGCATTAGGGAAGAAAGCGAAAACTGGAAAGTCTAAAAACCCAGGCGGAGGACGAGGGGCCAAAGGGCCGACACGGAGGAAGGCGCTTCCCGCGAACCGGAGGAAAGTTCTGCAGGAGGAGTCACGTGGGCAGGTGCACGGGGCGCGCGGGGGCGGCTGGGGCGGCGGGGGCGCGCGCGGGGGCGGCTGGGAGCGCGCGCGCGGGGGCGGCTGGGAGCGCGCGGGGCTCGGGGGCGCGCGCGGGGGCGGCGGGGGCGCGCGGGGCCCGGGGGCGGCGGGGTCGCGGCCCAGGCAGCCCGCGTGGCCCCGAGACGCCGCCGCGGCCCCGCCGCCGCCGCGCCCCGCCGAGGCTCCCGAGGCCGCTCGCGGCGAAGAGCCGGGAGCCTCCTTCCCGCCGCCGGGGCCGGGGCCGGAGCGGGGGCGGGGGGCGGGGGGGGGCCGGCGGTTCGCCGCCTGCACCCGGCTCGGGCGATCCGAGCCCCCGACGACGGCCGACGCCGACGGAACCCGGGCCCTCACACCCTCAGCCCCGACCCGGGCCCCTTCGCGGACTCACTTTTTGTCAGGGCAGATCCAGTCTCCGTCGCTGACTCGGAAATTCTTGGTCGACATCTTGGCCGCCGCCGCCACCGCCGCCCGCAGCTGCGTCTTCGCAGGAGGAAGCGGGCTGGGGCCTCGCGGCCGCCGGGGCTGCCCGCTCCGCGCCTGACTCCGACGCGCGCCCGCGCCCCGCGGCGACCGAGACGCGCACGGGCCCGGGGTGAGCGTGAACGTCGTCGCCGCGGCCGGACGCCCGGGACACGGTTCTCCGGCCGGAAGACTCGTAGCGCGCACGCAGGCCCCGCAGCCAAACCCTCAGGCGCCGCAAGGGCCAGCCCGGGCGGGAGGCCTTCGTGGCACCGGCGGCCTCGGAGAGCCCCCTGCGGGCGGGAGGACCCCACGGGAAAGCACTTCCGGTCACGTGGGCCGGGCCGGGCCGCCAGGCGGAAGTGACGGCAGCCGGGTTCGCGCGTGGGGTCGCGGGGGCGTGGCAGCTGCTTTAACCCGCGGTTAGGGACGCTGCTGTTTGCGCACGCGGCGCTCGGACGTCATTTAGAGACTCGCTGCTTTCGACACCTGCGTAGTTGCAGCACCTTAACCCTTATGCGCGTGGAGCCGGGGTATTTGCCAGTGTTGTTGGAATTGTGTCTTTGACCCGTTGCTTTTCTCCGAGGGGAGGGACGCTCTCTTGTGTTTTCTTTTTTTTTTTTTTAATTTTATTTTTTTATTATTTTTTTAAAGATTTATTTATTTGTTTATGATAGACATAGAGGAGAGAGGCAGAGACACAGGCAGAGGGAGAAGCAGGCTCCACGCAGGGAGCCCCACGTGGGACTCTATCCCGGGTCTCTAAGATCAGGCCCTGGGCCGAAGGTGGCGCTAAACCGCTGAGCATCCCCCGGGCTGCCCGGTTTCTTCTTCTTCTTTTCTTTTTTTTAAAAATTAGTTTGTTTATAAACTACAAGGATAGTCGGTGGTAGAATACGCAGACCTCCCCCCCCCCCCGCCGGCGAGGTACCCCCAGGTTCCTCTTAGGCCGCAGCACGTGCGTGCAGGTGTCCGGCTGCTCCGTCGTCCCGCCTCCGTCCCAGCGACGCTCCCGCGAACGCTCTTAGGCACGGGGTGACCAAGCGCGAGGCTTCCTTCCTAAGGTCGCAGCAGGCGCCTGGAGGGAAGACGTCGTCCGCTACTGCTGGTCCCAAGAACGGCTTCTCACCTGGTGGCTGGCAGGTGGCAGCTGTCACTGATCTTATTCTGCCTTGAGAACTGGTTATGTGTTCTCACTTTGAAGATGGATGGATCCTCGGTGGCTTTGAGTAATTGTGTTTTGTTTTGTTTTGTTTTTGTTTTTTAATCTTGGACGTGTTGAGTATATCATGTTGCGTAGACTCTGGGTTCCTGTGAAAAGGCTTTGGGGGACTACTGATGTTCTGTTTTATTTTATTTTTTTAAGATTTTATTTATTTATTCATGAGAGACAGAGAGATGCAGAGACACAGGAAGAGGGAGAAGCAGGCTCCATGCAGGGAGCCCGACGCGGGACTCGATCCCGGGTCTCCAGGATCAGGCCCTGGGCCAAAAGCAGGCGCTAAACCGCTGGGCTACCGGTGCTGCCCTGTTTGGTTTTAAAAGGCGGTGGGTCCAGTTTGATTTAGATCCACAAGTTCAAATTCGGTCTCACTTTCCGTGCACGCTGGTCCCTTTCAGCTCAGCTCTCAGAGGCGTTATTCTGCTTGGAGCCTGCCCTATACGGGCAGCACCCCAGCATTATTTTGGAGCTCGGGCAGTACGTTAATTCCTGGTATCTGCGGTTTTGCTTTCCCCATGACAGACACAGGCAGAGGGAGAGGCAGAAGCAGGCAGTCTCCATGCAGGGAGCCCAATGTGGGACTCCATCCTGTGTCTTCAGGATCCCGCCCTAGGCCCAAGGAAGGTGCTAAACCGCTGGGCCACCTGGGCTGCCCGCTTTCCCTGGTTTCAGTTAACCTGTGATCAACTATGAGAAGCAGATGATTCTCCTTCTGACTCATCCTCGGACAGTTTACAAATGCCTGTTATACACCTCCCTTCATCTCATCCTACAGGCGTTTTATCATTTCACATAGAAAGAAAAGGTTGAGGGGCGCCTGGATAGCTGGTCTGGTTGAGCATTCAGCTCAAGTCATGATCGCAGGGTTGTGAGATGCAGTCCCATGTGAGGCTCTGGGCTCAGGGCAGGGTCAGCTTGAGATTCTCTTTCTCCTTCTGTCCCTACCCCCAGCCCCCAACCCCGCCCTGCTTGCACATGCGCTTTCTAAATAAATACAATCTAAAAAAAAGGGTGAGTAAAGTCCAGAAATATACTTTAAGAGTGAGAAACGACATTAATATAAATTTTATTACAGTATATTACTGGAATTGTTCTATTTCATTATTAGTTGTTCTTGCCTGGTTTATAAAGTAAGCTATAATTTATCATAGCAATGAATGCAGAGGGAAAAAAAACACTGTATATAGAGTTTTATCTGCAGTTTCAGGCATCTTCTGGGGGGTGTTGGAACGTATCCCCGGTTGAAAAGGGGAGGCTACTGTAGTTTAAATTGTAGTTCATTTCACAGACCTTTGCTAAACAGCTTTGTGTTTTTCTGCAAATTCTTAGTTCAGGTGTGAGAACCATTTATGTGGGTTTATGCATAGAATTAGGGGGTCCCCTTCTACAGATCTCCCCTTTTGATACTCATGTTCTCTCTTTTGCAGAGTAACCTCTTTCTGGCCCTCCTGCCAGAAATAGGAGATTTTTCTTGGAGTTCTAGCTGCCTTCCATAGCTGCAGCTGCTGACTAGGGCCCACACTGGGGCAAAGAGGTGAGAGAAAAAAAAAATGTGGATTCCCTCCATATTCTTCATACCACAGAGGCCTCCTTTCCTATTTCTCTTGTTTGGAAAGTTAGGGTTTCTCTTGGTCTGAGCCTAGGCCCCAGCTCTCAGGGCAAAGCCCAGAGGAGAAAAGGAGAGGGGGGGAAAAAAAAAGCCAGGTATTTCCTGACCAACTTTGACTCACAGAAACCCCTTCTCTCAATTTGTCTGGCTCGAAAGACAGGATTTTTCTTAGTTTCTGCTACCTGTGCTGCTGTTAGTTTTACTAGATGCCGGGCCTCAGGTCAAAGCTGTGGGAGAAAATAGGAAAAACAAAGAGGGCATTTCTCCAACTTTTGATTCAATCCAATCTGCCCATTTTTGTTTACTTTTTGGAGTCCTTGGGTGGTTGCTTTTTGTATTTTGATCTGAGCTTTTAGCTGCAATCAGCAGGAAAGAGTCGTGGTCTTATTTTATCTTGGCTCTGGCAGTGCAAGTCAAGGAAATGCAAATCACTACTACATATTCATCAGAATGATTAAACTGAAAAATTCAGACAATTCCAAGTGTCGGAGATGGGTGTGGAACAACAAATTCTTACACATTCTTATACATAGTGAAAGTGTCAATTGATGTATCTCCTTGAGAGAACATTTGTCCAGAATCTATTAAGTCTGAACATACGTATACCATATGACCCTGAAATTCCACTCCTAAGTATATTCCCAACAGAAATGCACATATGTTCACCAAAAGATGTGTATAATAATGGTCATTGCCACACATTCATAATAACCCCAAACTAGAATTTTCCAATTGCTTATTAATGATACCCTGGAAAATAGTCACGTATTCACACACTGGAATATTATATATAGAAATGAAAATAAATTGCAACCACATTAAACAGTGTGGCTGCTACTCCAAAGTATAATACTGAAAAAGCCAGATGAAACTTGTATGTTTACATCAAGTTCAAAAGCAGGCAAAACCTATGTATCTTTATTTCCTAAAAATCCATTGAGCTGCACATTTACCATTTGGGCATTTTTTTTAAAAGAAAAAGTTTAAAAAATATTTTGATTTACCTAGCTCACCTATCCCCTCATTCAGGTAGATGCTTGCTAAATATTCTACTAACTTGAGTGGCAGAGGGCATGATCACAGACCCCCTTGACATGGTGAGTATCACGGGTGAGTGGGTACCTTCTGGTCCTAATGGTAATTGAGCTCCCTTACAACTATAATATTGAGTCTACCATAACTTATATTAACTCGTATTACAAAGCTGTTAAGAAAAGATCTATTCTTGGTTCTAGAATGAATTGAGAGTCTAAGGTGGCAATGATCCAGTCTCTAGGGTTTACATTTGTAGATCCAAGGAGAATTTTCTAAAAGTCCAGATAAATCAACGATCTTGTTTATGCATGTTCAGTTCACATTCAGGGAAAAAAGAATGCTACTCAAAAAGAACGGAAGATAACTTTTAATAAAGTTCCAAATCATAAATTCACTATAAGAGTCATAATTGAGATATATTAAAGTAAATTTTTTTAGTTGACCAGAGTTTTTTTCCTTAATTATGGTACATAAATCCTTGTGTTATAAAATATCTAGAATTATGACTTAACAAGCAACTATAAAAACGTTTGCTCTTGAAATAAATAGGTCTTACTCAAACAAAAGAACAAGGAATTTAAGTAAATAAAATGTCACTGGATTTAACACTCATACCTAAGAAACTCCCTAATTTTAATCTGGGAACCTGTGGAAAGTAAAATTCACTCCTTAGGTTACAAGTACGGCAGCGACATTAGGCGAAGTTGTGGCGTGGTGTGAAGTGGTGGCTGGGTTTAGTGCAATGTGTGCAGATATTACAGGACAGAGGGGAGGGTGGCTCTACCCTCCAGAAAGGTCCTCAGAATTTGGAAATGGAGTAATAAAATACGATTTAAAAGTGAGGTTGGAAGGATTAGCATGCAATTGATTAAACTAGCCACCTGAAAATAAAATCAACTCATTCTAGCATCTGGTTTGTAGTTTTGACATGAAGGTGAACAAAGATCTCCTAAAGCCAATCCATATGCCTGAGGGAATTCTTTCACAGGTAATAAAAGCTACTCTTTATTTGTCACCATATATTCAGTAGTGTGGTAAGAGCTTTATATTCGTGATAACATTTAGAATCCTCCCAATCTTTAGGAAAGATACTATTAGCTTTGTTCAGATGGGAAATCAAGGTTTAAAACGGTAGGTACCTCTTGAAGGGCTGTAAAACGTAACATGTGGTGAACATACAGGGACTCAAGTCTGATTTCTTGGTTTGCAGTCCCAGCTCCACTACATGTTAACTATGTGACCTCAGGCGAATTGCTTGATCCGTATTTTGTTTCTTCGTTGGAGGAAGTAAAGATGATGATAATGGCACCTGTATTTCAGAATCACCAAAAGGAGTGTGATAACTCATTTAAGGTGCCTGATAACTATAACTCAATAAGTGATGGCTATCATTATTCCATTAAAGGCTAGAGCTGGCGAATGACATCCAGTTAATGTACCAAAGTCAATCAAGTGTAGTTGGTAAACGTTTTCTGTGAGCATCGTATGTCAACAGAAAGATGATTTACAGTAAGTCTGAGATAACAATGAAACAAGACATAAGAATATATCTGGTAATGACCAGAAGGGAGGGCTGTTTGTGTTCAGGGATTACAACTAACTTGTCAAAGAGAAATATTCCTAGAACAGAAAAGGAATTTCAAGTATCCCAACTTGAAAGAAAAATTCCTCCAGACCACCCATTCTCTTTCTTCTAAGCTTATGCTCACCGAACAAGCCTCTGAGTGATTTTTCTCCTCCTGAGTACACTGACGCTACCGTGGCAAAACACCCAGAGTGAATACTCCACACACACTATTTTTTTTTAGATTTAGCCCTCTTTATAGATTGGTAAATTGACATTCTGAGACGCATATCAGTTTCTTATGGGTCCTCTTAGCATGTTGATCCCCAAGAGGTTAATTAGCACTGGTGGAAGGAATAAAGTCGAGTTCCTGCATCCACAAAGCTAAGAATCTGGCTCTGGGTATTGCACTACAGCTCTTTGCAGATAACAAACATCACAGTGAAATGGCTTAACCAATAGAAAGGGGAAGGAGCTAATATAAAGAGAAGGTGTTTGATGGACTAGCAGGGCAAGAGCGCAACACCAATCCAGGAGAGTGACAGGGCGTCTGGCACTCTTCGCCAATCTCTCGTCACTGCCTCTCTGTTTGAGTATGGTTCTTTCTTTTCCGTAGACCAACTTCCCCTGTTGCTTCATTTACGGGATGGGTAGAAGGAGTACATACTGACTTAGACGTGAACAAGCAGGGCTCATAACAAAGGGCCCACCCTTTGGAGAACCTTCTCCAGATATTCTAGGACCCCTCTGGTACCCTGGAGCCAGAACCCAGTTTCAGTATGGGTCTTGGCAATGGAAGCCCTCAAATATTCTGTTGTTGCTGGTGGGTTTGGCCTGGTCAGAAAGCCCTTCTGGGTGGGACACTCTACACCTGGACCTGGACCTTATGGGCCTCAGTTCCTATTTCTCCCTCGCAAAGTCCTCTCGACAGTAACTCCCTCTTACGGTCATCGGAGCCCACCAGGTGCCCGACAAGCTCTGGGACTTATACCTATGGGGGTAGGTCTCGGGCTGCATGGTCTATTCCTGGTGAGCCACTGGCCAGGGCAGTCTGTCCTTATCTTATTTTTAAAGTTTTTTTTAAAGAATTCAATGAGTTAACATACAGTGTATTATTGGTTTAGGAGGTAGAGATCAGTGATCCATCTGTCTTCTATAATTCCCAGTGCTCATTCCATCACAAGGGCAGTATTTTTTCCATGGAGTTGCACCAATGTTCAGCCATGAGAATGAGACTGATTCACTGTTTTGGGGGTGATTTTCAATACTGTGGACACAGAATGGGTTCAGGACCTGGGCTAGCCACCATCCTCCGTGGGCAGCCTGTATGAGGTGGTACACAGGTGCTTACCTGTTTGTATTCAGACCTAGGAGCCACCTGGTGAGGAGCCACTGAGAGAGTTATGAGTAGCTCACAGGTCTTTGATCTGGGGTTCCTCCTCAACCCATTGTTGGTGGCCAGGGCAGTCATACCACCCTTTTGTAAGCTATGTGCTATATGTCAGAAAACCCTGGTCATGGTCATTCTTGTCCTTTCCTAGAACTTTCTAGACTAGTACTGCAAAGTGAATGGCCCCTTCCTATTAAAGTCATTTCTTGCCTTTAATCAGTGTGGTGACATTCTGCTGTCCTGGGTTGGTCTTAAGCCCTGTGGGACAAGGGATAGATATGGCTTACTGCCCTTCTTGCTCTGCCCAGGGCCCCTCATCTATCCTTAGTACTGCTAACTGGTGGGTGGAGGCAGGATTGTGGTCAACATGAGAAAGGTCACATTCTAGCAGTGCAGTGATCAAGGCTTATTAGTTCAGGAGAAGACCTGGTCGGAAGATGTGTTGTTCTATGTTAATGCTTGAAACTCCATAAATAAATGTTATAAACCTCTAAATGATGATTTAACATGACCATAAAACAGAGTAATTGTTTACATATTCCCACATCCTCTGGCTAAGACTTGCATTGGTGGTCATCATTGACAAAGCACATTAACAACATTTGAGAGTCATTGGAAACCATTATTCAAGGGCAGCACAATGGATGTTGCCAGGAGATGAGTGATGATATAATCAGAATTCAATAAATGACATTAGGGAACTGCAGAAGCCAGAAGATCTATACTGTTTCAATTTTAAAAGGTTCCAAAGAGCCATAGCATTGTGAATAATAATAGTGTTGCTACCTTTTCCTTGCAGCAGGATGGATATATGAAATTAGCCAGGAATGGTCTCCTTGACAGTAAATAACGTAAGAAGTAGATCCTGGAAACTAGGAAAAGTTTTCATGTGCACTGACTGGACAGTAAACATCTGTGTTAGTACCTTTTTTTGCCCTAAATTTTTGTCAGTAAAGTGCTATACCTCACGTGGGCCTGTGATTTTTGTCATGACTTTTCTAATCAAATTATTGCTATTGATGGCTTCCACCAGCACACCCCCAAGTATTTGCACAGAGCCTCGTATACCCCGGAGGCAGTGTTAAGAAAGCATACACCTTTATCTCTCTTTTCCATTCAAGAGATTCCAGTTGAGAATCTCTTGGCCCCGACTTCTGATTTCCAGACAGAGGCCCTTGGTCCCGTCCGCCAGGTCAGGCAGTCAAGAGCATGATGTACTGTACAACCCTGACTGCTGGGAGGCAGAGGGGGAAAGGGTAGGACTCAGAGAAAAGAAAAAGCAGTTGGTTCTTGTGTCAGTTTTCTAGTGCTCTGTAACAATCAACCACAAACTTAGCTTAAAACAACCTATTTTATGATCTCCTAGTATCTGTCGGTCAGAGGTCTGACCCCAGCGTCTCACCAGACAACAGTGAAGTTACTCCACGGGTACACAATTCCGTCTGAGGCTCAGAGTCCTCTTCCAGGCTCATTCAGGTATTTGACACAAGTCAGTGCCTTGCAGCTACAGAGTCTCATTTTCTGGCCAGATGTCAGCCAGGGCCAGCTCCAAGCGACTGCCCTTAGGTCCTAAGCCTTTGACCCTCTTACAACATGGGGTTTACTTCTCCAAAGCCTGCAAGAGAATGTCTCCATAGGCTATTTCTGGTGCTGCTGCTGCCACTACCACCATCACTATTATTATTACTTGCTGCTGCCACCACTACGACTACTGTCATCTTACAGAATGCAATGTGATCTCGGGAGAAATGCATTCATCACCTTTGCCATGTAATGTAGCCGGATGCAAGGAGTGGCATCCCGTCAAAGTCACAGGTTCTGGCTGCATTCAGAGAGGGGCATAATACTCGTATGCCAGGAGGAAGAATCTTGGAAGCCGCCTTAAAATTGTGCCTACCACGGCTCTCGGCCAGGCCAGTGCTCTAGGAGATGGCCGGTGCTGGTGCCTCTACCTTGAAGCACGGGGAAATCTTGAAGCTGACTGTCCTTCTTCTCAACATTCTCTTAAGAACAACATAGTTTATAAAGTGCTTAGGATGTGTGTGAATATTCCTAGATATCCAAAGTCTCTTGGACTCCCCAAATACATCTTGAGTATTTTGTCACGCAGGTTTCTTTTTTCTGCAAATCGATGATAAATTATCAAATGTTGTTTACTTAGTACACTTGAAATTTGACATTCTCAGAAATTCGGTGTGTTAAATGATGAGTAGACACGCACGCTTCGTGAGTCCCCTACAACCTAAATTCTCCTTCCGTTATCTGCAAACCACGAATAGGGAATCTTTGCCAGCTGGTGTTTCAGAGTTCCTTATAAATTAATTATTGTATTTACTAGCCATGTGGGAGTGGAGAAGTCTAATTGGGTCAAGGAGGCTGGCCCTGCTGGAGACCGAGCGGCAAAGCACGCGTAAGGCATCACTTGCAAATGTAGCTCAGTGCTTTTTTTTGAACACGTGGGGGGGGGGGGGGGTGAGCAATGCTGAAATTACATGCAAATTTGTGAAAAATCACATCATAATTAGAATAAAAATTTGCTGAAATTTGCCATCAGTCTATGGCAAGGGCAAGGTATTTTGGCAGATGTGGGACTTCACAAGTGTCCCCTGCCATGGGAGGAATGGGCTGCTTAATGCTACGAGCCATTCCTTCATCGTTCCCTCACACCCCACAGGGCCAGGGCCAGATGTAGCAGTGAAGAGGACAGTACTGCAGCCTGGTGCTCGCGGAGTGCTGGTGCCTCTGGGTGTGTAAGGGGGTAGAAGCAAGGGTCAGGAGAACGGGTCGGCATGGCCAGAATATTGTGGGCACTCCCGGTGAAGCAAGTCACCCAGTTCACGGTGGGGGGCAGGGGCATTCATCCGGGTGAGTTCACTGCAAGTCACGGAAACCGAATCTGGTTAAACGTTACCCTTATCCTTTGGTGCCAGGACAAGGGAGCAAGCCAGTCAGTCACATGGGGCGTGAAAGTGGAGGCAACACTCAGAGCTGCTGGAGCTGGAGGTGTCATTGGAGAGTGAGCACCCCCCCCCTTCAATTTGGGGGATAGGCACCTGCTTACTGCAGTCTTGGTCCTGTTTTATCCTCCAGTCTTACCAGCATAGTCAAGACTTTTTTTCTAGTCTTCTTTCCCATGAAAAACAGTTGAGAAAAGCATTCACAATGGTGTAAATAACCAAAAACAATTTAAAGTACACATTCTTTTTTTATTTTTTTTTAAGATTGTATTTATTTGAGAGAGAGAGAGAGAGAGAGAGAGAGAGACGGCATGAGCAGGGGGAGGGGCAGAAGGAGAGGGAGTCTCCAGCAGATTCCAGAAGCCTGGAACCCAGTGTGGGGCTCTGGTTCAATCTCACAAGGCCGTGACCATGACCTGAGCTATAATCGAGAGTCAGATGCTTAACTGACTGAGCCAGTCCAGTGCCCCCACAGTACACATTCTTTTAAAAGGGTTTTCAGTTTAGCAGAAATCATCAAGCCCTTAAACCATAGCTCAAAACCTCAAATATTGACAGGGCCAGACGGTAGCAGGCATGAATGAAGCAGGCCTGTGTAAGATGCTAGCGCAGGGACGGGCGGGCTATTCGGACACCTTCAAATGCAACCTAAAAATAGGGACTGCTTTGGCCAAACGAGAAGTACCTGCTGGATTATTAGATCAGTAAAATAGTTGTGTTCCCTGCCTGAGGTTAAAAAAAATTCAGTTGCTATGTTAGAATCTCTGTAGGCAAATGGTGTACGGACGTAACGAGAATTGGATGGAGAATACCTACTTGGGGTATTATTTCTCCAATCAAACTCTTCCTGTGAGGCCTTATTACACATTTCTTTGGCTTTCTTTCCCACCGACTCCAAGATTTGGCCTAGTTATTGCCACTTTGTGCCGTAACAGCTTATTGTCTTGCCTGTATTCCATGAGTCACAAGACATAACTGGAAAGTTTTTCACAGCTAGAAACTGTCCAGAAGTAGATCACGTTCAGGAAAAAAAAAAAAGAAAGTTGCAGCAGCATCACTAGGAGCCTTAAGCGTGTCTTGTCTGGACAGGAGTAGTATAGGAGACCAGAGTGGTCAAAGTATAGGAAAGTCCAGGTGCTTCTGAGGGGCCTGTCAGTCATGGTCCCTTCAGCCCGAGGGACAGACGGGATTCTTGCCCAAGCTGTCCGGTTGGAATACCCAGTCTCTCGAAAGAGAGGAAAATTGCTTCCTCTATCAGGGGAACACCATGAGGGGAAAGAAAAGAAGAAAAGTGATATGGTCTAATCTTGTCAACTGGACTTGAGGCAAAGAGCATGATGATTTTAGACACAAGGAGGAAGCCTTGGCTGCAGAATGCCCTGAGCAGGATCTCCCTAAGTAAAAATCGCCTCCAGTAAATAAACCCAGAGTCTGTTGATTTATAGGACATGGCTTCCCAGGATCATGTCATCAAACCTACACAACTCGTGGAGGTATAAAATGAAGATGTTTCACAAAAAACACACGCCCCCTCTTCCGTGAGGTAATAATCCGCAAAACCTCCCACAGAAATTTTGATCTGTTGTCCTGGGCTGGTGGGGTAGAAAGGACCTTGCAAAAATGCCCCAGACCTTTGTCTGCTTTGTCGCTTGATTTCCTGTACTCTTGACATTTGTTAATAAAGCTTGATGCTAGAAACTATCTCCGATTTTTTTTGTGGGTTTTGATATGATAATCCTGTTCTGCGCGTTAGCCTTGACTGGCCGCGGTACTTGGTTGAGGAATGAATATGTGAACCAGGAAAAACCAATCAGAATATTCCCTAGGATTCATTTAGGAACATTGGGTGAGAAAAGCTCTCTCTCCATTGGAGTTCCTAAGCGGGTAAATGTAGATGTGCAACGCATTGTAGGGAGAGAGTCCACCCACATAAAACAAGTCCAGCAGACACAATAAGAGCTGGTGGAGGGAGAGAATCGGGGGGGAGAGAAAAGGGATGGAAAGAGAGAGTGAATTCTGAACATAACATTTGAATGCCTGAATTTTGTTCTGTCCGGAGCCGTGTCTATCCCCCGGACTTCCTCCACGAGCCAAGTCCGCACACGTTCTCTTTTTGCTTAAGCTACAGTATGCTGGGCTGCTGCCCCTCGCCACCAAGAATTCTGACTAATGCCATAGCTGAAATTTGGTATAGACCAGACTAAGAGGAAGACCTCAGAGCTCAGGAGCAGACAAGCCACCATCCAGGAGAGAGTAGTGCTCAGAGATAAAAATCAGATGAGAAACCAAGAAAACACACATCATAAAGCCATTTAGAACTTCCGCCTCTGGTTCACAAACATCAATGAAAGATTAAGATTACGACTGTTACAACAGTGTTTTAAGCCATTTTATCCTAAGCAGTGCGGAGATACATGCCTTTCTGCCTTCTTTTTATTTTGCCAGCTGTACCCCATGAACCTCTTTTGCGGCTATGTGACCAAGTAAGACAGTGTTGCAGCTTTGTCTTTGGCTCAGGAAGCAGAGCTCCATTTTAGAAGTTGTCCCTTTATGTTGTCCTTACCTCTGTGCTTTATCCATCCCTGATTCCTCACAGGGAGGAGATATTTATTATTATTCCTTCAACCTCAGCACCTAGAACACGGTTAGTGCTTAATATTTGTAGAACAAAGAGAAGCATTTTTTGATTTTGCCATCATTGCAGCTCTACACGAGCCTGACCGATGTGAAATTGCACAGGCTTGATTCCTTCTTACTCTCTACCAAATGTGCATAATTATATTGCTTGGTATGCAGCAAACTGTTAGATTGTGATGAATGCTATCATAGTTAAGGCTTGTTGCTAACATTTGCAGTGAGCAAGGAATGACTACTTTAAATTGCTGCACGGTTGAGAGCCGTGGTTAAAATCACAGGCTTTCGGAACTAGGATTTCTGCTCTGCTGTGCTAGCTCTGTAACCATGGTCAAAGTGCTATATCAAAAGATGTCACACTGTCATTGTCGATATTAAACGAATGCTACATTTAAAGCTCTTTGGCAAAAGAGAATCTAGCACACAGTAAGTGCCACGTGTTTGCCGTGATTATTCTTATTGCGCTCCAGGCCTCACTTTTATCAGAGGAAAATGGGTATAAGATCATATCTGTGTGCACAATTCAAATAAGATCATGCCTCTAAAATGCTTGACAGTAATGCACAATACAGAGCAAGTATTAATAGCTATGACTAGGGTATAGTTAGATTAATTGAAAGTTACCATGTGTACCAAACCTGCATTACCAATTTTCAAAAACAAAGCAATAGGGTAACTCATTTCACATTAAAACGCACTCATATACCCTCAAGTAGTATAGTGTGGGGGTTAACGGTACAGACACTGAAACCAGCCTGCCTGGGTTCAGGTCTCAGCTCTACTACCTGTTACTCGTCTGATCTTGGGCAAGTTATTTAACTTCTCTGAGTCCCCGCTAATAAAACAGGAGTAATGATAGTATCTGCTTGGTGATGTAGTCCCAAAGACTAATTGAGGCAGTGCCTCTAAAGTAATAAACACAATGCCAGAAAAATAGTAAGCAGGCAATAAATGTTAGCTCTTATAATTGCTCTGAGTCTCAGCCACTTTCAGTAGTAAAAATGAGAATAAAGATACCTACCTGACCAGACTGGAATGTGGGTAAACTGTGATCATTCCAGTGAAAATGTCTGGTAAATACTAGATATGTCATAAATGCCAGTTTTCTTTCCCATTTTTATGATTCAGGAGACAACTCAGAATTTTACCATGCGTTAAGGTTGTCAGTATAAATATCAAGCGTATGGTTGTAGGACAGATAGGATTAGGTAAAATTTGATCAGTGACACATACTAAATGTTGTTTATTAAATAAGTATGCAGGCCATTCTTTTGGCTTATTGGCTGTTCTTTCTCATTAAAGAAGATTGTGCCAGGAATACCCATTTTTCTGTATTAGTTTGATTCAGGTCACGGGTAAATGGCGATTTACTCTATTCAGAGGATAGAGAAGTAGGCTGGTATTTCAAGTGTCTTGCAGTGAACATGGTGCACAATCTGCTAGAACTGAAGGAGAATGTTATTAATCAAAAGGTGCGCAAGAAGGCAAAGGACTTCATTATGCTGTCTTGCTCCCACAACTTGCACCTGGAGCTTTTTAATGAATGTGCCCTTTGGAGACAGGTGGCACTCTGCAAAGTGTAAACCTCTCTAAACCTCTTCTTGTCTCAAACTGACACGTCTTCATGGCACTGTGAATAATCAATCTAAGCCTTAAATGATGTGAAAGGCTTTGGTAGGAGTATAATTAGTTGAAACAATTTTTTTTTCTTGGTCTTTAGGAGTACACATGGCTAGAATAAGGGAAAAAATGTCAAGAAACAGCTGGAAAAAAGAAATCATGTATTCATCTGAAAAAGGCGAGCCTATAAATGATGATATTGTGTACTGGGTGAGCAAGTACAGTAGATGGCAGTTTAGTAACACCCAATATCATTTTGTCACGTTTAAAAGTCATCTTTTTAAAGAATATGTAGAAAAATATATCTATCTTATGTTTTATATATTGTCATCTTTCTTGGGAAAAGTTCTGTGTGTGATCTCTGTTGGCTTAGAGAAACAGAATTGTTATAAACTTGTCAAATAGCACAGAATATGAAAGGGACATTGGGGTGCTCTGGGATTTTTACACCACATTTTATTGGCATCTTATTCATTTCGAGGCACATACAGATTATGTGTGTGTGTGTGTGTGTGTGTGTATTTGAAGCAATAATGCACTTGGGAATTACTCTCAAGTGAAATAACACTAAAGCCAACAACTGATTCTTAAGAAAAACTGGCTGTAATTTTAGCATTTCATGCATAGTTCTTTAGTTGTGAAAGCACTTAACAAATTAAGAGAGGTGTGCAAAGGGAGCAGGGACAGAGAATATTAGGAAGAGAAGTTAAAGTTTCCAAGATTTTTTGCATGGAGAAAAAAAGAACCCAACTTTCCCTGAGTTACAAGCTGAAGATTACATCACTTGTCACATGGAATTCACCAAGAGTCCAGGCATTAAAAACATTCTGATCCCAGAACAGAAAGCTGACAGTTCTTCCTACAATGGAATCAGACCATTACACATGCTCTGTTGGTTTAATTGAGCATACATTATATCCTTCAGCAAGAAGGCTGCTGCCATGGTGCCCTGTTTTCTTGGGCACCAGGGCTTGACAGATTTCTCACACAAGTAAGCAGTTGAGAGTGATACAATTTTGACATGAAATGTGCTTATCCTTTGAAAGCCATTAAACAAGACTTGTTTGCTTATAATTTGCTAATAAAATAAAGGGCCTTCTGCGGAAAGCAGTTTTAAAAACACATCATAACATTTTAAGTGTGTAGGTCTTGCAACGTTTGTTCTAATTTTCTAGTGACAGACACAGAGTAATAAGATTTCCCTAACAGATGCTTAGTGCTGGGTACTCACATGTCACTCAAGCTGACAAGGTTTTAGGGAAAAAAAAACCACTTTTGTCACCATGTTACCAGTTTGAAAAATTAACTGCACATAATTGCAGCGTAATTCAATTTTGCTTAATTGAAAAGTATAAACTTCACAAAATATGACTTATTAAAGTTAATATGATAGAATTAATTGCAAATATACCCTAAACAACCGACTAGATCCTATTCTGCAAATTTGTCTGTCCCAGACAAAATTCTAATCCTATGTGCCTGGAGAAAAGCATTAGTTTAGCTTACAATAGGATCATAGGATTTGGAGTTGGGAGAGAGACTGCAAGATCATCTATTTCAAATTAATGCCTACTTTTAAAGACTTTATAGATATATGTGTATACGTGTGTGTGTGTATATATATATATATACACATATACATATATAAAGAATATATTTGAATTTTGAATATTGATCGAATTTAATAATTCAAATAAGATATAGCAAGCACCATTCAGGTTGTGAATGACATGAACATAGTTTCTTCATACATTCATTCATTCTCTCAACAGATATTTATTTTAATTTTTATTATTTTTATTTTTATTGGAGTTCAGTTTGCCAACATGTAGCATAACACCCAGTGCTCATCACCCAGTCACCCCAACACCCCGCCCACCTTCCCCTTCCACTTTCCCTTGTTCATTTCCTAGAGTTAGGTGTCTCTCATGTTTTGTCACCCTCACTGATATTTTCACTCATTTTCTCTCCTTTCCCTTTATTCCCTTTCACTAATTTTTATATTCCCCAAATGAATGAGACCATATGTTTGTCCTTTTCCGATTGACTTATTTCACTCAGCATAATACCCTCCAGGTCCATCCATGTCGAAGCAAATGGTGGGTATTTGGGTATTTGCCGTTTCTAATGGCTAATATTCCATTGTATGCATAGACCACAGCTTCTCTATCCATCATCTGTCGATGGACACCGAGGCTCCTTCCATAGTTTGGCTGTTGTGGACATTGCTGCTAGAAACATCGGGTGCAGGTGTCCCAGTGTTTCATTGCATTTGTATCTTTGGGGTAAATCCCCAGCAGGGCAATTGCTGAGTCGTAGGGCAGGTCTATTTTTAACTCTTTGAGGAACCTCCACACAGTTTTCCAGAGTGGCTGCACTAGTTCACATTCCCACCAACAGTGTAAGAGGGTTCCCCTTTCTCCGCATCCTCTCCAACATTTGTGGTTTCCTGCCTTGTTAATTTTCCCCATTCTCACTGGTGTGAGGTGGTATCTCATTGTGGTTTTGATGTGTATTTCCCTGATGGAAAGTGATGCAGAGCATTTTCTCATGTGCTTGTTGGCCATGTCTATGTCTTCCTCTGTGAGATTTCTGTTCATGTTTTTTGCCCATTTCATGATTGGATTGTTTGTTTCTTTGGTGTTGAGTTTACTAAGTTCTTTATAGATCTTGGAAACTAGCCCTTTATCTGATATGTCATTTGCAAATATCTTCTCCCATTCTGTAGGTTGTCTTTGAGTTTTGTTGACTGTATCCTTTGCTGTGCAAAAGCTTCTTATCTTGATGAAGTCCCAATAGTTCATTTTTGCTTTTGTTTCTTTTGCCTTCGTGGATGTATCTTGCAAGAAGTTACTGTGGCCGAGTTCAAGAAGGGTGTTGCCTGTGTTATCCTCTAGGATTTTGATGGAATCTTGTCTCACATTTAGATCTTTCATCCATTTTGAGTTTATCTTTGTGTCTGGTGCAAGAGAGTGGTCTAGTTTCATTCTTCTGCATGTGGATGTCCAATTTTCCCAGCACCATTTATTGAAGAGACTGTCTTTCTTCCAATGGATAGTCTTTCCTCCTTTATCGAATATTAGTTGACCATAAAGTTGAGGGTCCACTTCTGGGTTCTCTATTCTGTTCCATTGATCTATGTGTCTGTTTTTGTGCCAGTACCACACTGTCTTGATGACCACAGCTTTGTAGTACAACCTGAAATCTGGCATTGTGATGCCTCCAGCTATGGTTTTCTTTTTTTAAAATTCCCCTGGCTATTCGGGGGCTTTTCTGATTCCACACAAATCTTAAGCTGATTTGTTCCAACTCTCTGAAGAAAGTCCATAGTATTTTAGTATTTTGATAGGGATTGCATTAAATGTATAAATTGCCCTGAGTAACATTGAAATTTTCACAATATTCTTCCAATCCATGAGCATGGAATATTTTTCCATCTCTTTGTGTCTTCCTCAATTTCTTTCAGAAGTGTTCTGTAGTTTTTAGGGTTTAGATCCTTTACCTCTTTGGTTAGGCTTATTCCTAGGTATTTTATGCTTTTGGGTGCAATTGTAAATGGGATTGACTCCTTAATTTCTCTTTCTTCAGTCTCATTGTTAGTATGTAGAAATGCCACTGATTTCTGGGCATTGATTTTGTATCCTGCCACACTGCTGAATTGCTGTATGAATTCTAGCAATCTTGGGGTGGAGTCTTTTGGGTTTTCTATGTACAGTATCCTGTCATCTCAACAGATATTTATTTATTAAGCATCTCACATAACTGGTATCTTCCAGGAATTATGTTAGAGATTGGTAATGCAAGGATAAATATTTCACTCTTTCTGCCTCTGAGGAGGAACTCAGAGGATAGCTGGGAAAGTAGACAAATAAGTTAATAACTCTGCAGTGGTAGGATAAAGGCTAAGACAGATTTGTGTATAATCACGTGGGGAAAATGGTGTGGAAGCAATCTATGTCACTTGCGGGTTTTTTGAAGACAACAACAGGAAATCACATTTGAGCTGGAGCAGGAATTCTCAAAGGAGAAGTGGGGGCGGAGGATCTAGGAGAGGAAATAGATATGAAGGCAGAAGAGTATGTTTGGAGAGTGTGTGAAATGTATGGAATGGTGAGAAGTGATACAGAGTCAGACTTGGAAAGTTAATTCAAGGAAAGACTGCAAATATCAGATTATAAAGAGTCTGGCATTACTTTTGTAGGAAATAGGGCACAATTGAAAAAAAGGTAAAAGTGAAGACAAGGATATCATCTGACTTATATTTTTGAAAAGCTGTTGACTAGTGATAGACATGTTGAAGTATGCTTTTGGTGTTAAACTTGGACAATGGAAGTGACAATGGATGAAGGTGTATTAAAATGTGTTTTAGAAACTGCACTCAGTGGTCAGTTGCTTGGGAGAGCAACTGACCTGTCTCGGTGCTAAAGGAAAGGGAAAAGTGGATGGCCTCAGGAGGTCTAGTTGGCATGATTCGTTTCAAGGCTTGGAACACACTTATGTAATCTTCTTCACAAGCTTTTGAAGATTATAACAGATGAGAAAAACCAAAGTTTTGAAAAGTTAAGGAATTTGACAAGGTTACCACATAGGTAGTAACTTGTGGAAACCAGATCTGAGCACATTCTGTTCGACTAATTCGAGAACTGAGAACCAAGCTCTTAATCACTGTGCTATTTCTTTCTGTACTGAGTGGACAGTGACACACATTTCCTGGGCTGGGAAATATAAAAAAAAAATGTTTTGGGGCACTAGGTGGCTCCGTTGGTTAAGCGTCTGACTCTTGATTTCAGCTCAGGTCATGATCTCAAGGTCCTGAGATTGAGCCCCATGTCTGGTTTGATGTTCAGTGGGGAGGCTGCTTGAGATTCTCTCTGTCTGTGTCCCTCTGCCTCCTCGCCACATGTATGCTCTCATGCTCTCTCTTTCCCTAAAAAAAAAAAAAAAAAAATACAGAAATCTTTTTTTTTGAGGTTTTGAACAGAAGATAATCAGTCTGACCTTCAGCATCTTGAGTTTGAAAGACCATACAGTGGAAATATTCCTAAAAGGATTGGAAATAACAGTCCTAAAACTCATGAGAGATGTGGAGTCAGAAAGTTCAGATTTAGGGGATATCAATGCATGAGTGATGGCTGAAGCCGTAAGAGTGACTTGATGGCCCAAAGAATAGACATAGGGAAGAGAATTGGGCAGAAAAAGCTTATAGTGGCAGTGGAACAAAAAGAGTCCAGGGAAGAAGCCTGAGAAGGAGGATTCAAATGGCTTAAAGGGAAACCAGCATAATAAAACTTCCACACAGGTCTGTGAAGTAGAAACTTACTTTTCTCCCTTGAGCATATGTTGGGCAGAAGGTTGGACCATCATCTTCATTGTTCATTATTAAGAGCATTCTTACAACTGTGAAAAACTGTCACTCTTAGGCTCTTCTTTTCTGGAGTTCATGATCTCTTCCCATTCAGGGTCACCATCTTCTCCACACGGATTCCCATCATTGTACTAGACCATGAGTCCACATCTTTGATGATAATGGGTGTGCCCGTTCTCACCTCAATTTCTAGACTGTGCTTGATCCAACTTCACCTCCAACATGTTTCCCTGTTGTTCCAGGAGCTTCCCTGCTTGTAAAATACTTGACCATGAAATTCCAATGACTGAGCATAACGTCATCCTGTCTTCTTTCTGGTAACTCAATTCGGACTCAAGTTAGTTCACATCACTTATTGAGTATTTATCATATGTTGTGTGCTAGGATTCAGGAGATATATATATACATATGTGTATATATATCTGAATATATATGTGTTTACATATATATATCTATCTCCGCCTCCATCTATAACTGTATCTATATCTGTATCTATAGATCTTAGCACTAAGACATTGTCCTTAATCTCAAGAATTTCACTTAATAGGAAGGAGCAGATGTATAAGCATTTTTTGCAATCTCAGTATAGTAAGTAAAATGATAAAGGTATATTCTAGGAACAGTAGCGTGATATGATGGAAAGGTTGAGCAGTTGCACTTGAGTTGGGAATGGGAGACATACTATTTGTCTATAATCTCATAACTAAACCCCTAAATGTAGAGGCTTGAAATATCAATGATTTATTATTTCTCATGGTTCTATGGATTGACTGGGCTCCACCTACATTCAGTGGATGAGTAGGAAGAGCCAAGAAGGTTTTACTCATATGTCTGGGTATAGGTGCTGTGTGCCAACTTTCCCTCCTAGTGGCCTTTCTCTCCACATGATAGATTTGGGGCACAGTAATCTGAACTTCCTTCCTTCCTTGGGTTACACAGGAATTGGCACAGAGCCAATTTTATAACATTTAATTGTCAAGGGCCAGGCATTATTTGTGGGAGTAATGGCATGAGTGTTACAGGCATGGGATAAAAGTTCAGCAGTTATTATTATTATTATTATTATTATTATTATTTTTTAATACAGACAAATTACTGCAGGAGACTTTAAGAAGGATGAGATGCCTGGGATGGGTCTCAAAGGCTTGAGAAATTTGGAAATCTTTCAGATGAATGGGGATTTAGAAGAGCAGCTCTTCAGGGAAAACAAGAGTGATGTGAAGGCAGGAAGCAACATAGTCATTCCGTTGCCAGGACATGTGGAATGCCTGTGGGCATTTGTGGGGAGGAATGAGAAACGTGCTTGCTAGGCAAGTAAGATTATGGAAAGCCTTGTTATAAGAAGTAAATTGAACTTCATCTTCCAGATAAAGGCTGCAGAATAGCCTTAAAGAGGTTTTCTGTAGGGGAGCGGCTGCTCTTTACTCTCATTGATTCTTCTACTTTGGGGCTTTGTATATTCTTGATCAATAAGCCTTTGACTTTCTTTCCTTATTCAATCCAACCTACAACACATGGTATTCACTTAAACCTCTCTCTCACCAGCCCAACACTCTCATGACCTTTTTTTCATTCCATTATCCTAAGCCTCCATTCTAGAATAACCTAACCATCTGTTTGTTCTGATCCTAACACCAGGCATTGGATAATACTGGAGCAAATCACATAACCATGTTGATTGCCTGCCTTATACATTTATGATTTCCAACCTCTGTTGGGCTCTTAATATCCTCTAGCAAATCTTCACGTACCCTTGCCCATTCCCCATGCTGGTCATTTCTTTGCTGGTATTTTTAAGTTTTGCACTTAATGCTGCACCTTTTCCCCTTAGTAGATTACCCTGACTATTTCACAGAGGAAATAGCTGTTATAGCTGTGAAAAACTTGCTTCACAGCGCCTCTTTGAAGTTCACTTATTCTTTCTCCTGGATCTTCCCCTTCCTTTCTGTCCCAATTCCTGTCATCTGCCCGGGACTTACTTTACTTCTCCTACACCTCTGACTGAATTGGTTCACAGTTTTCATCCACTTTTATCGCCCTTCCTTCCACAGTCATGATTCCTTCTGTCCTTCACCTATGCTCATACCCCAAGCCTCCTACCCCTTGCAAGTTCTTGCTCCAACAATTATGTCCTTTCTTACGTGATTTTTCAATCCCACACCTTTCTTCTCAGCCTGAAACATGGAAAAGTCTTCCTCACCCTATCAACATTTTCTTCAGCCTTGCTACTCAATCAATAATCTCTCAGTGTACCCCCTGCGGATTCTTTCTTATTTCACACTTACTTCTTAGCAGCCGGCAATTTAGGTCTTGATCCAATGTCATGCAGTTTCTAACACATGACACACATGCAGAAAATAAACTTATTGGTGATCAATTTCTAATTGCTAATATTATGATCTCTTTTTAGCCCTCATTTTACTTGTTGTGAGAGGTGAGGGACAGGTTCCATTTTAAAGTCCTGTCCCTGGCACGGTGGAACTTGCAAACCCACACATACAAGTAGACATAATGGGGATCCCTGGGTGGCGCAGCGGTTTAGCGCCTGCCTTTGGCCCAGGGCGCGATCCTGGAGACCCGGGATCGAATCCCACGTCGGGCTCCCGGTGCATGGAGCCTGCTTCTCCTTCTGCCTGTGTCTCTGCCTCTCTCTCTCTCTCTCTCTCTCTGTGTAACTATCATAAATAAATGAAAAAAATTTTAAAAAAAACAAGTAGACATAATGGCTGAGATTCTGTATCCACAGATTTCTTAGAAAATCAGTGTTATTCTATTTTTATTTTGGTTTGTTGGAGCCTATGTTGTACCAATTGTTAAATAAATTGAATATTACGATTACTGATAAAATCTACAAAAATTATATACTATACTATATTATACTATATAAAAATTACTACATCTCTCTTGAAGTGTGATGTCCATTTAACACAAGGCAATCACAGATTTCTCATATGCTAGACAGATTTAAGAAGACAGGAGTCATGGTTTCCTAGCACATAGTAGATAATCAATATATTTCTCTGGAACAAATAATGAATGTTTCTTATACATAACATAGCCAGAATTTTCCACATGAACACGGAATGTATCTCTGATATTTCAATGTAAAAGTACCCTGCATTGTGAGGGCTCAGAGTCATGCATTCTAAATGACGGTTGTGTTACTGTTATTGGAAAGAAAACAAAAAAACTCCACTAATTAGCACAGCAATTCACAGGTAAATTTTGTTCGTTTTCTGTGGAAATTTCATCTGTTAGAGGGTTGTTTTAAGATGCAGTCTTTCCATAGAAACACACATAAACTCACAAGGAGTTTGAACTTAAACTACTGCTATAAAACTAGGTACTTAACGGCCTTCAATTCATCTGACTTTTATCTTATGGAATGTGAGCTCATTTAATGGCATCAAGCAAGAGAAGCTACAATAGCATCCTATGTACTGCATACCTTGGGGACCTTCCTGTGTAATGTTGACATTCAGCCTCAACCAGCCTGACAATAAAATGATCCATTTATCCAACACAGGCTGGCAAAGGAAGAGATACTGCATCTTTTCACTCTGCCTCCCACTCCCAGAGCCAGTCCGATGCTTCCTTTGGGCCAAAGACACACACACGCACACACACACACACACAGCACTTCATCAACAATGGTTCATGTTTTTCTGTTAAATTGAATTTACTCTTCTTACATGAATTTTCCCCTAAATACTTTTTCCAAATAGCAGAGAAAGGATTTGAAGTAACGAAAACTTTTTCATAATAAACTTGTGGTTATAAAATCCTAGGACTAAGAAACACTTATAAACAAAGAGAAATAAACAACTTTACCATTATATAGACAAGACTACTGAGGAAGTTAGAAAAAATCACTGATGTTTAAAGAAAGAGAGATAAATTAGCGTAAATCTTAAAAATCAAACTTTTTAGAGGGGCAATATTGTCTAATTGGGGACGTTTATAAATTCCTTGGGAATCTACTCCATAAAGTAATTGCTTTAATCACCAAGTCTACTGACTAATTTTTTCACTTCCTTAATTCCACTCCCTGATAGTTCTATTTCCTTTTTTTTTTTTTAAAGCACCAAAAGCAATTGTCTTCTTACCTAGTCTATGACTATTATGGTTGCTTAATTAAATTTCTTTTTTTCTTACTGAAAATAAGTCACTCCTTCTTGGTCCATGTTTTGTTCTCAATGGAGAATTCTAGAATGGCCAGGAGTTTTTGCTGTTGCAAGTGACCTAAATCCAACTCAAACTATCTTAAATCAAAGTAAGAAATCTCCCAACTTGTAACTGAAAACTCCACAGGTGAGCCTGACTCACATGCAGCATAATTTAGAGCTCCAATCATCAAGAGCCCCCTCCGGGTTGCTTCTATTCTCAGGCTAACTTTCCTTGTGAACATAATAGATAAGGCAATTCCAATTCATCATGTCTCTAGTAATTCTAGTTGAAAGTCAAAACTTCTCTTCTCCAGGAGCATATGTTCCAGGTTATTGTGATGGTTAAAAACAGTAGTATTTGTTTTGTTAGTTACTATTATCATTATCCCCTTTAGTTTGTGCTATTTGTCCATCTCTCTACCAAGCACTGTAGTCAAACAGAATATCTAGCTAGTTTTAAGATCCTTAGAGTTTTAGGGGAAGGTGTTCAATCCTATACAAATTATATACTTGAAAAGAAAGGATTATAAATTCTCTCAAAGATCAATAGAGTATTTTTTGCCAGAAATAAGGGTATAAAAAAAAACTGGCATGACAATTGTGATGGTTTACTTTATGTGTCAATCTGAGTGGGCCATGGGGTGCTTGGATATTTGGTCAAATGTTATTCTGAGTGCATCTCTGAGGATATTTTTGGATGAGATTAACATTTCAGTCAGTAGCTTGAGTAGAGCAGATAGCTCTCCCTAAAGGGGGTGAGTCTTATCCAATGAGTTGAAGGCCCAAATGAAGAAAAAAGGAATGACCTTCCATGAATAAGTAGGAGCGCCTCCTACCTGACTACTGAAGTGGGTCATCAGTCTTTTCCTGACTTTGCTTTGGACTTGAACTAAAACATTGGCTCTTTGGATTCTAACAACAACAACAACAACAACAACAACAACAACAAAATGAGACCCAGACAGAAAGATTTTGGATGGGAAATGTGGCAGAGAGGCTGGCAGGAAAGATGCCATACTCAATGATAAACCTTGTTTAGCTACAGATGATATGAGGGCTAGGTCCTCTAACAGGACCTCTAACAGAACTATTTTTTAGTTGCAGCATTTAGAAAATCCCGCAGAAAATGTCTAAAACCAGAAGGGAATTTTTTGGTTCTCATGACTGGTACTTACAGCTTGTGTGCCATTTATCAGTTTATTGCCTCTAGGCTACAAATTCACCCTTGGATATATGTTCTATGGTAACAGACAATCCCCTTTAATGTTTCTCCTTTAAAGTGAGACTTTTATGTTAAGCATTCTCAGTTGAGGGCACTGCATGGACCTCAGAGAAGAAAAAGGCTCTCGTGCCTTGTGTAGCTGCTGCTTGATGGGCCAGTAGTGTGGGTATGCGGACATCTGGTGAAGGTGTGCCTCAGAACGTGGTCCTCTGGCCACCTCCCAGGCTGGCAGCTACCACTGTGCTGCACACTGGATATAGATTAGCACCCAATGTCTGCACCAGTGCTCCATTTCCCTTTACAGGTTCCTGCACAAAGAGGGTCCTAGAGGGTCCCCACCGAGCCAGCTTCTGCTCCCTCTGAAAGCTTTGCATCCAGAAGGTATCTACCCTCTACAGCTTGCTGACTGCCTGCTGCCCACCTGCACTCCATAGGGCTGCTTCTCAATTGCCCAGAAACTGCAGAGCAGCTCAGGTCTGGGAAACCAATTTAATTTCTGGGCTATGCAATGGTGGAGCTAAACTAACTGTACCTTCTCTGAGGAGGTCTGAACACCAGCATTGGTGAGGGGGGTCTCCTTCCAAGTTTGTCCTTCCTATGGTAGTCTTCCTCAGCCCTAGGATGCCATATAAAATTTCCTTATATTTCATAGTCTCTCTCTTATCACAGTTTAATAGTCCTTTATATTATTATGTTTATGTTTCTGCGTAGTTTCTATCTCCTGATTGGACTCAGACTGATAGACTTTTTCTTAAGGCTCAAAAATTATTACCAGGAGCAGTCTCTTGACTATGTTTCCCTTCGGCTATTTTCATCTCAGCTGGGCTTTCTTTTTGTGGCTTCACATATTATATTTTTAACCTATCAAATCTATTTGAAGACTCCAAACTTTTCCCTAGAAGCCCCAGCTCTATCTCCTTACATGTCAATAGCTTGGGTTGGGTTACACACACATCCATAATCCTACCACCATCTACCTACCTGGAGACAATCACTTCTTCATTCTAGGATTTGTCACTCCTAATACCCTACTTCTCATATCAATTTCTACATCAGTTACGAATTTTTCTCTTACTGAATCATGAGCCTGTCAGCTTTTGGGCTGGGACTATACGGTCAGCTCTTCTGGGTCTCCAGTTTGCCAACTGTAGATCTTGGGACTTGTTAGCATCCATAACCACGTGAGCCACTTTCTTAAAAAAAATTCCCTCCCTACACCCCATCTTGTTGGCTCTATGTCAGTATTGACCTCTGATAAGTAAGAAGACAAAGGAAGAAGATACAAAATGGGAGGGGAGTGGATGAAGACTTGACGATTGGGGGAATGAGGGGAAAGAAACACCATGACGTTTTTCTTTCTCCCTAAAAGAAACTACACTGACTTCTAACACCGTGTATTAGTGCTATCTGTTTTTGAATTCTGTTTTTTTTTTTTTTTTTTTTTTTTTAAGATTTACTTTCGTGTGTGTGTGTGTGTGAAAGAGAGAGAGAATGCAGGGGTGAGAGAGAGAATCTCAAACAGACTCCCTGCACTGGGGCTCCATCTCATAACCCCCAGATCATAACCTGAATCGAAATCAAAAGTCAGATGCTTAACTGACTGAGCAACCCCGGCACTCCACCTGTTTTTGAATCCTACATAATGTCATTAGATAGCATGAATTATTTTGTGTCTAACTTCATTCAATATTGTTATGAAATTTATACATGCTATTGAATGAATGTATAGTTCATTAATTTTCATTGCTTTGTAAGTACTCCAGTGTAGGAATACACCACTGTTTACTTATCAAAGTGCCCATTTAAGTGGAATTTTGGAGTTTTAGGATAACCATGTGTTTCACTCTAGAAGATTCTGAGAATAACTTTCCAAAATAGTTCTGGCAATACACCAGCAGAATCTTGTTGTTTCATGACCTCCCCAGCACTTGGTATTTTCCAACTTACTCCTTCGTGTGGGATATTTAAACTTAATTTTTAAGGCAGAGGAGAGCCCCTGAAGGATTTTCAGTTGGAAAGCGGTGAGAACAGGAGAGCTACACTGGTAGTGTTGCATAGATGGGAGTGAAAGAAAGACATGAGGGGGGAGTCGAGTGGGAGCACTCTTCCAGTGATTTCATAATGTGAAAACAAACTAGAGTATTAACAGAGGGGCTAAAACGGAAGAGACAAGAGATGCTACTGTATGTAGTGTGTGCCTGTAGATAATGAGATTTGGCAATTAATAAATTGTACAGGTAAAGACAACAAGGGTAACTGAAGAAGAGCACATGCTTGAGCTCAAGACATTGCAGAGTCTGAACCACCAGAAAGCTTGGGAGAAAATTATGGTTTGGGGGAAATCACTTTTTACTCAAATTATGTCATTTACCTTATTTAACTTTTTACCAGACTTAGTTTAAAGAGTTTAAAGCTGTGACAATCTTTTTTTTTTTTTTTTTTTTTTCCCAATTCTCATTTCTTATCACTGGAAGATCACTCTCAGTAGAAGTTGGATCTGTCAGAGAAGAAAGAACCAGGACTATGGTGGGATAGTTAAATTGCCTCCCTCTCTGTGAACTCAGTATCCAGAGGAAGCAACAGAAGGTTTTCTATTATTCAAACCTGACAGCTTTGGTGTAAGGAGTGATAGTAGCTAGGAAAGTGACAGGTCTGGGACTTCTGGGAAGCCTAAAGTCCACACAGCTTTTAAAGTAGGAGCTGTTCTGTGTGCTCACTTCCATCACTAATTCTTTCTTTCTCTCTAGACATTTGTTTCTATCACTGACATATGCCATTGCTTCTCCTATTTTTGCAATACTTTCTTTGTCTAACTGGGTACTCACAGAGATGTGCCAAACATGTAGGTGCTCCAGGACCAGCACTCCGCTACCTTCCCAGGTGCTGGTGTTGAGATGGTAACTCCAATTGATTATTTTAATTTTTGAGACAGTTTGCTTGCATAACAGCGCCGGCGGTGCCGTGTTGGCCTCTCTATATGCATTCCCGTCAAATAGATCTCATAGGCGGTGTGTCAGTTTTAGCACAGCTTCTTTGGCAAAGGTTTTCATTTTATACCTTTGCTAATATTTTACCTACCATTATATCCAAAAGCTTAAAATGACTTGTTAAGCTTATTTATATTGTTTTCTCCAATGAAATCACTTGACGAAGGATTTGTCTTAAATTTCTACTTTCTAAGCCTCTTACTATATCTTAGTAGCTTACAGTGTGGCACTAACAGGAAACAGAAATAAGACTACCTTATATTTCTAGACTACTTTCAAATTTTCAAGGCATGTTTACATCTATTTTATTTCCCTTTACTCTCCCCATCATCTTGGGGATGAGGTGTTATTATTTTCATCTTTCAGATGAAGAAGACTGGGCTCAAGGTCATATATGGTGTCACAGCCAGGACTTCAAATCAGATCAGCACCTGTGATGGTTAATTTTGTGTGTCAATTTGACTGGGCCATCGTCTGCCCAGCTCTCTGGTTAAATATTGATTCTGGGTGTGTCTGGAAGAGATTAGCATTTGAATTGGAGGATTGAGTAAAGCAGATTGCCATCCCTAACCGTGGGTGGGCATTATCCAATCTGCTGAGGGCCTGAGTAGAACAAAATGATGGAAGAAGGGTGAATATTCTCTCTGCCTGTTAGAGCCAAAACATCAGTCTTCTCCTGCCCTTGGACTGAGACTCACACCATCAACACTCCTGGTTCTCAGGCCTGTAGACTTATGTCAAAACTTATACCACTGGTTTTCCTGGGTCTCCAATTTGTGGACTGCAAATGGTGGGACTTCTTAGACACCATAATCATGTGAGCCTATCCCTTATAATACATCTCATGCTTCTCTTGATTTAGTTTTTCTGGAGAATCCTGACCAATGCAGTGTCCTTTTGCAGTGCTTCTGCCCTGATTACCTTTTGAGTCTAGCTATAGGCTTTCCTGTTATCCTTCAACTATTAGGCAGGAACTATATTCCTGCCACGTGAGGATTGTCTGTATATTGAGTATGTATACTTTGGCATTGAAACATCAGTAATTCTCAAAGTTATCAGGTTAATTTAGTACTTGGAACTGAGATGGGGAAACTGAAGGGCCCCCTGGAAGAGTTGCTTTTTTTTGCTGCCTCTCTTCTTCCTAGGACCTGAACTGCCACCTTACACATTGCCTTAATGTATGTCTGACCAGCTGAAGTTGTCATGCATGTTTTCTAAGACCACTCACTCCAAACACCTTGATGCCAAGGCCCTTGGTTCCAGTGCATAAGTGATTTAGCGGGGGACACCTGAGCACTTGTTCTTGTTTTGTCCAGTTCTTGGATGCCTGAAAAGGCACGTACAACAGATCACAATCCTCAATAAAAACCCCAAGCCCCAAGCAAAGACGAGATTTTCTCTCTTCTCCTTTCCAAGTCTTCCAGATTCTCTTTATCTGCAGTCTCTCTACATCTTCAATAAACTCTGCTCTCAATTCCTCTTAGCTTGAGTTTGATTTTCATCATATGCAAAGCCAAGAATCCTCTTGTCTTGTCCTGCAAGACCCCGTTGGTGTTTTTAGACCCAGCCAGCCTACATCAGAACCAGTCTACATTCGGAAGTTAATCTCATGGCATAAGAATTCACCATTTATCTTTTAAAAATTTTTTAAAGATTTTATTCATTTATTCATGAGAGACACAGAGAGAGGCAGAGACACAGGCTCCATGCAGAGATCCTGATGTGGGTGGGACTCAATCCCAGCACTCCAGGATCACGCCCTGAGCCGAAGGCAGATACTCCACCACCGAGCCACCCAGGCATCCCTATCTTTTTCTTATTTGCTTGAACCAATATTACCTCACTGTATGAATAGGTTTAGGGGAATAGCCAGCGAACTTTTATTACAGGTCTTACATTTGACTTTTTTTGGGCACCAATAAAAGCTGCCAACCACTATCTGATTATATTGCCAAAAAATTGGTTTTCAGAATCTAAGAATTGAGTCATTGCATATATAATATTTTTCTTGCTAGAAATAAATGTATTTTCCTGGATATGTTACATAGATCATCAGTATGTGTGTATTTTTTTTTAACAGATTGGTCATTGGTAAATGTATTAAAGAAAATAATCCAAAACAAGCCAAAGTGAGGGAAAGCAACTCTTGTATTAGCTTAACATTAAATATTAGCACCCAGATGAAAGACTAAAATGTAGGTGAGAACAGATGTAATGTTTGTTAATTTATTAGCAGTATGCAACTCAATCACACATTGGAGTCTACTGACTAAGATCAATGTAATGGAAAGCACAACTCTCTTGAGTGCTGTTTTTCTAGGTTCTTCTAGTGAAAAAATATTTTTAGGCAACACTATGAAATTCAGAGAACTGTGAAAGGTAATGAGGTATTCTTCACAGAGCAGTGTACCATGTCCATTCTATCACTGAAAGAATAATGACATGAGTCAGAAAAGCTGAACACATATACATTTAAATTCCTGAAAAATGATGTGGGTATGCAGTTATTTAATTATTTGGATATTTTGTCAATGTTTACTTCCTGACTAAGCAGGGAGCATTTTTATATTCAGCCACATAACAGATTTATGAACATATTTCAACTTACCTGATTCTATGATAATCCAACCAACATGAACAAAGCTGGAGAAAGGGAGTTATTAATTAGGTTCTAGAATGATGAGATGTAGTCAATTCTTATTCAAGACTATGAGGATTCTGTGAGCCAAAGAAACTGGCAAATATGAACCTTAAATCTGTAGAGTTAAGAGGAAAAAGGGGACATTAGATTTGCACAGCCAAAAATTAGGTCAAAAATATTTATTTATTTATTTATTTACTCACTCACTCACTCCATACCCAGCATGGAGTCCACATGGGGCTTGAATCATGACCCTGAGCTCAAGATCTGAGCTGAGACCAAGAGATGGATCCTTAACTGAGAGCCACCCAGGCACCCCAGGCCAAAAAAATTTTAACCAAAAAATAAGATAGGAAAAAAGCAAAAGCCATTGGGAATGAACACATAGTTCCTTGACAATTTCTTCATCTGACAATGCTAGAGGATGAGATGATTGAGGTTTTTCTTTATAGAACAGTGGACACATGATGAGTGGAAGAGGTCAGGATGGCTAAAGGAATCAGGAGCTGAGCAGATGATTATTGATTACTCTTCCCTACGATAGACATTATCTAGTATTCTCTCATTAGACACAATTTAAAATATGTAGCATCAAGTTACAAATGTAGTCAATTCTTTAGTTTTTCTAGAGGGTTCTAAACAGTGCTTGACTAATTTTTAAAAAATGAGCTAGATGACTTTAGAATTCAATTAGTAATACAGAGCCACAGACTCAGAATGGGAGAAAAAATTCAAGGTTATCCACTTGCTCTCGATAATAGGAATTCTTTTCTATAATGTTTTGGTTGAGTAATAATCCAGTGTTTGGCTCTCTGTTGACATGGTACATGTTATTTTAGGAGGTATCTCATCTCATTGTGTACAGTATTTGTAAATTTTTTTGGCTAAACAACTTTTCTGATTTCTGGCAGCATTGTGATTTATGTTTATGAGAAACCCTCTTCTCTACTAGATGTGGCCTAGTGGAGCTACTTCCTAATCATGGCCCTGTCTGACCCCATCCTAAATGGGATACCAACATGACCCAAGATAGACCTGCCACCTTCTCTCTCAAATTTGAACTTTGAACACAGTGACAGATGTTTCATTTCTAGCACTGGTGCCCTGACCAGACTATTTTTTCCCCCTAAGACTGCCTACATTTTCTGCCTTCTCATTCTCCGAATGAATCTACCCTGTTTTTTCTTGTTTCCAAAACTGATTCTCCTGCATCCTGTCAATGATGTGTATGACAATCAACTGGGGAGCCTATTAAACATGAAGAATCCCAGGCCTCGCCCCCCTCAAATATGTAATTTAGTAATATGGGGTATGGGTACAGGAAGTTAAATTTATAACACATCCTCTGGGTGACACTGATGCAGTCAGATTATGGGCTGACTTTTGGGAACCACCACTCATATGATATAACTCAAATGTAAATTTGCACTTCAATAAAAATTTTCTGAAACTGGAAAAGGCTTGCTGACCACCTCATTAAATGAATGAATCCCAGTTCTTTCATTCACTCAATAATTCAACAAACAGATACCGAACATCTACACTGTGCCAGGAACCATCATGAGCCTTGGGATGTATGATACCATTAAGATTATTTCAAACTTGTTATTGGTGGGCACTGAGGCACTGAATAAAAGAGCAAAGAGCACGTATCTGGATTTTCACATCTTGTATTCAGTACATGTCACCAGTAATCTTCAAAAGAAATGAACAAGCATTTCTTTCTGTATTTCAATATACTCCACACTCCCCAAAAATGTAACAATGTAGATTTTTAATTTCTAGGTATGTTCCTTCCATGTATGTAAAAAAAAATAGTTCTAGGTAAAACCAGAAATCTCAGCTCTAATTAATTAGTCTTGGACATAGTTCAACCATACTAATTTCTTACCGTGTTTAATAACACAAGATTCTCTTCTTTTGTTGTGCTGTGGACTTGCCTCACAGTTACACACATAATGTACAGTAAAAACAACTGTATAGTTGAACAGGATATGAAAATGTTCAGAGGCTCCTTCTTTCGGCTAACAACAAAAATAACTCTATGCAAAATACTTGCTGTTAAATTAGGCTCACTCAGGTTTCATATTATTTTGGAGGATATTTTAAGATTCTAAATTGATGGTCTCAAGTCAACTTTGAAACTTACATCCCATCTCACAAATTTTGTTGACCTCTAAAATTTCTCATCATAAGCTTAACTAGTTGTAAAATATATAGTTTACAGAAAATTGTGAACATTAACATAAAAATTTCATTGTCTTTGAGATATATCCATTTGATTCCAGCCATAATCCATATAAAAATACATGAACAAACTCATTTTAATAGTCAGAAATTCTTCATTTATTTTTTCCCCTCTGAACTATTTCTATAGCACTTTTCCAATAAAATTTTATCCTAGTTTAATACATTTTTTTCTGCCTGAAAGTCTTTTAGTAATCACTTTTTTCCTGCCATAAAAAAAGATATGTAGATTGAAAAGTAATTAAAAATTTGTAACTATAAGATTGTGTTAAAATTTCTTCTGAATTGATTTTCATTACACAAGTCAATACAAAATTAACTTAAACAACATAAATAATTGTACATTTAGATAAACATAAAGATAAAATTTATTAAAAAATGTATCCATTATTCAAATAGTTGGGCTATTTTTTGTTCAATAAATGTATGTATCTGTGAATGCATATTACTTATTGCTAGATGAGACAAAGCTCAGCATCAGTCTCTTCTATTTTTGTTTTTATGGATGTAAGATCTGAGAAAACATATTCCCATAAATAAGTAGATGAGAATGGAAAGAGTTTTGTTTTAGCAATGTCACTCAAATATTTGAACTCCTTCCAAGTTATATGCCAAAATCACATAGTTATCTATCATCAAAAATTATTTTTAATGATCTACCAGCTGTCATCTTAATTAGGTCTACTTTCAATTTTGTTAAAGGCAAAGAATCAAAATCGAAATTTATGACTCAGTTATTAGTCATTTATTTTCTCAATACCAAGACTGATATTTTTAATTGTCCTATTGTTTGCAGCTCTGGAGATTTTTACACTTAGGGTCAACGTACCATTAGTAAGATGGTAAAATGGATGATAGGCATGCCTCTCTTTTAAAAGGAACAACTGGCATGAATATTCTTAGGCAGTCAAATTTTGGAAAGAGTACATGTGAAACTTGGGTTCTGAAGATTATTTCCTAAAAATTATTCATACCCCCAAAGCATACATGTCCCAGTGAAAAATCTGATGGTGTAAGCATGTCTCTTTTTGAAGATAGTTACTCATCGTTCAACATCATGTGAATGTAGATTTTTCTATATTGGAACAAAGAGACCTATGGTAAATTATTCTAAAATAGCTGTAAAAAAAAAAATATCCCCTTTCTCACATGCTGTACTTACCCTGTGACATTGGCACTCCTCTTATTGAGAAGTGGCAGTCTATTTTCTTTTCCTTTGGATTCTGAGGGGATTTGGACTATTGAGGAAATAATTCTCTATGAATTCTGAGTCTAGGTCATTAAAGATAATAAAGCTCCTGCCTGTCCACTTGGGATGTTCATCGTTAAAACCCAACTACCATGCTGTGGGGAAGCCTGACTACATGGGAAGGCTGTGAATAGGTGTTTTGGCTGACGGCCTCAGGTGAGGTCCCAGACAGACAGCAGCCAGCATCAACAGCACACCTGTGTGTGAGGGAGCCTTTGGGGTTTCTCTGGCTTCAGCCACCTGGGTTATCTGGATGTGACTGCATGAAAGACCTCAAGCAAGAACCCCAAAACTGAGGGAAATAATAATATTAGTATTGCTTTAAACTACTGTGTTTTGGGATGATTCATTATGTAGTAATAATAATCAGAACAGGACCTAATGGAATTTTTTAGTAACCAAACTAAGTTGACATCCAGTTGATTCATAATTTGTGGAAGTGTTACCTGATGTTGGGTGAAGTTTATTTTTGCACATGGTGAAAAATCGCAAAGTACATTAGTAGTGCATAATGATGGCAAGGAATGTGTTAATCTTTAATTTCATTAAGGAAAATATAACTTGATTTTCATATGTTCCAATTTATTGTTGTTTAGAGTACTGCATGCATATAACATTACCCAAACTCCTTATCTTTTACTTAATTTTAAAAAATTTAGTTATATTCTCAGAGTAATACTTGTGCTTAAATTTAAAATCCAAACAGTAAAAGCTTAAAGACAAACAAACAAACAAACAGATAGAAGCAAACCCTTAGCCCCTTCTCATTCTCCTCAAGCAAACTTTTATTTTTGATCTTTTTTAGCTGCTTAATCTGGTATTTACATCCCTGTTTCTCATGCTATACTTTATTGATAGTTCAGTATTTTTGTTTTTAATTTTACAAATTATCTATTAGCTTCCTTCACTGGAAGTTTAGGATTATCTCTTTTGCAAAGCCTCCTTAGCCCTAATGTTGATGCATGCACTTGTTTTTCCTCCCATTCTCCCATTAGAGTTATATCATGTTTTCCTGATACATCAGTATTTATAGTTTATATCTGTATTACACTCTGATTACATTTCTCCTCTTTACACAAATTTTTGTTATGTTGTTTGGTTATCTAGATCCCTATGACTATTTTAGCCCCAAACTTTTTCACAGACTATAAAACAGCTTTTTTTTTTTTAAGATTTTATTTATTTATTCATGAGAGACGCACACAGAGAGAGAGGGAGACAGAGACAGAGACATGGGCAGAGGGAGAAGCAGCAATTAATTTCATGCCTTTGAACATATAATTTCTAGGTTCCTTTCTCCCTTCCTTTCTTCCATCTTTCCTTCCTTCCATGTCTTTCTTCCTTCCCTTTCTTTCCCCCTTTCTTTCTTCCTTCTTTCCTTCCTTTTCTTCAGGCTTTTCCTTCCCCCCCTCCTTCCTTCCATCCCTCCCTCCTTTCCCTCTCATTCTTTCTGCTCCTCTCTCTCTCTCTGTTTCTTTGCCTTTCCTGAGCCCATTATCTTCCTTTGCCAATCAAGATTCTTTGCTTTCTAGGCCAAGGACTCTAGCTGATATTCTAGGCAGTCATTGCTAGGAGTTTCCTTTCTTTTTTCTTTCCTCCTGAATTGAATTTCTTATTTCTTAGATTTTGTCTTCCCCTTTCTTGGTCGATTTCTTTGTCTTGATGGAGCACATCTAGGATTTTGTGTGTGTGTGTGTGTGTGTGTGTGTGTGTGTGTGTTTACAAAGGCTGCATACAAGATAAAATTTTTGGAGATCTTACATATTGAGAATATTTTAATTCTACATTTACTTTTGATTAAAGTAGCGCTGAAGGTAGAGTTTTAGGTTAGAAATAACTTTCTCTTAGAATTTAAAGTGTTACTTTAATTTCTGTTGATTTGCTATTACAGTTTTTCAGTCTGAAGCTACATGGATTTCTGATATTATATATATTTATATATTATTGAGACTTTCCAATGATTTGTTGCTTGAATCTTCGGATTCAGCTTTCTGAGTGCTGTTAGCCAGATTCCACTAGCCATGACATTTCTGTCTTACAAAGTGGCGTTTTCATATTCATCTATTGTCCTCGTTGTCTCATTCCCTCTTCCTCTTTCTTTGTCTTTGTGGTTTTATACCTTAGATGAGGTATTTCAAGGTTGAATGTATGTGTTTATTCTATCATATTTAACCTGCATTCTCTAGCTTTCTAACGTTTTTCACTTTAGAGATGTACTAAGCCTGCCGTCTTATTTTTAAATCATATGATTTTCAGCATTCATCACGTTACATATATACCTATATGAAAAATTAGCAAAAGTACATCCTTGTGTTTTCTTTTGATTCATTGATATGAAGAGAGACAGTGGTGTGCTATTAAGTGTTCATTCAGGATGAATGGACTAGGAAAACATGAAAATTGGTTTTGAAATAGTTGGAAAGACTGAAGGAGTGAGGAGGGAAAGCTGAGGTTACCCACCCACCACCTGTGTGGCTGGAGGAGCAGCAGAGGAAATGGGGTTGCCCAGAGCCCAGGATTGCTGTGCTGAGGAGTCAGCTGGGGTACGACCGCTGCTCACTGCTGTTCCGACGATCACCACCCTGTGCTGGCAGTTAGGAGCCCACAGCCTCTATGCTGCAGGAACCCAGGGGCTCACGGTCTCTTGCTTCAGAGGCTGTAGCAGCCACTGCTTCTGGAGCCAGAGCTCATGAACACTGCGCTGCTGGGGCAAATGGAGCACAATCTCTGCCTTTGCTGAGCAATTACACCGCCTGACTCCACAGCCTGCAGGTGCCCTGCCTCTCTCCTTGAAAAAAAAAAAAAATCAAGCCTGTAACAGTGCCTCCCATTGGCAGGACCCACTAGAAAGCAGCTGGCAAGGAAGTCTGTGAGATGTGGTTTACAGGCTCCCAGCCATCCTGCCATACAGAGGAGATTCCAGAAAGCTGTGAGCCAAATGACAAATAGCCAGCCTAGAGAGTTTAAAGGGAAAGTCAATAACTGACTTGTGAATATTACCATTTCTCTGGGTAGGCATATCTATTTGGCACGTCCTCTGAGTGTGATGCACAGCTATAAATATATTCTATATACATATTTTTAATAGAGACCTTTGAGAATAAAATCAGAACTGCTTGTGGCAAAGAGGTTTGATAATTTTCCAACTGTGAAGGAAACTTTAATGATTATGATATTTCATTGATTATTTTGGCATTTCCAGAGTTTATCTTAGATATTGCTGGTTTTACTGACATTTTCCAGAATTTGGAGCGGGTGTACAAATTTCATAGGTTGTTAAGTGAGACTTTTCCTATTGTCTTAAATTTTCAATGCAGGCCAGAAACTGAGCACAAGAGATGTTAAATTCCTCACATTCTAAAGATTGTGAGGACAGCCAAAATTAGGTTCAGAAACCACCCCCAGGGCCAGCTAGGAGGGGGCTAGACTTGATCTACTGCCACCAACCTGCCCCTGCTTCCTATTTTTCTTTCTCCTGTCCTAAATGCACCTGACTAGAATTAACAGCCACCACTTTTTTTCTCTTTTTTTATCTTGCATATTAAAGTGAACATGATCTTTCAGGGGAATATAGCTATTTTTGTTGCTAAAATTGAAGGTGAAGAAATTCCTGTATGTAATCCAGTATGTAATCATTAGAAATAAAAAGGCATCTGTCTTTTGGCTTCTGTGCTCCTCCTATTCAGAGAGACTGGGAGTCAACTCTGCCCCCCAACTACTTGCTCCTGTTTTGAAAACTCAAAGAAAAGACGTATTTATGACAGAGGGTAGTATTCCTATTTACTTGTTCTTATGCCTTCTAGGCAGAGCTATTCAAAATAAAGGAATGAGTGCTGTTAAGAATTGATGTCAATATGATATTTGGATGGCTTTTGGCCAGAGGATTCATAAATGTTCAAATTCTTTCCTGTCTTGGTCATCGTTTTTCAAAGAGAGCATATGTGTCGGATAAACTGACCAATTCAGCACAGTGACATCACACCATAACACCTGCTAGGATGTCACTCCCAATCTCCAAAGCAAGACAAGAGAGAACCAACCAGGAATCCACAGGAAATCTCCAATCTACATATCCTGGGATGGCTTAGAAGGTCTGGAAGCCAAGAAGGCCAAAAGACTTGTTCTGACCATTTCTACCCCAATATCCAAGCCACACCATTCTCACAAGTCGTGAAAATTCCATTAACCAGTGCCAAGGTGTGAGACATAAGGACAGCTGGAGACAGGTGTTCTATCCCAGTGCCATCATGTGCCCTCCCTGGACCTGCCTGGGCTGCCGGTGAGTCCCCTTGCGGAAGAGAAGGAGAGCAGATAAAGAGAGGAAGGGAGAGAAGGACCACGCTTTCTGCTGGGGCAGTCAGATTCTAAGCTTAGCCTTACTTCCCCACACTCCTAGAAGTGAGAGAGTCCCGAATGGCAAAGATTGAGGGACAGCTAGCCAGTCTTTTCCTCTTCTTCCTGCGATGACCGCATCTAAAGAGAAGTGAAGGGCCAGATTGTGCAAGTGTGTGACTTTTACCCCATGAGTGTTCCGCTGTGATCCCATTCAGAGACCAGAGTCTGGCCATCTGAATCAGCACTGGGATGAGGTGGGCTCATGGGGACAGCAGGAGTGACTAAGACCCACGACGCCTCCGAGGAGCCAAAGATCCCTGTGCTGATGTTGGCCTCGTAAGTAGTCACTACGGATACTTTCAAAGTCTGAGGTTTCGAGTCTTCATGTTTTATACACAATGTTGTGTAGAAATTATACTGGTGGCCCTGCAACTGCTTTATCTTCTCCTCTGCTGAGGCACTTTGTGTCTGTCTAGTTGGTTCCATATTTTCTAGACTTTAGGGTGCCTTTTCATGTGTTGCCCTGTGTCCCCAATTGGACAGCGTGTTCCTGTGGAACAGGTGCCTTGTCATTCACCTTTTTGTATTTCCAGAATCCACGAGTGTTTGGCATTGAGTAGGCATTCGGTAAATTTTTGATGATGAAGTTGTCTAGTGTATGAAGGGCATTATTCAGACTTATTAGGGCTTTTACCAGAACACATTTTTTTTTTTTATGAGAACTATCTTCAGATCTCTATTTTGAAAGTTTTTGTATTTTTCTTTCTTAAAAAATTGATATAGCATTTTCAATACAGCTTGATGGGCTAAATTTATTTTTTGCCTTTGCACTTATTCTTTTAGAAGAGCATATATTTGGAAGAAGATATATGTGAAGAGCTGCAGAGACAGAGGCCATGTCTTTCAAACTAAAGTGGTAGAGTGATAGAAAGCACTTGTGTTGGAGTGACCCAGCCCAGCTGGTTGAAATAAGAAGCTGGGATCAGTCCTCGGACAGGCTGAATGTTTTTCCATTCTCATTATGCCCCTCTCCAGTGCTCTTTCTCAGAGCAAAGTGACAATTATAATGAGAAATACAAATAGGAAAAAATAATGGGAAGGGATTATACTTTCTTGCCAGTCAATGTGCTAAGTTATGTATATCAGCTCATTTAATCCACACAATTACTCTATATAAAACACAGTGTTATTATCTGCAATTTATAAACTAGAAAACAAGCTCAGAGGATTTGAGCAATTTGCCTAAATCCTACCACCAGTCATGGCAGAACCAAAATGGAAAAACTCCCTAGTCTGGCCTTAGACTTTGACACTCCACTGTCACCTGAAGGCTAAGAAATGTTTTTGGAAATAAAAAAGGAGGGAATCTTGGAGACCAGGGATGGCCTACGTTTTAGACAACTTTGGAGAAGTTACCCAAACCATCAGAAATCTGACCTTAAAATATGAGAGTGGCAATTAAGCCAACTGAAGGTTTACCTAGAATTTAGGTTTAGAAGTAAATGAGAGACACTTTCAGTTGAACTTCGAGATTGACATATTTTGCTTACTGTTCTGCACAATAGTCATTCTCTGCTGAAAAGAATAACTCGTATAAAAGAATGACCTGGGATTGACTTATTGTCAGAAACACTAAAAAAGTTATAATAAACCAAGACAGGTTATTTTGAAGGCAGCAAAAACCTGGGATCAGGTGAGGTATTAGCTTTTTTAATATATGTATATAATTTCATTTACATTGTCTAGAGCATCCATTTTTGTGTTTTGCTTTTTTCTTGTTTTGGAATAATGAATGGAGTTATTTTAACGGAGTGCTAATGTGGTGAGTGCCAGGTGAAAAATTCAATTGAAATGCTGTCACGAGATTCTTTTGTTTTACTGACAGAGGTGTCATGTTCTCTTGATTCCTGATACATGGAGTGTGAACTGATAAATAGTTTAGAGATGAAATTGTCAGTCACCATTATCACACTCAAGCAATTATCTTTTCTGGTGGCTTGCACCACCATGAAATCCAAGTTTTGGAAGCAAAGAGAAAAACAGTATGTATGTGACCATAAATTGTAAAAGTGCTTAGGTCAGAAAAGTAAGGTTCCTAAGGGGCCTGAATTAGGCAGGGGGTAATTGTCTGCTACGTTCGAGATTAGCGAACAGGAAGGAAGGCAAGAAGAAGGGGGCAGATTGGATGTGGGTCCACCTGACTTCAGGCTTCAGGCTCCCTTACAGATGGAGGTCACACCAAGGCTTTGATAGAGACTAATATGTACACACAGCCATATTCTTTTGTAAAATTCGTGTAAGCTACTTAACTAAATCAGTTAAGTCTGCTGTTTCTTCCTGCCCTGACTTCCATTAAATTCCTCCTTCCTTTGGGTGGTTTTGGAGAGACCTCAGACATTGCTTGAGATCTACCTAAGAAAATTTGAATGGCGGGGCGCCTGGGTGGCTCAGTCAGTTAAGCATCTGCTTTCAGCTCAGGTCATGATCTCAGGGCCCTGGGATCAAGCCCCGCATCCCCGCATCGGGATCCCTGCTCAGCGTGGGGTGTCTGCTGCTGCTTCTTCCTTTTCCTCTGCCCCTAACCCCACTTGTGCTTGCTCTCACTCTCAGATAAATAAATAAAATCCTTAAAAAAAAAAAAAAAAGAAGAAAGAAAACCTGAGTGGAGAATACATTTTGTTTTAGTTTAGTGAAATATATTTATGTGATTCCCATCACTTCCCATAGGTTTAAGTTAGTAGTTCCTCCTTCTAGGATAGGAATAGCTTCCAGGAATATTCCTATTGTCCATTCTGCCAACCTGGTTGATATGACTCACAGGTATGTGACCAAAACAATATGAATATGTCTTAAGGGGCCTAGCATCTGATGTATGTGTGTAGTGGAGAAACAAGGCTTGAAATACATGGAGCCAGAAGCTAGTCTAGAAAACTTTTTTTTTTTTAAAGATCATATTTATTTATTCATGAGAGACACAGAGAAGAGGCAGAGACACAGGCAGAGGGAGAAACAGGTGCCTTACAGGGAGCCTGATGTGGGACTTGATTCCAGAATCCTGGGGTAACGCCCTGAGCCAAAGGTAGATGCTCAACCGCTGAGCCACTCAGATGTCTGTAGAAAATTGTTCTAATCATCAGATATGTAAAACTGTAATTGGAGGATTTGGTTTCTATCTATAATCCTACCTGTCAGGAATGTACTTAATAATACAGCATGTAAGTTAATCACATTTTTGCTTTTTTTTTGGGGGGGGGGATTGTGTGAAAAAGACTTTGTCAGAACTCTGTATTTGTGGGGCACATGTGTAGTATTTCCACAAATGGTGCTTATAGTAACCATATACAGAAGAAACTTTAGAGAGCTGTACCGGCTATTTAGTCTCATATATCAAACTTTCCCAAACTTATTGGCTTAAAACAAAAATCATTACTCTGTTATTAGTGATTTGGCCTGGGCTTTTCTAAGATGGCTTATCTTATTCCATGTGGTACTTGCTGGACATGAACTTAAGGCTGGGATCTCAGCTGTGGTGGCTAGTGCTTTTTCTTCTCCCCCTAACAGTATTGATCCTCCACAAAGCCAAGGTTTGTTTGTTTCCCGAGTGAGAGCATGAGCCAGGTCTCTTAAGGCCTGGGCTCGCGTCACTCACACAATGTCACTTCCATTAATCAAAGGAAGTCACAAGGCCAGCCCAGATTCAAGAAGTGGGGAGACAGGCATTTTTACCTTGAGGTGGGAACTTATGGTCACTTTTTTGTACTCTACCATGTAAGATTTCCCAATTTGACAAAACTTCTGATCATTAATCTAATGATAGGAAGTTGTGAATCTGAAAGAGATCACTAAGCTATCAATAATAAAAAAAAAATCAGTCAACAGCACTAGGGGCAAATCTGAATTACCATTCTGTTCTCTTTCTATAAAGTAATATTAGAAAAATTGTTGTTATGTGGAGAGACAGTCAAAGAGTAAGGAGCCTGGAATATGGTGAGTATGGAGAGAAGGATCAATAAAATATGTCTTGAGATCTAGTTGAATTTGTATTTGGTTTATATAAAACAGATATCAGCACCATGCTTGGGAGTTCATATGGTCTGGGTTTGGGTGAGTTAACATTACTTTAACAGTTGAGAGATTTGGGGTAAGTTACCTCTTGCTTTGAGAATCAGTTTTTCATCTGAGAAAAGGAGTAATACAGATTTCTTTATATTTTTGCAGCTATTAATGTGCTAAATAATGTATTAAAGTGTTTAATATTCCCCTAGTATATAGCAGGCAGACGGCGGTAACACTTGGATCGAATATGCCCACTGTGTCTTTGGTCCTGTTCTTAGAACTGGGGTTATAGCGACGAACAAGACAAAATTTCTCACCCTCAAGAAGATTTCATTCTAGTGAGGGTCTTATGTCTAGTAAGACACTGACTGACTTCTGAGTTTATATCCCAGGCTTCAGCAAATCTTCATTCTCCTTCTTAGCATAAAGACATGAATAAAATAATAAGGAAAAATACTTGGAGCAATAGTCTATGGAGATTTTGTACATTTCCTACTTAAAAGTGTGCATTAATTGATCAAAAAGAGTTTAAAAAGAGGAGATGCTGGGAGTTCACATGTAATGAACTTGCCCAAACCGTAAATGGAGGCTAAATTATTTAGGATTACTCTAATCCGGTTAGCTAGGAAAATTGGATCTCTCTCTGTCACATTTAAAAGAAAGATTCTTATCGAAGGCAAGCTGTTCCCTTGTTTTCTTAGTATCCTGGAGAATTAAAAGAAAATCTAATTTAGGAAAGCTTTTCTGTCTTAAAAAAAAAAAACACAACAACTCAATATGTTGAAAAGGCAACATTAAAAATGCATTCCCTATCTGAATCACAATTATATTGAAAATATCAAATATTGAGTTTGTATGCATTTTCTTTTAGCATCTACTTTTTCTATAGAAATAACATTACAATATGCATTAAGCCTATTAATTTATTTTTCTCCTAGAGATGAATACATTATCCTTATGCAGTTGCTTGGCTGGAGGAGGGAGGAACCCTCAATTTTTTTTTTTATTGAAGTTATAATTTCAAGGGGGAGCTCATCTTAAGCCTTGTCTGTCTTTAAACTTGGGCAATTGGTTTTATGTGTGATTAAATTGTGTTTTTGAACATAGTAGGAATACTAGAAAACTAGATTAACCTCTCCTTTATTTTTAATTTATCTGTAAAGCCTACTAATGTTCTGTGGTTATAGAAATTATATTTCTTTCAGTTTTACAACATGGATTAATAGCAGTGAAGGGCACAGTTATGTTTGTGGAGATGTGGAATGTTGGCTTATTGACTAACATAGGGTATTAAAAAATACAACATAGTTAGAAAGCCCCATTCTCAAAAGTTGTCTCCCTCTAACAGTAGTTAGGTGTTTTTGCTTATTTTCACATATAATCCAAAGTTGATTGTGTACTGGAATTAAATTTTTGTTTTCATTTTAAAAACACATCCTTTTCTGTTCTTATCCAAAATATGGCTTAATATTTCAGCTAAGCCATTCTCCAACTTCCACTTTCTATTATTTTTCCTACCTGTTTCTTAACACATAAGAATTCTTCTCCCTTGAAGTATTTTTTTTTTTAAGATTTTATTTGAGAGAGAGAGAGAGGGAGGGAGGGAGGGGTAGAGGGAAAGGAAGAGAGAATCCTTAGCGGACTGCACTGAGTGTAGACCTGGATGTGGGGGCTCGATTTCAGGATCCTGAGATCAGGGCTTGAACTGAAACTAAGAGTCAGACCAACTGTGATGGGAGCCATGCAGCCGCCCCACCCTTTAGTATTCTTAATTCTTTGGAAGCTAATTCCCTATTGCTTTGGACTTTATTTTGAAGGAGTTTTGACCAAAGATAAGCATGGTTGGCTTCACTTCTCTAAACTGAGACTAGACTATCTTAAAATAGTAACTTCTGTTATGGAGTTGATCTTCTTCTTTCCCCCCATCCCTTCTCAAACACTGTTGAAGTCATGCATTATGAGCCAGGCTGTGCAACCTTTTTTGTATTCACGCTAATTATTCTCCAGTCCATTTCAGCCATAGAAATAGATGGTTTAAATCTCTATATTTGAATTGCTTTCAGTTAGATTGGTTAATTCTCTTTAACCTTTCAGTTACTGTCAGCTCCTTTTTATATAATGTATTTTCTTCTATTAAGGGAATATTGCACAAATAGCACAGATCATTAAAAAAGTGATAAATTGAACTTCATCAAATGAAAAACATTTGCTCATTGAAAGATATCATTAAGAAGCTGAAAAGATAAGTCACATACATCTGACAAAGGACTTGCATTCCAAAATATATCAAGAGAACTGACATCTCAGCAAATACAAACCAGTAAAAAATAAATAGAATAATTTGATCAGATACTTACCCAAAAAGATATACAAATGGTGTCACTAGTCATCAGGATAATGCAAATTAAAACCACAATGAGGTACGATGGTATAAAATGAAAATTAGCCAGTAATACCAAGTGTTGGTGAGGAGGTGGAGCAATTGGAGCTCTCATACCTTGTTGCTGGAAATACGAAATAGCACTGCCATTTTGGGAAATGGTGCTACAACTTCTTATAAAATTAAAAATATATTTACCATAAAGCTGAGAAATTCCACTCCTAGTTATTTACTCAAGAGAAAGAGAAATGTATACAAATGCTCTTAGCCACTTATACAAAATATCAGAAAGAAAAAGAAAAAAAACAACCCAAATGGCCATTAGCTGCTGAAAAGATAAACAAATTGTGCTATATTTACACAATGAAATCCTACTCAGCAATAGAAAGGAAGAACTACTGATATATACAATAATTTGGCTCCATCTTAAAAACATCACTCCAGCTGAAAAAAGAGACACAGAAGGCTTCATTTTGTATGGTCGCATTTATGTACAATTTTTAGAAAAGGCAAAACTGTAGTAACAGAAAGCTGACCTGAAAGATCTGGGCAAAGGGATTTGTCTCAAAAAGGTGTTAGGGAACTTTTGGGGAGGTGGAAAATGTCCTCTGTCTTGAGAAAGGTGGTGGTTAAATACCTTTACACATTTGCCAAACTTCATTGAACTCTACTCTTAAAATGAGTTATTATCTATAAAAGTTATGCTTTAATGAAGCTGTTAAAAAAGAGAATGCTTATTTATCATAAATAATTTGGAAAATACAGAAAGCTATAAAAATAAAAATTCATTTCCTATGTAATATAACTACTATAAATATTTTTTAGTAAAGCTTTATTTGAAGAGTTGAATACTGCAGAAAATGCAAAATCATACTCGTACAACTCAATGAATTTTCACAGTGAATATGCACATATAACTATGACCAAGCTAATGAACCAGAACATTACCTAGCACTCCAGAAACATGTCTCCTGCCTCTTTCTAAGCAGTAAATCCTCAAGTAAGTAACACCAGAGCTTAGTTTTGTCTGTTTTTGAAATTCATATATGGAATTATTTTCTTTGTGTCTACTTCCTTTAGCTCAAAACTACCTTTCTAAGTTTCATCCATGTTGCATGTAGCTCTGGTCCATTCACTGTTATTGTTTCATAGTTTTCCATTGTATGGACATGCCCAAACTTATATATCCTTTCTGCTGTGTATGGTTATTGAATTATTTCTAGCATTGGGTTCTTAAAAGTAGGATTGCTATAAACATTCTCGTATATGTCCTTGGACGAACAGTACATATATCTATCAGGTAGGTTCCTAGGAATGAGATTGCTGGAGTTTAGAACATGCATATGTGCAAATTTATAGATATTTTGAAATAGTTTCCCAGTGTGGTTGTACTAAGTACACTCTCACCAGCAGTGTTTGAGCATTCCAGTTGACGCACATAGTGATATTTTGATGTATTGTTCACAGAATTATAGAGCAATACCTTTTGGTTTATTTTAAAAATTTTATAATTTTTAATAAAATTTGTCTCATACGGTATTCAGATATTTGAAACTCGCTCTTTGAACTTTTCTTCTACTTAACCTCACAACATAACCATGTTAAATACTTTCAAGAAATATTATTGTTAATGGCTGCATAATATTTGATTGTAAGGTTATTGTTATCTCCCACCACTATTGTCTAAATTTCATTTTCTTCAACTCTACAACAGTAATAGTCATATCCATATAGAGGGGTTTTTATAAAAAAAAAGTAATAATATAAGGTAGTACTTTACATAATATATCTTTTTTAAGATTTTATTTATTTATTTGTGTGTGTGCACAAGTTGGGGGAGGGACCCAGGGAGAGACAGAAAATCTCAAGCACACTACACATTGAGAGTGGAGCCAATGTGGGGCTCAATCTCACAACCCTGAGATCATGATCTGAGCCGAAATCATGAGTCTAAGGCTTAACTGACAGAGCCACCCAGGAGCCCCACATGATATTTGACATATGATACATGTTCAGCTGGTTAGTTCCTGTCCTATTCCAGCATTGTGTTCATCTTCCCTAACGGGGGAGGATAAATCAAATACAGTAAGTAGATCTTTAATTTCTTTCATTAGAGCTTTATAGTTTTCTGCATATAGATTTGTTAGATTGATCCTTAAGTATATAATTTTGGGAGGTGTTATTGTACGTGTAATGTGTTTTTAATTTCAAATTCCAATTGTTTTCTGCTGTTATGTAGGAAAGCAATTGATTTTTCCATATTAACTTGTATCCCACAACCTTGCTATAACCACCACTCATTATTAGTTGCAGGAGGCTTTTATTGTTGTTGCTGATCCTTTGAGATTTTCTACATAGACAATTATGTCATCTGTGAACAAAGACAATTTTCTTTCTTTATTCTCAATTTGTACACCATTTTATTCTCTTTTCTTGTCTGACTGTACGCTGGGTCTCCGAGAATGATATTGATAGGAATGGTGAGAGGGAACATGTTTGCCTTTGTTCCATTCTTAGCAGGGAAAACATCCAGCTTCTCACCAGTAAGTGTGATATTAGCTGTGAATTTTTTGCAGATATTCTTTATCAAGTTGAAGAAGTTCTCTTATATCCTTAGTGTGTGAGAGTCGGATAATGAATTGGTGTTGGATTATGTCAAATGCTTTTTCTGCATCAATTGATATGATCATATAATTTTCTTCTGTAGCTTATGTGATAGATTACATTAACAGATTTTCAAATATTGAACCAACCTTTGCATACCTGGAAGAAATTCCTTGATTATGGTTTATAATTCTTTTTGTTCACTGTTAGATTAGATTTGCTAATATTTTGTTGAGGGTTTTGCATCTGTGAGAAATCTTAGTCTGTAATTTTCCTTTATTGTAATCTCTTTATTTGCTTTTGGTATTAGGGAAAGACTGGCTTCATAGAATAAGGGAGGAAGTGTTCCATCTGCTTCTGTTTTTTGGAAGAGATTGTACAGAATTGATATCATTCCTTTATTAAGTGTTTGGTAGATTCACCAGTGAAACCATCTGGCCTTGGTGCTTTCACTTTTGGAAGGATTATTACTGATTCAGTTTCTTTCACAGGTATAGCTAGGCTTATTCAGATTATCTATTTCTTCTTATCTAAGTTTGGGTAGTTTGTATCCTTCAAGGAATTAACCTATTTCATCTAAATTATCAAATTTGTGGGCATACAGTTATTTAAGGTATTCCATTATTATTCTTTCAATGCCCTTGGGCTCTGTCATGATGATCCCCCTTTGTTTCTGTTACTAGTAATTTGTGTACTGTCTTTTTATCTTACTATGGCTAGAGGTTTGTCAATTTTGTTGATCTTTTCGAAGATCTTTTGTTTTTGTTGATTTTCACTATTGTTTTCCTGTGTTAGATTTCCTTGCTTTCTACTCTAATTTTTATTATTTCTTTTCTTTTGCTTGATATAGAATTAAATTGATCTCCTTTTCCTAGTTTTCTAAGATGGAAGCTTAGATTATTGATTTTGACATTTTTTTCTAATGTATTAATTTAATGCTATAAATTTCCCTTTAAGCACTGCTTTTGTTGCATCCACAAGTTTTTTTGTTGGTTATATTTTCATTTTCATTTAGTTAAACTTAGTTATTTAAATTTCTCTTGAGATTTATTCTTTGATTCGTGTGCTATTTGGTAGTGTGTTGTTTAATCTTCAAATGCTTTATGATTATCCAGCTATTTTTCTGTTTCTAATTTGTATTTTGGGGTCTGAGAACACACTTTGTGTGACTTCTAGTTTTTAAATTTCGTTAAGGTGTATTTTATAGCCAGGAATGGTGAATGTTTCATGTGAGCTTGAAAAGAATGTGTATTCTATTGTTGGATGAAGGATTGCATAAACCTTAGTGAGATATAATTAATGGCTTCATTTAGGTCAAGTATATCCTAAAAAACTTTCTGCCCACAAAGGTAAATGTTATGCTCGGATAACAGAAAGTACCTCTAGGACTTCTGATCACCAAGAAGGTGGTTACCATGGAAGGAAGGCAAAACCAAAAAACTACTGAAACCAGGTGCTCTTATGTGAAGGAGTTGTTTCATTTTGTAGATTGTTATCATCAGTTCCCTGAAGAACTTTTACTAAAATGGATGAGCAACTAAGTTAGGGACCTTGTCTTTGGTTTTGAATGCTGCAGGGTGGAAGAGAATATTTGCATTGATACAGGACCTGCAGCTCATGGTTGAACAATCATAAATATTTATAATTTACACATAGGGAGTTATTCCTGAGAGAACAACTTGGCTGGAGAACTGGATACGAGCCACTGTAAGGTCTGCTTACATTGAGTAAGGGAACTGCCCAATCCCACCCTAAGTGCTAAGTGGAATGCTGCAGATGAAGTAGTTGATACGCTTCATATGCAAGCCATGTAAGACTGACTTTATGATAATTAGGATATGTACCTACTGAATATGCCATTTACGGTTAATCCTGTGATTTAGGAGGCTCCTTTTGCACGGGCGCCCAATATAACTTTACTGCTGCAAAGTCAAGCAACAGCCTTATAGAATTTGCTCTTTCAGTTTCCCCGTATGGGTCTCACAGATACTACTAAAAAACATTAAGTTAATTAACAATAGAATGCAAGGAGGCAGAAGAGAGAGTCTAGGGACTCCTTGCAGGAAAGTGAAAATTTTTACACTGTTATTAAGAAATGGAGTGGATAAAGCAAATGTTGATAGAGGGGAAACAAAGAGGAAAAACAAAAGTCATAGGAATTATCCCAGCAGGTGAATGGTTATTAAGAATGAGTTGAATAAAATGCATAATGATGGTGTTAAAAGATAAACTGAGGCATATCAAAACTTTTGAGTTTATTTTTTTATTATTTTTTTTAAAGATTTTATTTATTCATGAGAGACACACACAGAGAGAGACAGAGACATAGGCAGAGGGAGAAGCAGGCTCCCTGTGGGAACCCAACGCTGAACTCGATTCCAGAACCCTGGGAGCATGCCCTGAGCAAAAATTTTGAGTTTATATGAGTAAAATCTGATTTTGAATCAAGCAGTCCCAAACCAGAAATGGTTAGGACCACTCCACTGACAGGAGCTAGGGGAAAAACTTTATTTTTTATTTTTGTTTGTTTAGGGGAAAGATTTTTATGAAGTGCAGAAGCAAAGCAAGGAAATTATTTGATTGGCTATAGCTTAAGTGGTTGCCTTATTTGGGAAGGTCTGGTGGGCTGCTGGTGATTGGTTATCCTCAGGTTTTAATTTCTTAACCTTTGAGGCACTACAGTCTTGGGTTTTGGTTTGCTTACTACAAAGGCATTAAAGACATCTCGGTGTAATGGCCTATTCACTAAATTAATTTTATTTATTTTATTTTTTTTTATAAATTTTTATTTATTTATGATAGTCACACAGAGAGAGAGAGAGAGGCAGAGACACAGGCAGAGGGAGAAGCAGGCTCCATGCACCGGGAGCCCCACGTGGGATTCGATCCTGGGTCTTCAGGATCGCGCCCTGGGCCAAAGGCAGGTGCCAAACCGCTGCGCCACCCAGGGATCCCACTAAATTAATTTTAAAATGGTATTAAAATAAAAGTCTAACTATAATGTCCTTAAAATTGGGTGAGCCAAAGGGGCCCCCAGCTAGCTCTCCAATATTAAAAGTTTCCAAACAGGTTCCTCAATTTACTGCGGTTTGGAGAAAATTAAAAAACCAGAAGGCAGCCATATGATCAGACAGGAGGGCAGTGGAAACTACCCTATTAAAGGAATGTCCACAGGATTTCCCTGTGGAAATCACTATAGGACACGTTGATGCCCTATAGAACTCCTTGCCAGGTTCAGAGGGTGATTGGAATCCCTACGCAGATATTCCCACGTGCTTGCTTACGATGGCCACCTCAGTCCATGGAAGAGTGGATGTGAAGGTACTGCAGCGCTGCAAGGATGGCCTTGCATTAAATCTAGACATAGTCCTCTTATACCCTCTGAGGCACAAAATGCTAGTGAGAGCTGTTCTGTTTGCCAGCAGAAGAGACAGAGACTGCAGATGGCTCCGTGGCAGATTCCCTGGTGGGAAGGCCCTGAGCATTCCTGGCGAGTCACACCGATGCTAGTAGTCCTGGGGGCTACAAACGGGTTGTGACAAGAATAGACACTGGCTCTGGATTGGGCTTTGCTTACCGGGTGGTACGTGCAAATGCTCAGAGTGCTATAAAAGAGCTGGAACAGAAGATACTGCACCAATTTGGACCTCTGAGTCATATTTCTCCAGACCGAGGAACACACTTTACAGCTTAAAATTTCCAACAATTGGCAGGAAGATATTTTCTTCAGAGTAATAGCCTAATAGAGAATTGGGACGGGGAATTCAGACGTCAGTTGTCTAATGTGGGGCGGGGGTAGATCTAGGCATGAAGCACTGGCTCGCACAGCTTCACAAGTGTGCTCGCAGTGAACAGAAGTGGGTCCGTAGGAGTGTTCCCACTGGTGAGAGTCCTCTGTTTTTCTGGTTTATCTGGGGAAGACTGAGAGGAGGAGGATGCTCCTATGAACATGCCATTCGTGCCAAACTGGGAGGATGCGGGTATATCGACTACATTTTTCTTTCTTCTCCACATCATCTCAGTTTTATTTTTTCTTTAATACAGTAGTCATAGGATCAAGGCTTCAATTAAAAATATTGGAAGCAGGGGTGATTCCTAAGCAAGAAATTGTATTTTTAAACCTGTATGTCAGAACTCCTAAGAGCCTGAGGGGGTGGGTTTTTCCTTCACCTCATCTGGCAAAATTAAGGGCCAACAATGAATGTGGCTCTCCTGCCTGCTGGTAGAAGTAGTCTCCTAGTTCTGCACCTATATCTAGTTCTGTAACTCATCTGCATGGATGAGAGCAGACTGAGGGGGAAGCACTTGCTAGGCTGGTCCTGCTGCCTGCAGTCAGACTAGCACAGCGGCTGAACCTAGCATTCCTCCCAAGGGTGGAAAAATTTGAGTGTAAATGAGGAGAAGAAGGAATGGTAGCTGAGGATAAAGAAATGAATAAATGGGTTATTTAATGAGGGAAATCGAATACATTAACACTCTAAAAGAAGCCCAGAGCAAAAGATGATATTGTCTCTTAGCTCAATTATACCAGATGCTTGAAAGATGAAGTCATATGTCGCTGAGACCACTCCTGCTTTTGGAACCTGGCAAGTTTGAATAGAAGCCCAAAAACCTGAAAGGCCTTGCCCTGGGAGACATGTTCATACAATATGGTGATGGACTGGACTAATTATTAATGACTGAGCGGAATTCTGTTAATGGGACATTATCTTTTGTCTTTTATGATGTTTTTGCTACAAGGGGTCATGACCTGTGATCAGGAGGTTGGACTATGACATAATAATAAATCTATGTTTGGTCTTTGCCCCAGTCTGTTCTGGACACAGATCTTCTAAGACCCTTGGGATCTCTGGAGTGTTAAGGGTATCTTTTTTTTTTTTTTTTTTTTTTTAAGATTTTTAAACTTATTTTAGGAGACAGCATGGGGGGGGGGGCAAAGTGAGAGGGAGAGAGAAACCCGAGGAGGCTCTGCTGAGTGCAGAGCCTGATGGGGGCGCTCAGTCTCATGACCCTGAGATCATGACCTCCAGAATCAAGAGTTGGAGGCTCAACTGACTGCCACCCAGGTGCCCCAAGGGTGTCTTTTTGTATATTAATGAGATGCCTGGTAGCGGGGAGGAGGAGCCCCTAGACAGCCTCAGGATGGGGGCTGGTTTTCAGAAAGACCAAGGCTTGGTTAGAGGGTTAGAACTCTCAGTTCCATCCCCATCCTCTAGAGAGGGGAGAGGGGCTAAAGATTGAGTTAATAATCAATCATACCTATGCGATAAAACCTTCATAAAAGACCCTAACTGAAGGGGTTTGGCGAGCTACCAGACTAGTGAACACACATGCTGGAATGGTGGCATACTTCAACTCCACTGGGACAGAAGCTTCTGCACACAGGACCTCTTCGCCCTTGTTCTGTGTGCCTCTATCTGGCTGTTTGTCTATATCCTCTATCACATCCTTTATTACATAATAAATTGGCAACTATAAGTACATGTATTCCTGAGTCTGTGAGCCATTCTGGGAAATGTTGAACCCGAAGAGGGGCCTTGGAAACTCTTGATGAATAGCCAGTTGGTCAGAAGTATGGGAGGCCTGGCTTTATGACTGACTTTTGAAGCGGGATCCCTCTTGTGGAACTGAGCCCTTAACTTAAGATGCTAATTCCAGGTGGTCAGTTAGCCTGGAATTGAACTCTAGGACACCCCATCGGTGCTGGAGAATGGCTCAGCATAGAAAAATCCCACAGAGCTTTGATTCCTTCCATTCAACTGTCTCTCCAGATTTTACAGTTGGGAGTTGGCGCTGAGACCTCATTTCTTTAATAAGAAAATCCAAAAAAGAAAAAAAAAGAAAAAAAAATCCAAGAAAAGTTGTTGATTTTTAATTTGTTCAGCTTTTTTCTTATTATAAGGATAGGAGTGACATTCAAGCTCTTTACATGTCGGAGCTGAAACCGAAGTCCATACCTGGTAAATTTCCTCTCTTGTGCCTTCTGAGTTTTATACTAAAGTTTGTGTTAGGCTCTAACGCGGATGACTGTAGGGTTGCCTGGGCTCCTGGTTATACCAGTTGTAAAGAAGTTAAGCCCTGTAACTTATTTCAGCACCCGTTTTCAATCTTACACGTTTCTCGGTTGGGATGGAAATCAAGTAATCCCCCCGTTGCTACGACATCCTTGGGAATAATTAAAGACCTCCCTGACAAGGGCAGTTGTATTTGGCTCCTGCATGGATTCAGTTTTGTTACTGGAAAACCATACATTACTTTTTCCTTTCTCTCCTTTCTCAGTATCTCTTGTCTTTCAGTATTTGTATTTATTTTTGTTGTTTCTCTCAGAAACTCCTAGTAAGGTGACTAGAATATGTTCTGTTGTGAATATTAAGTTCTGTGTGGCCATGTAACCTAACTATCAGAAACAAGATTTGAGAATACTCCTCTCAACATAACTTTCTTAGTCTCTTTGGGTTTCTGTAGCAGAATTTGGTGGTCTGAGTGGAATTTATTTCTTACATTTCTGGAGGCTGGGAAGTCCAAGATCATGCTGGCAGATTTGTCTGGTAAGAGCCTCCCTCTTGGTGCAAAGAAAGACTTCTTCTCTCTCTGTCCTCACATGATGGAAGGGGCCAGGGAGCTTTCTCGGGTCTCTTTTATATGGACTCTCTTCATGAAAGGGCTCAGTCTCATTCATGATGGCTCTGCTCTCATGATCTACTCACCTCCCAGAGGCCCCATCTCTAAATACCACCAAACTGGGGATTAGGTCTCAACAAATGAATTTTGGGGAACACAAACATTCAGTCAATAGCATTCTGTCCCCCCCTCCATTGATGTCCTCACACATAGAAAACATGTAGGGGCCAAGGGGGGGCTCCCAAAATATGCCACTTGGGCATATTATTTTTTTAAATGTTACTTAAGAAACAATAGTGCAAGGACCTCAGACACTCCCTCTGTCCCCCTAAAAGCAGGAAACAAATATTCTATGTGAAACATATCCTCCCTATGATAAGAAATAAAAATTTTCTTTTTTAAGAAAAAAACCTGATTTTTATCACTAAGTAGTGACTTTAAAATTTAAAAAAAATTGCGGAAATAAAGCTTGTTACTTTTTACTAATCTGCACTATCTCAGCCCAACTTCTGCTTAGAATTCCTTACTAATTAAAGCTCCCACACATGTTTCCCTTATCCTGCAAATTCCTTACAAATTTGTTGTCTTTTTATCTAAAATATATAACTACCTGCCTTGGTCATTTCTTTAGGTCTCAATTTTATTAGTGGGCCTCTGTGTGCATCTAATAAAACTTTGGTTTTTTTCTCTTGTTACTCTGTATCACATAAATTTATTTCTTAGTCCAGCTGGAGGGCCTTGCAGGGAGAGAAGAATTTTTCCTTTCCTACACTTATTATGTCCCAACAGCCCCAGAAAGTCTTCACTTTTCCAGCACAGTTCTAAAATCCCAGTTCCAACGTCTCTTCTAAATATCATCTAAGTTAGATACGGATGAGACTCAAGATACCGTTCATCCTGAGGGAAACTCCTGTCCAGCTCTCAACCTGTTATGTCCTTTCCAAAATATAGCAGTGGGACAGGCATAGGACAGATATTTCCTTTCTAAAAGAGAGAACTATGAAAGAAAGAGGCAGCAGGTCCCAACTAGTCCAAACTTCAAGGCAAAATCCATGAGATTGTAGAGTAAGAATAATTAGCAAAAGAATAATCCTCTTTTGCTCGATGTTCAGCCCTCCCGGCCTCCAGGTCCCATTTTCTACACCCACTGGGGCAGGGGTCCCACTTCTGGCCCTCCCCCCTCAGCTTTGGGCAGAGGTTATCTGTCCTGTTTAAAGCAAGGTGATGAGCCTCCCTTTTGAAGCCACACAGGCATCCCTGATGATCTCTGACTCACCTTCAGGGTCTTTACTCGTGCGTGTTCACAGCAGAGGAAGTTCTGCTATCCCATCCTATAAAATCCAAGCCCAGTACTTTTCTTCATTCCGTCCTTTTCTCCCCTCAGTTCAAACTGGCAGTTCTCCTGCCAGGGTGGCTGATTAAGCTTGTGGTTCACAGCTATACTGGTCTCCTGTTAATTGTTCATGGTCGCTTGGCCGCATCCTCAGTGCTCTCTTTATACCACGCTTTCTCTCTCTCTCTCTCTCTTTTTTTTTTTTTTTTTTTTTGCAAAGTGGATAGGCTGAGAATTTTCCAAGTCTTTAATTTCTAGTTTCTTTCGGTCAATAATTCCCTCTTCAAGTCCTTTCTCTCTTCTCACATTTACTACAAGCGGTCAGAAGGAACCAAACTGCACCTTTGCTGAGGAATTTCTTCAGCTAAATACCCGGTTTCATCGCTCATAAGTTGTGCCTCTCACAATACACAAGAATATGAACACAATTCAGCCAAGTTCTTCGTCGCTTCTTAACAAGGATCTCCATTGTCTGACACCATGTTCCTCACTTCTGAGACTTCAGAATGGCCTTCACTTGTCCCTAATTCTCCCAAGATTTTGTTCACCATAATTTAGTTACTCCCTAGGATGGAGGTTTTCTCTACAGCTTTCTTCTTTTTAAGCCTACCTCAAGGGGATTCCTGGGTGGCGCAGCGGTTTGGCGCCTGCCTTTTGCCCAGGGCGCGATCCTGGAGACCCGGGATCGAGTCCCATGTCGGGCTCCCGGTGCATGGAGCCTGCTTCTCCCTCTGCCTGTGTCTCTGCCTCTCTCTCTCTCTCTCTCTGTGACTATCATAAATAAATAAAAATTTAAAAAAAGCCTACCTCAAGATCACCATTAATGATCCATTTATGACAATGTAAGCTCTCTCTAGAATGCACCTCAAAACTCTTCCAGCCTCTGACCATTATCCCAGTTCCAAAGCCACTTCCACATTTGTAGGTTGTTTTTTTTTTTATAGCAGTACCTCCACTTCTTAGTATCAATTTCTGTGACAATTAAGACCCTGTGTAGCCACAGAGCTTAATGATCAGGACCACGATTTGAGAATGCGCGTCTTAACATGACTGACTTACTTGTTCCAGAAAATGCTTATCTAGGAGGACATGACTTATAAACTAACTAGTAAGCAACTTCCCTGCTTCAGGACATTCCTAACTTGTCCGGGAAAATTGATGACTTACGTGGGCAAAGAGCTTGCTTATGTAACAAGAGCTTATTTATGAAGACTTGCTTTAGAACTCCTATCTCACTATGTCAGTCAGTCGTGGACTATTATTAATTAATTTGCCTAATCCTAATCAGTTCCTCACTTTGGAAGGCTTGCTGATTTGAACCTAGATCTCAAAATCATATATATCTATATCTTCTGTGTCTGTGTCTATACTTCTATTCTCCTCCGGCCGCCCCCTCCTGAGACCCACTGAGACTCTTATTTTGTTTCTTGTTGAGGTAGGTTTCATCAACTCAACTTCGCTTGGTCGGTGAGTTATTCTGATGGCCTTGGATCCTTTGTAGTATTAGAGTTTCTGAGGGAAGTATATTAATTAGACTTCACTGTAATTCTTAAAACATTGGATTCTCCTGAAAGATTAAATCAGATAGAAAAGAGTTCTGGGGGAAGAGTGGTTTCATTGCCTGCTTCTATGTGGCCAGATCCTTATTTTACCAGTTCCCATCATAACAAACCATTAATTCTGACACTTTCCTATGAATTAAGAATATTCTTATCTCAACTCTACAGGTGGGGAACTTGGCAGAGAGGCTAATTGACTTGCTCAAGATCACTATGTGAACCAATAGCCTGGCCGAGATATAGCCCGAGCCTCCTGACTCCCGGCCCGTGATCTGTGCACCAGATGTGCTATGCCATCACTCTGCTCTGCTGTCAATAAGCCACTGACCTCGTTTCCTTCTTAGTTGGCAGAAGTCTACCTTACGCACCAATATCATTTCTCCAGTTCATACCTGAATTGCTTCTATGCCTGGCCAACTTTGCAGTGTTACAATATTTTTAGAGTATGGCAGACGTACCATAAAATAATATATTTTTTAAAAATGACATAAGGAGAATTCTTAAAATATGCTGAGTCTTACAATGTATAGCTTTGCAGTAATAGAAAAAATTCAAATAGGTCTCAAAATTGAGCTTTTTTTATAGGTAACTTCCATGTGGCCAACTATACACTGTACACTCTGAAAGGAAAATGAGGAAACTCATGTTGCTTTGTAGCGCCTCGAATAGCTAACAAATCATGTTGTAGTATAAATACAGTGTTCTTTGTGTAGACTCACTTGATTTAGGCAGAACATCCTTGAATTATAACGTTCTATCCATCTCTATCTTGGCAATGTGTCTTCAAAAATGTCATAAATAGAGATGGTTTGTCTTGCAATGGATCCCGCTTTCTTTTCTTTTATATCCCCTTTTTTCATTTATTGGAATTGTATCTACTGTGAAGCTACCATCATGATTTGCTTCTTTGCAGGCCAAACTCTATCAAGTAGACTTGTTATTAAGGTCTATCCAGGGCTTGCTTGTTCCCACTCACCTTGGAAGACATGAAGATGTAATAAACCTCATCGTAAAGAAGTTTCTGAGGCTTTGTGAGGGGTGATTAGAAAGAGCTCTCAGGGAGCCAGAGGTGAGTTTACTCAACTAAAAAGAGAAGAAGAGAAGCTCCTAGGAAACCTGAGTAATGGTTCCCAGGTAACACAATGAGTGGTGCCCTCTTTACCCAGAACTTTTTTTTTTTAAAAGGTTTTATTTATTCATGAGAGACCCAGGGAGAGAGGCAGAGACACAGGCAGAGGGAGAAGCAGGCTCCCTGAGGGAAGCCCGATGTGGGACTCGATCCCAGGACCCCGGGATCACGCCCTGGGCTGAAGGCAGATGCTTAACCACTGAGCCCCCCTGGCTCCCTACCCAGAATTTAATTAGAACATGAGCATATATGACTTGTTGCAGAATTCCTGGAATTTCAAAGGCCTGACCCCTAATATTTTAAAGGGGAACACCATGTTTTCCCCCAATCTCTGGTTCAGCATTGTGTGAAAAACTTTGTTTGGAAAAGTTTTTATTGTTTATTTAAGGAAGGCAGATAAAACTCTTGGTCTGTATATATATAAATCAGAGATATATGTGTGTGTGTGTATATATATATATATATGAATCAGAGATAATATATATGTATGTATGTGAATCAGAGATAATCTCTGGATGAAGAGATTTAGATGGCAGCTGTAGGAATAAGGGATAGGTAAGAAATGCTCTTGAAAATAAATCCATAGGAACAGTTCCAATATTAGGCAAAAGGAAGAAAGTAAACAAAGTGTCCGTGTTGAGCTAAGCACCCATGTGCCTTATAGGGATATAAAGATGATAAAGGCACAGTTTCTGCCTCGAATCTAGGTGAATAGGGAATACATTTATATAAACAGGCCACCATAAGAACAGCTAAATGTAGAAACAGGATACAACTAAGCTAAGGAGGACTTTCTAGGGAAAGTAATGTCTGAGCATGCATCTTAATAACTCATCTCTGGTATTTCAAATGCGTATTATTTTGCTAGGGCTGCTATAACTAAGTACAACATCCCAGGTCTTAAATAATGGGCATTATTTAATGTCTTAAATAATAGACATTAATTTTTACATGGTTCTGAAAACTAGAAGTCCGAGATCAAGATGTCTCGGAGGTCTGGGTTTCTCCCAAGGCCTTTTTCCTTGACTTTCAGCTGGTTGCCTACTTGCTGTGTCCTCACATGATCTTGGTGCTCTCCTGTCCCTGACGTCTCTCTGTGTGTCCAATTTCCTCTTATAAGGACACTAGTCAGATTGGTTTAGGGCCCACCCATATGACCTCATTGAACCTTAATTACCTTTTTAAAGACCCTATCTCCAAATATAGTCGCACTCTGAATATTGGGGGTTGAGGCATCAACATATGAATTTTAGGGCAACACAATTCAGTCTAGAACAAAATGTTACAGATCTCAAAAAGGCAGCGTATGCTCTTCCTTTCCATCTTACTTAGCTTTATTTTCTCCTTCTTAAGTGAGAAGTTATGTAGCATAACGACTAAGAGCGCAGGCACCGGAGGAGCATGGGCACCACTCAAATCCAGGCTTGGCAGTGCCACTTATTCTATGTGTAACCAAAGACAACTTGCTTGACTTCTCTGTATTGTGGCTTCCTTGCAGGTGAAATGAAGATGTTCCTAACTACCCCATTGGGTTGCTGTGAAGTTTAAATGGATGAATAATATAATATACTCAGTAGTGCGTGGCACATAATAAACACTCAATAAGTATAAAGTATAAAGGATAGCAATCATTTCTGGGTATAAGATTGTACAATATGATAGACATACCAGTGCTCATAAATAAAAAAATTATATTCTTCGGAGCCATATCTCATTTTTCATCAAATGTCATAATGAGACAGAAAAATGTATAAGCTTAAGGTGACTATCCCAGCTACAATTTGTGTCACTTACTATTCACATATTCACATGCAGCATACATCTGTTTGATCATCTGTGTTTCTAAAATAATTCTAGTGAGATTTCAGACACCTAATATTGTTATTAATAAAAACTCCATGTGTCTTTTTCATTTGTGTGGGTGATAATTTCATACTTTAGTTTGCTGTGCTAAAATCACCCTTAATCTAGTCTTTGGTGTATTTTTGGTTTCTGTGTTAGCCCATGCATTTTTTCTTTATAAAGACATTGCTGTCATTTTCTCCCTCGAATTCACAAACTCTAAATAATAGCAAGTACGGAAATAAAAGTTTTAAATGATAATTATCATGTGTTGTGCTTTCATAGACAGCACCTGTCACCAATAACTACCAATGAACTGCTTTCGGGCACCAACACACTTACCCAAAGGGATATCTCTGTAGCACTTTGGTTTTTTATTAACTCACATATAGCATTTGCTCTCTTCCTGGCCCTTCTCTAAACGCTTTACATATATTAAATCATTTAGGCTCACAACAGCTCTAGAAAGTGGATGCCATTATCCCCAATTTGTAGGTGAGGAGACTGAGATACGAAGTGAATAGTCAGGCCCAGGTCATCGTGGTCGGATTTTCATTCTGGGAACCTCTTTGCTCTTTGGGTGTAGAGCACACTAATCATTTCCCATCTTTCTGCCCACTCCGTCTTCATATCCTTTATTCGAGCTTCCTCTTGAGATGCGGTGGTTCTTGAATATTGGAGTTTCCCAGGGTTCTGTTCTTGAAATGTTTGTTTTCTACCTCTAAAGCCTCTCTCCCTTATGTCTGCTAGGGCTCATCTACAATCTAAATAGAAATGAATCTTACATCTGTATCTCCAGAGCCACCTTCTCCCTGAGCTGAAGACATTTCCAACCACCTACGAGGCATCTTTGCCTCGGATGCTGAGCACATACAACACTGAACTCCCCATCTGCCTCACTCTCCCCAAGTCGCTGCACTTCCAGTCTCTAAGCCCAACCATGGATTCTCCAGGCTCTTTCTTCTCCCATGGTCTGATCTGGCACTCATTTCTCTTGCTTCTGGCCTCTAGTGGCTCTGTACAATTGCCCCTGAAGTCTAATCTCACTATTATTGCTCTAGGTTAGCATCTGTAGGAAGGTGCTCATTTTCTTTTGTCTTATCATCCATTAATGATTTTCCCTTGCTTCAAGTTACTGTTTGAACAGGGTGCTGGTCGCTTATACCAGCTTTCTCTGCAGTTTGAGATCTTTCAGTCATTACTGTTATTTCACCAATATCCCAGGCCTGAGCTGGAATTTTGTCTCTTGAGCTAGCTTTCTGCCTTCTATTTGCTAGGAAAGAATCCAGTTCCTATTTTATCTCAGTAATATTCTTCTGTAAGAACAAGATGCTTTCAAGATCGAGCCTTTTTTTCAGAGTTTTAAAAAATAGTTTGTGTGCATGTGTGCATGTGTGTGTGTGTTTCCCTTAGCAATTACCATTGGCATAACTAGCACACAAAGAAATAAAGATCTTTTAAGAGAAACCTGGTGTATTTTTCTGTGGGCTAGTTCCCTGATCTAAAAAAATCTCTTTGGAGAGGTTATTAATTACATTGCACATTATCTCTCACAGGGACTTTGCAGACTTCAAACTTGTCTCTCTCCTTCTGCTCTAATTTATCCTCTGTATAACCTTCCTAAAAATGGAAAAGCAAATCTATTGGCCACTGGATTAGGTGGAAATTGTTTCAGAATGGCTCGCGGGGCATTTGACAAAGTTGACTGAACATGACCTCTCCACCTCATCTCCCTCTCCTCTCAGTGCGCATCACAGCAACTGCTGGCCCTCCTTGTACACGCTTGTAGCTCCTTCCTCAACGTCATTTCCTCCTTCCATATCTGAAAACGCACACATTCTATTGAGGTCTGACCCTGACCTGACTCCTGGGCACTCTTAATGCAGCGTCTCTAACCACCTGCCATCGTGTTGCCCAGGACAACCCTGCCCTGCCACGATTCAAGGTCAGGACTCTTGTGTCTCATTTTCATCTGGCTCCTGGGCACGGACACTTTTCTTGTTCAACTCCCAACCTTTTGTTTATAAAAATCAGTGTAGATTCCATGACTTGGTTCTTCACTAATTTTTCAGTCGGGTTCCACTTCCGATTTTGTCCCTAAGCTTTGCCAGGCAACTACCCCACAGGATGAAGCTTTAACCCCAGATTCAGTCAGCTTTCAGGAAACTCCTATAAGTCCGATGTCCCTCAAAAGAGAGACCATACAGTCTGTTAAAAATCTTCCCATTCTTCTCAGGCCGCATTGGTCAAGATCTCCTTGGGGCCGCCATGGTCATTCTGTATTGTAGTCATAGCTCCCGGAATACTTCAGACCACATTGTCGGGTGTGGGGAGTGAACCTGGCACTTCGATTGGGCCCTCTGTCGGATGCCATCAGTGTCGCTCCCAGAGTCCCTCGTATCCCTTTTATGACTCATGTGTATTCTTCCCCTGATGTCGTCGTGTCTTCACTTCCCTCGGCCTGAAATTCTTCTTTGGAGGACTGCCCTCAGACTATGGGGCTGCTTCTCCCGGAAGCCCGGACAGCTGGAGGTGTGTGGGAATTAGAACTCTCGAGGGGGCTCTTAGCCAAAGACTGAAGAGACAGGAGCACTCTCCACCCTGAGACGTGGGCTAAAGCCTCTTCTATGGGACGTTGCCTGAACTCTTACTCGAGTTTTTCTCTTCCATGCACTGCTTGCCCTTCTCCCTTATTGGTTTCTCCCAGGAACACTTCCCCGATCATTCACTTATGCAGGACTCCTTGCCTCAGGATGGACTTCTGGGGATCTTGGCCTAAGACATCACTTAATCTCCCTTTCAAGTCTGTTTGGTTTGATTACAAAAAACATTTATCTAATTTAATTCTTTTTCTTTTTTTTTTAAGATTTGTATTTATTCATGAGGGACACACAGAGAGAGGCAGAAATACAGGCAGAGGGAGAAGCAGGCTCCATGCAGGGAGCTGGACAACGGGCTTGATCTCGGGCTTTTGGCATCACGACCTGAGCCAAAGGCAGGCGCTCAGCCACTGATCCACCCAGGCGTCCCTATCTAATTGAATTCTGAGTAAACCTTGAAACTTCAGATTTAATCTCAGCCAATTCAGAATTTCTGCCATCGGAGCCCTTCTCCCTTCTCTTCAAGTTCTGGTTGAGTAGTCCTGGTTGTGGTGATGTTTTTGCAATGTCATGAGGGATCATGCCCATCTGCTCCCAGTTGTCAGAATCTGTCAGGGTGACATACTATCTTACTACCTATTTTAAGTGTCTGTTTCCATGTTTGTTCTCATTACTATGATTACAGCTTAATAATATCTAGGTTCCTATATTTTTGCTTTTTTCATTTTCAGCACTTAGAACACAGACACTAACTGTTGAGTGAAAAAAATAACAATACAACACCTTTGTAAGGCAGGCATTATCATCTTAGCTTGACAGAGGATGTAAATAGGGCTTAGAGACATTACATAACTGAGGCCATGGAAGAGAACTGATTTATAGCAGAAGCAGAATTCGGGTGTTCTGATTCAGTATAAATATTTCTGCTCCACCCAATCTTGCCTTTTCCTCCATGTCCCACTAGAGGTCTCATGTCTGTGCCAATATGCCTGGTACTCAGGGGAAGGTCCTGGTTATGCTGATCTCAGCCATCAGGAAAACAAGTCACAAACATCTGCCTGTAGGCCTGTCAGAGAAGAGTCATTCCAAAACCTCTGCCATTTCTAGACATGGAAACCGGAATGTTCCTCCCAACTGGGCTTCCTCCTTGAGTATGAACATTGACTAACACCTTTCTTTCCTTCCTCGAGAAACTCTCCACAATCTTGGGGATTTCCTTGGAAACCCACTGGTCATAAGATCAAGCAACAATTTTGATATCATTTTTATTCATTTGACAAGCCTTCTGGGGGGGCACGGTGGGGGAGAGGTCCTGCCTTTCTGGAGAGGAAGTGTTGGGTCTTTGAGGAAGGTGCATGTGTGTAGCTTAAATCAGAAAGAAAACCAAGTAATAATGGGCACAGCCCATGATGGCAGTGAGAGGAATGTACTCTAGGAACATCTGCTGTCAGGACGATGCTCTTACTTGATTGAATCACAGTGGATGAGAAACCTGGGCACTGCATTGTTTCTCCATCTCATCGGTTCTCACTCTTAGGAGTGCAAAGACTTAGATCCGGTTGTATTTGTAGAATTTAAAAGGCATCTCTGATACCTTCAGAGGAGCAGAGGTGCGTGACCTTTAGCTCCTGTGCTCGTGTGGGGGGCGCAGGGCCCTCCCGTGGTGGCATGCCGCCGTGCTGAGCTCTGTGGGTGCAGGATAGTGCCGCGCTGCTCCTACCTGCTGCCTGGGGGTGGGTGCGGGGAACCATCTACTCTGGAAGATGCGATTTAGTTAATATGCCACGCTCTGCCTCTCAGGCACTTGGGGGCACGTCTTTTGTTATTCTGCTTATTTCTCCTGACAAGGGCATGATTTGGCAGTTTGTTAGGGAACAACATTACCATTTAGTGGAAGAGCACTTTCCGTTTTAAAACTTTTAACTTGAATTAATGTCATGTAGAGTATATTTGTTTTAACCTATTGGCTCTTAGCACTTAAACACCTTAGGCAAGATCCATCTATATGTACAGAACCTGAAATCATTTGCAATTTGGTAATGTGTCTCGCTGTAGCATTTTTGAATGTGATTATGAATTAAATACAGTAGTATCGTCTTATATTCCATTTTGGGATCTTAAAGTTGACATTTACTTTTGCAAATAAATTCCATGCAAAAACTGGCATAGTACTCTCTCCAGCTTGCACATTTATGGTATTTTAATCTTTTCATTTAAAACCCTGAATAGTAATTTGGGGACTTTTTTAAAAAAAATTTCTTGAGATATATTGGGAATGAAGAAACGCCTATATTAGGAGGTAGATTAAAAAGCTAAATAATAATTGGTATGTTTAGGAGTGCCTGCAAATAAAATTTCAGACTTAATGAAATTTGACCTCAGTTAAAGCTTCTTGCTGTGTGCCATCCTCACGATGGCCTTTTGCCTTTCCTGTCTTGCATGTGTCTTCTGTGCCTCTAGGAGTGTGGATCTCTTTGGCATCATCAAAAGCCATGATGACTCTTCCTTCTGAAATGATTGAGGACACTTTCTTGCTGGAGCCCAGGAGGGGCTGAGAGTGAGGATGTCCCTGAGTTCTCCAATTCTAGCTCAGCTTTGTCACTCCTGAGAGCTTCCGGCTATTGGCGAACCCTCCAAAAAACATTAAATTTACTTTGATGCAATGTAGTTTAAGCTCATATTGAAGGAAAAAATTGTTGCTTGATTAGCATGTCTCTGGCCTTGTCTTTTTAAAAAATTATTTATTTATTTATTTATTTATTTATTTATTTATTTATTTATTTATGAGAGAAAGATAACAACTGAGATAGTGAGAGAGAGCATGAGCATGGAGGGGAGGGAGAAGCAGCCTCTCCGCTGAGCAGGGGGCTGGATGCAGAGCTCCATCCCAGGACCCTGGGGTCATGACCTGAACCTAAGGCAGACGCTTAACTAACTGAGCCACCCAGGTACCCCTGGCTTTGTCTTTTCAGAAATAATAGATATCTGTGATTTTCCTGAAGTTCCAATAATTGCTTTCCTGCTCCATAATCTGATAGTAAACACTTTAGTTTTTATAGGCTATTTCTCTATGTTGCTTGGGAAATGACTTTGGAAACCAGGTTCAGAATTCCAGATTCAGGGACCAGTCTTGATTCATGCATGTAATAAATGTAACTGAGTGCCTACCATGGGACAAGAATCTCTTTAGGCACAGAGGAAACGGTGATGAACAAGGCAGACCAAGCTCAGACTTTCCTGAAGTGTATAGTCTGTTGGGGGTGGGAAGACAGCCAAAAAAACGTTCGCAAGGAAAGACGAAAAATATCAGGTTAAGTATTATGCGCAGTGTTAAAATGGCATGGTGTGATAGGGTGTGATTGGAGCTACTTTAGATGATCCTGGAGGCTTCGTCAAAGAGACAATATTTAAATGCTAGCTGAATAACAAACAGCCATGAGCAGTGTATAGTTTAGAAGGACAAGACTCCTGGCAGGGCCAAGTCCCTAAGGGCTAGAAGGAATATGTGCTGTTAGGCTAGAGGACCTATGGCAGCCAGGATAGCTGAAGAAGAGTTCTGGGTGAGAGGAAGAATGGAAGGAGCTGATATGAGAGAGGTAGGCAGAGGCCACGTCATCTAAGGCTTTGTAAGGTGTGTTAAGGAGCTTGGATTTTATTGTAAATCCATGGGAAGTCATCAGAGCTTTTTTTTTTTACAGGGTGGTGCTATTTTCAATTCATTACTTTGGCTGCGATATGGAAGGTCAAACGATGCTAAAACCTCACAAGAAGGAGACAGAGGAAGAGGGCTGGCTAATTAGCAGATGTTCTTTTTTTTAATATAAATTTATTTTTTATTGGTGTTCAATTTGCCAACATACAGCATAACACCTACTGCTCATCCCATCAAGTGCCCCCCTCAGTGCCCATCACCCAGTCACCCCCACCCCCCGCCCTCCTCCCCTTCCACCACCCCTAGTTCATTTCCCAGAGTTAGGAGTCTTTATGTTCTGTCTCCCTTTCTGATATTTCCCACTCATTTTTTCTCCTTTCCCTTTGTTCCCTTTCACTATTTTTTATATTCCCCAAATGAATGAGACCATATAATGTTTGTGCTTCTCCAGTTGACTTACTTCACTCAGCATAATACCCTCCAGTTCCATCCACGTCGAAGCAAATGGTGGGTATTTGTCGTTTCTATGGCTGAGGAATATTCCATTGTATACATAAACCACAGCTTCTTTATCCATGGTCTTTCGATGGACACCGAGGCTCCTTCCACAGTTTGGCTATTGTGGCCATTGCTGCTAGAAACATCGGGGTGCAGGTGTCCCGGCATTTCATTGCATCTGTATCTTTGGGGTAAATCCCCAACAGTACAATTGCTGGGTCGTAGGGCAGATCTATTTTTAACTCTTTGAGGAACAACTTTATGGTCAACTAATATTCGACAAAGGAGGAAAGACTATCCACTGGAAAAAAGACAGTCTCTTCAATAAATGGTGCTGGGAAAATTGGACATCCACATGCAGAAGAATGAAACTAGACCACTCTCTTGCACCAGACACAAAGATAAACTCAAAATGGATGAAAGATCTAAATGTGAGACAAGATTCCATCAAAATCCTAGAGGAGAACACAGGCAACACCCTTTTTGAACTCAGCCACAGCAACTTCTTGCAAGATACATCCATGAAGGCAAGAGAAACAAAAGCAAAAATGAACTATTGGGACTTCATCAAGATAAGAAACTCCTGCACAGCAAAATAAACAGTCAATAAAACTAAAAGACAACCTACAGATGGGAGAAGATATTTGCAAATGACGTATCAGATAAAGGGCTAGTTTCCAAGATCTATAAAGAACTTATTAAACTCAACACCAAAGAAACAAACAATCCAATCATGAAATGGGCAAAGGGCATGAACAGAAATCTCGCAGATGTTCTCCCTTGGGGGTCTTCCTTTTCCTCTTTTTCTTGTGAGTTTGTAGGTGAAGTGACTTTTTGCACCCTCTCGTGCTTCCTGAAGCTTTACTTGAAATCTTACTTTAGAGATACCGCTTGGTTCCCAGCATCAATAGATTTAACAAATACCTAAGTATCATATCCTTTATACCAACTAGGGGAACCATGAAGGCAAAACATTTTAAGATGGGGGAATACTGGATATGGCCAGGTGACCGTGTTTACTAGATATAAGAAATTGGAGCTGCTGTGGGGTTGTGACATTGCTGAGTCCTGGAAGAAAACAGGTAATGAGAAGTTTACCTGGAGCTATCTGGATGCCAAAATTTTGTGGCTTAAGTAAGAAATTCTAAATAACTCCCCTGTTGGCCATCTGATTGAAGTTACTCACAAGGCTGGTGATAAGGACCATAAAACTATTGTTTGTGATGTTTTGAGTTCACATTTCAGTTTTCTTTTTTTCTTTCTTTCTTTCTTTCTTTCTTTCTTTCTTTCTTTCTTTCTTTCTTTCTTTCTTTCTTTCTTTCTTTCTTTCTTTCTTTCTTTCTTTCTCCCTTCCTTCCTTCCTTCCTTCCTTCCTTCCTTCCTTCCTTCCTTCCTTCCTTCCTTCTTCTTCTCCTCCTCCTCCCCCCCTCCTCCCCCTCCTCCTCCTCCTCCCCTCCCTCCTTCTTCTTTTTTTATAGTTCTTCCTCTGTGTCAGTGACTATGCCAGACTGAGATACTGCTGAGAACAAGGTCCTCAGGGTCCCAGGCCTTACACAACTTGCAGTCTAGAAGGCAAAAGCGTTTAGACACTTCACTGACTGTGAGTATGGGGAGTACTTACCAAGTCAAACATCAGTTCTAAATCTTTTCCTGCTTTTGAAAAATTACTGATACCTTAGGCCCCAAAGCTGACTAGGCTTTCTGGGTAAGGCCATGAGCATAGCAGTTTTGAAAACTCTCCAGATGGTTCTACTGTGCATGCAGGACTGAGCATCATTGTCCCATATCAGGGTTTCTCAGTCTCTGCGCTATTGACATCCGGGGTGATTTGTTGTAGGGCTGCTGCCCTGTCCGTGGTAGGGGATTCAGCAGTGTCCCTGGCCTCTAGGTGCTAATAGCACTTCCTGTAAGTTTTATTTATTTTTATTTATTTATTTTTTCCTGTAAGTTTTAATAAACAAAAATGTCTCCCCACACTGCCAAATGTCCTGAGTGGGGGGCAGAGTCCTTCTTTATACCCTCTGTTGAGAGCCACTGTTCACAGGCAGCAGGTCCTGGCTACTTCTTTGACCTACTCTCTGCCTTGGCGAGTCTGCTCCAGCAATGCCAGCTCCTGCATGTTCCTCAGACCCCATGCTCCTGTTCCGGGCCTTTGATGGCTTCCTCCAAACAACCACTTGAACTCCCGTGCTGTTTTTCAAGTCTGCTCAGTGCCCCCTCCTCAGGAAGATCTTCCCTTACTATCCTATCTCAGGTAGACATTTCCCCATCTCTTTGTCCTCTTACCCTGCTTTAGTTTGCTTCACAGAACTGATTTCTCCTTGACATTTTATTAGAAAACTTCTTTCGCCTACCCCTCCCCATAGCCCGTAAATTCCACAAGGGCTATTTAAGTGTCTGATGCATAATAAGTGTACAGTATTTGCTGATCTAATGAATGAATACGCGTTATAAAATAAGAAATGTAAGGTATTAAGGAGAGTTGTTGTCTTTGGAAAGCAATCCCAAATTGTTTGTTTCATCATCCCCTAAAATGATTAATTTTTTTTGGGGGGGGGGGAATTTGAACTCTTATATGGAGTAAAAGTTGCTTTCAAGTGAAGGTCGTATGTGCACACATACCCACACATATCCACATGCACACAGGTGTTTGACCACTGACAAGCAAATTAATGTGTTAAAATTTTACTCATTAAGAGGAAGCGATTACATTGCGAAACCTTAGCACTTTCTTTTTGACATTATTTCTATTTGCGATCGTTGCATCTCTTGTCTCACTGATTTATCTTTACCAGTACAAAATGTTCATTTATCTCCAGATTCTGTAATTGAACGAAGTTGTAAGCTCAAAGCCTGAGTTTTAGTCAAAATACTGCATTATGTACTTGCAGTGACCATTTGTAACAAAACGTAGCCAATACTGGTAGAGAAACGCCTACGTTTTAAAGGATAGGATCTTCCATGGGATAAGGAGGGTTTTGCCCTGTAAACTTTCAGAAAAAGCTTGACAATATGTTAGAGGTAAAATAGTATTTCACGCTTCAGACTATGATCTAAAGATATTACGGGAAGCAGGCGGGGACGGATGTAGCGTGGTGCCTGTTTTAGAAGCCCACTTTCCCACCCATCAGCGGTTAAGCCAGACCTGACTTCCAGCGTGGGTTAGGACCTGGCTAACCTTTGTAGGAACCCTTTATTCCTGCCATTGTCATGAACAGAGAATTCCCAAGAGAATCAAATGCAGTAAACTCCTCTGGAAGGGGGAGTATGAGGTTGGAAATGTGAGCATGGGCTTGTCTGGAGCCAACAAACTGCAGTAATGGGTCCTGGGTAATTGGGAGCACACTTGCTTGGGTCTTAGGAGCCAGGAGCCACCGACAGAGTAAAGTAGGAGCGTTCACTAATGTGTACTGCTGGCCTTTTATTAGCCAAGGACTTTACACGCATTATGCTATTGAATCTTTACAATTGTTGTTGACCCTATTTTGCAGGAAAAAAAAATCATAGTTCAGAGAGGTGAAATAACTTGCTAATGTTTCAGAATTTAAACATCATGAAGGTCGGATTTGAATTCTGTTCTAAAAGGGCTAAAATTCATGCTCTTACTGCTATTACCATATTGCCTAGAAGAGAAAAAGTTGATACAAACTTTGATAACCTTGCAGTTTTGCGTTATTAATGCTTGCCTAACACTACATACTTTCATTAGGCTGAATGTAAAGAGTTAGAAGAGAATATAATGTAAAATAGGATGCATTTTTTTTTTTATTTGACAAGAACAGCCTCCCCTTCAGAACTCTGGAGGTCACTGGGATAGGAATGTGCAAATTTTCTTGAGAGCCTAAGGTTACTTTTGGGGAGAGAAAACATTCCAAATCCCCAAACCGGCTTTCAGCGCCAGATTCAAGTGGATGTGCAAGAGTCTTTATTTACCCTGATAAAATAAATTTCTGGTGTTTATGAACCAGCTGGTCTGTTGTATGCTATTTTAGTAGCCCAAATAGACTACGACAGAGTTCAAGAGAAGATATGGATGGGAATGTAAGGTGTTTCCCTACATTTAGGTTACAGAATTTTAAATGATAAATTCAGCAATCAGAAAATGAATGATTAGTCACATTTTCCTCAATACCCTGGATAAGATCTGCCTTTGGGGCTATTATCAATGAGACATGGCAACAACCTTTGAAACAGCCATCGGAAGCCAATATTCACGGGTGGCACAATGAATGATTGTGCTATTATATAAATAATGATGCAACCAGCATTAAACAAATGGTATTAAAGAACCTCAGAGGCAAGAAGATCTATCATGTTTCCATACAACAGGTTTCAAAGAGCCATCGCATTGTGAGTAATAACGGCACTGCTACATTTTTCTCTTTGCAAGGGATACAAAATTAAGCAGAAATCGAGGATTTGACGATAAAGAACACAAACAGCTGGTTTCAGGATCTGAACAAAAAGAGATGGTGGTCGGACACTATAACGAACCTTCCCAGGCACTGATTAAAAAATAAAATATATAAATATTTCTTCTCTACTCACTATTCTGGATCTTTATTCAGGTACCTCACCATAGCTTACATGGGCTTGTGAATTTTTAAATACATTTTAAAGTCAAATTGTTTATATTGTCTATAATTTTTCCCCCCTTGGAGATCCTGCGTGACCTAGGTCTTCCCTGACGTTAGCAGAGGAGAGTAAAGGCATGGCAGGATGTCTCCCTTGTAAGGACCCTAAATGTAGCCTTCAAGTCATGAAGCAAGTGCCTCTGGAGGAAATTAATATGTGTATCTCATTGGCAGGCTGAAGAAGTTGTCCAAAAAAGCGGAAACTCCCCAGAACATTAATCAAGGAAAAATGAACAGCAAACATTTTGTGCCAGTAAGAAAGTGTAGCATCAGCATGAGCATGGGATACCTCCAAGTGCTAAGCTTTCATACCAGGGAGGGCCACCGTACAATAATACGCCCAGCTCTTGATTACTTTTCCTAATGAGAGTGAAGCACAGCATGGAAAAGTGACAACTTGAGATAATTCAAAGTGTCACATTAGCTTTGAGTTTCAATCTCTTCTATAACCAGTCTTCATAAAAAACTGCTAATGAGTAGTAAATTGGACTGATTTGAGTTTTAGTTCAATTTGCTTCTTGTGCTAATCTTTTGAGAGAGGGTGTAAGACAGCGAGACGTCAGAGATGGCACTAGAGCCAGGATCATGCGAGCCAAAGCCAAGTGACCTGGGCTCGAGGGTCCGTTCTGCAGTCAACAAGCTGTGTGGCTCTGGGCAAGGAAGGTGAGGACATCAGCTGTTCGTGAACATCGGTCAGGTGCCATGCACCATGCTGGATCTGGAGGAGAGGGTGATGAGGGCGCAGCTGGGGTCCCCAGGCGCTCACAGCCCCCTGGTGGAGACGACGCGTGAAAGGGGGAGTGGAGCCCCTTCCGAGGCATCTCACAGGGTCATGAGCAATGGGCCCTGGGAATTCGGACTACAATGTGATCAACAATGAGAAGATCGGGATCCCTGGGTGGCGCAGCGGTTTGGCGCCTGCCTTTGGCCCAGGGCGCGATCCTGGAGACCCAGGATCGAATCCCACGTCAGGCTCCCGGTGCTTGGAGCCTGCTTCTCCCTCTGCCTATGTCTCTGCCTCTCTCTCTCCCTGTGTGACTATCATAAATAAATAAAAATTAAAAAAAAAAATACCTTTAAAAAAAAAAAAAAACAATGAGAAGATCCACAAGGACACATGATAGTGCTGCCCGGTGCTAAACACGGTGACTGGTAATTAAAATACGTAATTTCAGCGTTTTAGGATGTACGCTGAAAAGAGTCGAAAGAGACCAGAGAAATGAACTTCAGTAATATATTTCCAATATCCCTAAAATATTATTTCAGCAGATAAAAGATACGGAGTCATTAAAAAGATAGTTCACGCTCCTTTTTTTCCGCTCAAGTGTTGGAGGAAGGTCAGTGTTTGTTTCACCCTGACGGCGCGCGCCCATTGGGACGAGCCGCGGTGCAAGTACTCAGTGGCCACCACGGCTCGTGGCCTGAACCGTGTAGTAGTAAGTCTGCATTTATGTCCAAGAAGACTATTTATGTCCAAAGCATCGGCGCACCATTCAGGGAGGGATTTCTAGCCTAACCTAAGGACCCGGGAAAAAGCCCCATGGGATTTAAGTCTCTACGACAGTGGTTTTAATATACGAGTTCACCCACGGACACTGACCGGGCACGTAAGAATCTTGTAGGAAACTTATATATATATAAAAAAAAAGGATTCCTAGATCTCTGAGGCTCTGAATCACGAGGGCCGGGCTCAGCCTAGGAATCCGGATTCTCTAAGAGAGCTCTGAGCATCACCAAGCAGGTGGCGGGCCGGGAGGTCCGGGCCACAGGCCCAGGAGGCGCCTGCCACGGTGGACCAGGTCGTGGGACTTTAGGTGGCACCAGCAGGAGGATCTTCCCCTGGGGAGCCAGCCAGAGAGTAAATAAATGCCTCTTTGGAAGCGCCCTCCCTTGGGATGTGGGTCGGCCGGGTCGGGGCCGCCGGGCCTTCTCTGCAGCCGCCCCCTGGCTCGGCCGCGGCCGTGGGCGCGGGGCTCCAGGAGCTGTGCCGGCTCACTCTCCTCCTCTCGTTTGCACTTATTTTTTCATTGTTTTTAGCTGTTCATCCGATGTCTTTCAAACGAGCCGTCTCAAAGCTGCCCATGCGGTCCTCGTGGGGGACGTTAAAAGCCTTTCATGGGCTCCCCTCCGCATCCACTGAAGCGGGCAGCGGGGGTCGGGGCCTCGCACCTGCTGCCCCGCAGGCTCAGTGGGTGTCGGGTCAGCTCGCAGAGCCGGCCTTGGCACCCCGGGGTCCCCGCCTGCCGCATCTTCCTGTCCCATCACCCCACTTGTGATCTCAGCTGGCCTCCTGGCTTTATTTCTTTTCTTTTTGTTATTATTATTGCGTATGTATTTTAGTGGGGGGGGGGGAGGAAGAAGGGGGGAGGGTGGGAGCAGGCCCACGCCGGCCCGGACCCCTGCACCTGGCTGCCCCTCAGCGGGCCCTGGAGCGGGCAGAGGCAGTGGGTCTAACATGTCTGACCACCCACCCCCCCCGTTTCTAGATGGGTTCCCCTGTGCCTGACCCACCTGGGTCACCAGCAGCTCCGGGCCCCGCTGGACACCCGCGCCGCCTCGGGCCAGGGTCCCCGGCCACCTGTCGCCTGCACTCTCCACTGGCTCTCACATGATCTTCTCGGCTTCTGGTTCCCCCGACTGTTCCCCCATTAGCCAGGAGACCCTTTAAGGCCGGGTTCAGGATCGCCCTCCTGCTCTGCCCGCGTGGGACAGTGGCCCGTCCTGAGTGCAGCCGTCGGGGCGGCACCCGCGGACACCTGCAGGACCCCGAGGCCTCACCTGTGCCCTGCTCAGCACCGCTCTGCCTCCGGCGCGGGCCCTTCCCCGCAGTCCTCGGGCCCCGAACCCAGGGCGAGGCCCTTGATGTCCAGAGGGGCCGAACCCCCAGCAGGTGCCGAGGCTGCAGAGGCGGCTGGAGCCCCGGGCCTCAGGGCACCGGGGGCTGATCCTGGATCTGTGGGGGCCCCGGGGACTGGGCCCAGCCTGCTGCCAGCCCAGGGAGGCCGTGAGCCCCTTCACCCCACCGCGAGGGTGCCCTCTGGGCCCGGGCAGGAGAGGACATGAGGGACTGTCCTGGCCGGGCCTTCAGGATGTCGTGTCCTACTCTGTGCTATCCCCAGGGCCCTCGGGCCCGCGAGGGTGTCCTCATTCACTGACACTTGGTCCAGTCGCTGTTGGTGGCAGAGGCCGAGCTTTGGAAAGTCCTGTGTCACCGTCTCGCTGATGCCACTCGCTGTTCATGCTCTTCCAACAATACCATTCGAACTTCTGAGCAAACTTACTAGTCTTTTTTTTTTCTTTGTTTTTTTTTTTTTTTCAGTCTTGACAGAATGAAACCCTAATGGCAGAAAAATAGTTGGACACGGTGGCTATTCTGGGTAAAAAGTTGCCTCCTTTATGCTCTTTTATATCTCACCCACAGCTGGCGGAGTGAGGACATTGTCTGCTGGAAAGGAGTCCTCAAAACTCCTGAAGAAGGTTGGAGTCACTGCCGGCACGTAAAGCGCGCTGGGCATCTACACCGGCAGCGATCTCATGGCTCGACCAAAGTCATCTCCGAGAGCCCCTAGTGCTACATAGAGGGTCGATGTTGCACTAAACCTGACCCGCTTTTTGACTGTGACACGTGGACATCCCTCTTCTTCGTTTGGCCCAGTTGCCCCCCGAGTGATGGATATATTCTGAACATGACGACGAGGAGCAGATGACAATCATGACTGGGGCTTCTCCTTTCTCCTTTGGCTCATCGACTGTGGAGCATCTCACAGGGGTGGCAGCTCCTGCCTTCCCTACCTACTGTCACTCCCCATATGCCCCTTTCTTGTAGATCAGCCCTACTGAATTTTCAGCCCGGTTCTGACCGGGTCGTCCAATACAAACAACCTCAGGTTTACTGAAAGGTAGGATCTAGGATTAATCATCGTCTTGGTCCATTTGAGAAGGTTCAGGGATTTGAACTCCAGGGCCTCTCACAACTTCAACGTTTGGTATTGGGAAAGAGAAGTCTGCATACGAGTGAGCCCAGTTTAAGCTCTTGACAAAGAAGGAGGCTTAGTAAGGGAACTCTTTCTTGAAGAATTACCAGGGACATAAGCTGGAGAGAGGACTTTCAAGGAATTGAATCTTAATCCTTATGTGCTTGTTTCTTTTAAGCTAACACAATTCTTTCCAGGACCATGTAGACAAATTTTCGTTTAATGACTAAAATCAAAGTAACCATCATAATTGCCTCTGAGAGAAAAAAAAAGTTTTCCTCAGGTAATGGGTGTTATCATTTGAAAACCTTCCCCTATGTGTTCTTCTTCTTCAATACAGTGGCTTCTGCGACTATAGACTTTTAGCTTGAAGATCTTTTTTTAATTTTTTTTATTGGAGTTCAATTTGCCAACATATAGCATAACACCCAGTGCTCATCCCGCCAAGTGCCCCCCTCATTGCCCATCACCCAGTCACCCCAACTCCCCGCCCACTTCCCCTTCCAGCACCCCTTGTTCATTTCCCAGAGTTTGAAGATCCTTTGGAAAGAGAATAGAAAGGTGCATTATGATATAGAGGAGTGTCTGCAAGACAGGAATGAGGAGAAAAAATAAAGGCCCTTTAGTTCTCTGAGGAAAGGGATAGATGGAAGATAAGAGAGAACAGATCAGATATTAATCATTTCTACCCATGTACCCCACCGGCCTCGCCCAGGTCATCCTTGAAAGGTAGGGGCCAGGTGTGTAAACATAAAATGTAGAATTTGTGGAAGAAATGGAAATAAGAGCTTGTGCCCCACTTCCTCTTTGAGTTTCTAGAAATAAACCATCTAACAGGATCATCAGCATTAGCACGTTGTTTGCATGGGTGCTGGGCTCAGGAGAATGGTTGTGTGCTTCATTTAGGTAGAGAGAAATCTGGCTACAGAAGTTTCCCTGAGCTCCCATAAAGAAAGGACGCAGAATGTCCGTGTATAATCAGAAGAGATGACATGGAGACAGCTAAGAGGAGAGAGCCAGAAGGCCTACTTTGGGTCGAGGCCACATGGAGAATGTAGCTGAGATTTTAGATAATCCGAACTATGAATGGAAGCCAGAATAGGCCAAGACATCAGAGTGGGCCTGGAGATTTCCCAGTCATGCCAAGAAAATAGCCAACTTTCACCAGCCATAAATTTCAGTAGCACCTACTAGAGGGATGTAAATAATGGTAAGGGGCAATGAACATTTTTAAGGAAGCCAACAAGATTCTGGAGGAAAGAACAAGGGACAGCTCTCTGATTTAGGGATCCTTCTTCCCTGTGCCATTAGGACATTTACGATTTTGAGATATTATTTATATCCACAGGAGATGTTGGCTTGGAGAAAGAAAGACGGAAGAAACCTTGAAAGATTTTGCAAGTACCCCAAGAGCTCACATTAATCTGGTCATTTAATGTGAACGTGATTGAGTTATTTGACGTGATAAGTTTAAATTTTCCCACCATCCAGTAAAATTGGGAACTTGAGAGCAAGATAAGGTCAGTCATAGAAAATAAAGAACTCATATTTTTCACGTAACTGGGTTTATAATATGTTAATTACTAGCCCCTATAATGAAATTAAATCATAAGCTCGTAATGCATGAAATGTGACAGGGTGCGTCTCCTCCAAGGTCCTTCTCCATCAAATCCCGCTTATCACCGGGTCTCGAAATATGTGCTTTGATTATGTGATTTGGAGAGAGAGCCCTAATTCTGGGGTTCTCAACTTTAGTTTCAAGACTCAGTTTTACAATTTTTCTCAGGTGTAAAATGTCTAAATTTTAGTGCCTAGAACACACATCAGGGCTGAAATGGGAGAGAGTCTGTGTTTAGTGGCAGGAACAACCACGAATAGAAACCTATGCAGGGCAAAGAGCATGAGCTGTAAATGTGCTGTGTGAGCGCGGGGGCACCCGGTACGTGGATCAGTTTCTCTGCTCAGTACGGGAGAGCTGCTTTCCCTGCACCTACTCTCTGGCCATGCGACCGGCTAGGCTAATGAAACATCAGAATAGTACAAGTTCAGGCCCTCCTGTGGTAGGATAAAGACAGTGTGTTATCATGGTCTTGGCTCAGGAAATTGATAGTAGGTTAGCTGGACATCCTCTTTGCCTATTTATTACCGCTCCGTTTGTGATATTTTTAAGAGGATAGCCATGTGTTTTAGCATTATGCCGTCTTGGTGTAATGCAAGGCGAATTCCTGATATCACCCATTTCAGAAATAGAACTCAGAGTAACATTTATTGAGCCTATTTGTGTTGGTACTATATCAGGTACAGGGGATACAAAAATAAGCCAAGGCCGCTGTCTTCGAGGACTCCATGTTATAGGGGAATTTGACTTTGGGGTATTCTGTAGGGTTAGTGGAAAATAAGGATAAATATGATGATGATGATGATGATGATGATGATGATGATGACAACCACTACTTAGCACCTACTTTTCAGACAAGGCTACGTGTTTTACATATATTGCCATCAATTCTTTTGACAATAGTGCAATAAAATGAAATTTATTTGCATTTTAATCAAATAGCTTCCCCCAGTTAACTCAGATACATATATAAAACACTGAGACAGAAATTGAACCCAAGGATGTGTGACTTTCCCTTGTAACAACTTATCTAGCAATTGAATATACCTTGGCAAAAGAAGAATATAATTCATAATAGGCTCAGAGATGCCAAGAGAAATCTGCCAAAGAAGCCACATTTGTGGGGAAAAGAACAGTTAGAGCAGGATTCACACAATTTTTCAAGACCAAAAGAGGAGGGAGTTGGAACTCCCTTTCCTGTTTATACACAGGGAAAGCACCATTTACTGAAAAGGTAGATTAGTGGTTGAGGGACATTATCAGTGGCTGAAGTTATTATTCCTGAGCTCCACTCCCTTCAGAACATCACAGTCTCTTCTCCTTTCTTTTTTTTTTTTTTTTTATTTTTTTTTTTTATTTATTTATGATAGTCACAGAGAGAGAAAGAGAGGCAGAGACACAGGCAGAGAGAAGCAGGCTCCATGCACCGGGAGCCCGACGTGGGAATCGATCCCGGGTCTCCAGGATCGCGCCCTAGGCCAAAGGCAGGCGCCAAACCGCTGCGCCACCCAGGGATCCCTTCTCCTTTCTTTTTTAGGGTCTTGGAGTCCAATAGTGTCAACTTCCCAATTTTAGCCATTTTGAAATCGAGTGATATTTTATTTGATATATTAACATGAAATTAGAGAGGACCAGTGTATACTTTTATTAAGTAAAGCAAAATAAGTTTTGTTTTACCTTTATTATACCTTTACTTTATGCCTTAAAAGTAGAATACAGGGATTCTTTTGATAGTCAAGTGCATCCTTTTGTGTATCCAGTAGATGTCAGCATTGGGCTGTTTCTGACCATTTCATCCATCTCCATATTATTTTGAAAGGACCATAAATATTCAGTATGAAATATACTGAGATGTAAAATAGCAGGTGCAGCAAATCTGTGGTGAGGATACATTTAATGGGTGAAGGATTCAATATTCCATCCACCGAGCAAACAACTGTATATAAAAACCCCATCTGTAGCTTTTTTATCCATGTCCATTTTTAAAAATCAATTTATTTCAAAATACCAGTATACTATTTTGTAGAAGATAGCTTTATACAATTAAGTGACAAAATGGATTAAAGTCATTGACATAAATGTAAATATTTGAGTAATTTTAGGTTGCATCTGCTTAAAATCAGAAAGGGACACTGAAGGGTTTTTAAAAATCTCATTAGGATGTAATTTCAGCCATAAAGTTTTTGGCAAAGTGGTTTTTTGGAATTACTCTTTTTTTTTCCTCCTCAATATTAAGATTCCAGCTCCTTTGGAACACATTAAAACCACTTCTAGTAATATGCACCCCAATAAAGCCAAATGGATAGTTGATCAACATTAAGTGGTAGATAATATGTATAATTCATGCTTCCACCAGATTCTAAAGTTGACACAAGTTTTTGAGATTCTTGGCATACAGAACACAATTTCCTAGGAAATTGCTCAGTTCTGTGGCTGAGCTAAGTAGATCAGGCCTTGTATCAAACTGAAATGGCTTAAGAAGTCAAAACATCCTCGTTTCCTTAAGAGTAGAGTCTTACTCATCCAGCCGTTGTCATTTCATTATATGTAAAAATACAGTATCTGAGGGAGGAAACCTGGAAAAAGCCAGGGAAAACATTTAGTGTAGCATTTCCATGAAGATATTGATGACCAAAGAGGTCTTGCTTGAAGCATAAAAGCTAGCATGTAAGCATGAGTCTTATTTCAGAATTCTAGTTCATTTTAGGAAGAAAAACAAACAAAAATCTCTCTATCCATCTATCTATCTAGAGAACATGTGCAAAATTCTGTAGTAGACTCCAAGCAGACTTAAAAATTATCCTTATTCCTGAGGATTTTGGAAAATCATTGAAAAATCAGAAACATTAATAGAATATCCAAATAAATTTTAACAAATTTAATGATAGAAGTGTGCTCAGGGTGCAGATTAGAACCACTTAGTTTAGTTAGGGAGGGTCTTTGTGATTTCTAAACAATGAGCCATTTCTTGCTTGAAAGTTCTAGGGGTTGTGTTACCAAACCAGGAACAGAGAGCATCATTATTAAATGGGACAGCACATGGGGTCTGAAGATGGCTTCACTGACCTACCACTACTTTGTGGTCATTACAGTCCAGTATAGTTTTTTAAAGATTTCATTTATTTATTCATGAGAAACACAAAGAGAGAGGCAGAGACACAGGCAGAGGGAGAAGCAGGTTCCCTGCAGGGAGTCCGATGTGGGACTCGATCCCAGGACTCTGGGGTCATGCCCTGAGCCGAAGGCAGACGCTCAACCACTGAGACCCCCAGGCGTCCCCAGTCCAATATTTTGTAAGTGCTTTTAAATGCCTGTTTCAGAATTGTCTCAGAGTTCAAAATTCAGAACAGTATATGGCCTAAAGAACAGAAAAACAAAAATAAAAATAACAGCAATTTTGAGGCGCAGCCAGTTAAACAGATGAAGGAACCGCTGATCTAGCCTATACTAAGCCACCCACGGTAGTTCATCTTGATACCAACAATGTGAAATTCAAATTGTTGACTACCAACCATATGATCATCAACTGTATTCATCACTATGATGAATATAGTCTTTGGTCCTGTAAGAAAACCAGGCTACATGGTTCATTGGAGATCAAAACCATTACTGTGGCCTCACTTATATTCTGTTCTTACGCACAAAACTCTTAGGTCACTGTATGTGATGACTACATACCAAAGTGAGTAAGTGGTCGGAGTACTATACTATGTACATGATCAAATGAATATGGTAACATGGCATTCAAAGTATGGTCTACTGTAAAATAATTTAGATGAGTTTCCACAGTCACACAATAGACTGCTTTCTGGAGATGATGGTTTAGCGAATCTTTTCCTTGCCATTTCCTGAATGATGGGAAAGAACACCTCTTTCATGAGCACTATATAATATTTCTAACCATTTTTTCTCATCTCCTTGGGACACTGCAGGGAAACACATTAGGTCATAACTCAATACTGGAGGAAAATTCTGATTATGAACCTAGCTTGTTCAAAGCATCTTTGACATTAATCTGCCATATGCAATCACACGTGGGAGATTGAAGACCATACTTCAGTTTTGTGTCCCTGGACACGAAACCCTATCATACACTTAATCCAAATCGTTGGAGAGAGAGTCCTCTTCAGATAACAAGGAACAGTAGGAGCATGGAAAGATTCTAAGACATACAATTACCCAGTAATTACCAGACTACTTGGTGTCATGATCGGTGACAAAAATTAGTATGTATTCACCACCAGGACTTCTGTTAGCCAGAATTATTCACGCCAGGGGAAAGAAAATGTGCTTTAAGACTCCAGTAGCTTTTCATTTGGATTAAGTAACAAACATTCTAAATAAGACCTTTGGTATATATCAACACTCCCTGCTTCTGTACGTAGAAGAAAGGGGATTGGGAGTAGGGCATAGGGAGATGGTTATGAGGGTCCAGTAGTTCAGAGCTTGGGCCTTATGGTTCTTACTCTCTTTTGGTATAATGGTGTTTAGAAACAGAATTCAAGTTTGCATATGACTTCACTCATCTTAAGTAGATTTATTCTTCTTCCAGATTTAATTCATGGGTTTTAAACATTTAAAGCATAGATTTTCCTTACCAACATCTTCACTTACCTCTTTCCAATGCATTCAAGATGGATTATTTTAGCCTGTTCATCAGTTTTTGTTTCATTACACCTGATGATGCTTTAACTTGTTTTATCAATCATTTGCCATTCACCCACACTCCTTTCTGCCATGTGAGTGAGGCATTTTCTTTGGTGTTGGGCTCAAGAAATGGGGTAAGATATTGAAGAGCGAGTGTGTGTGTGTGTGTTCCCATGAGTAGCCTAGAAATCTAATCTTTTTCACTTGAGGTCATGTATTTTGGTTTCAATGGCTAGACTTTGATCCTTACACCATACCATCTCACTGATGGATATTGATTATGAAGTTGATTAAAATGAGTGGCTCTAATGGACCATAATCCTTTAAGGAGAATGCAGATTTAGAGTTCAACTGACTCTACCGGTCAGAGAAACAAATATCCTGGTGCCATGCTGCTGCTGTATAATCTCCAGTGTCAGTCTATTTATTTTTGTCAGTGTATGAAACTAGTCTCTGAGAGTTTTACTGTACGGTTGCTGGTATTAACTCTGTGTGTGTGTGTGTGTGTGTGTGTGTGTGTGTGTGTGTGTGTGTGAGAGAGAGAGAGATAGGTAGTTTTGTTTGAATTTTATTTGAATTTTATTCATCATAAAAATGAGAATGATCTGCATACCTTTTAATTCAGGGTTAGCTCTTTTTATTTGATTTTCCCTGCAGACTGCCTGTCAGTGCTTCAAAAACATCAACAACTGATAGGTTTCTATACAGCTGCCTGGGCAGCTGTGGTAATGAAATGTGAATGTGCTTTCACAATATCTGAAGACTTCTGCTTGGGATTATAAGCAGAAAGAAAGAACTGCGTTTTAAGAAGATGTTGGCATATTCTTCAAATGTTCTGAAAATGATGAAACTTAAAATAATTTATCATTCTAGGGCTGTTTTAGCTTTATTGTTCTAACAACAAGATATCCTCCCATTAAAATCCTTTGTGTGTGTGTCTTTCTCTCTCTTTAGGGCTCATTATAACGGAAGTCAGGAGATCTGGCTCTCAGAGATGGCATAGTAATAAGCACCAAAGGGTTGTTCTGAAAGAAATGAGATCCAATCCTGCATGGGTGAAACATTAGAGAAAAGAAAAAGGCTATTTCAGTGTTTTCTATGCATATAATCACATGATTTACCATGATTTAGAAATTATTTTCTGTAATTTTAATGAGACAGGTTATGTCTCCACTGACTAGGATTGTAGATTTTTTTTTTGCATTATATTAATCTGACCATGAAATAATCCTTTTCTAGAAAAAGGGATTTATAGTCTACATAAAATCAATGTGTGTTTATTATTTTCCTGAAATACACAGAGCAGACGAGTTTATTTTATTTTTTAAATTGAAAATTAACAATTGCTGGTCATCCACGGGGAGTCAGCGAAGAATAATTTTTAGAGGCACCAACTCAACAGGCTGACTCTGTCTCAGGCCTAAGGCGTCCCTGTGTGTGGATTGCCCTGAGACCCCAGTCAGGGAACAAGCTAGAGGCCCAAATGTCACTGCTGGAAAAATACAATGTATTCCAGAGTCAGTCATTTGGGGGCCTGAGGCTGCCAAGAACACTCCGCATCAGTTGGCATAGAGAACGTTTCAGCACGGAGGAGGTGTAAGGGAAGAGCATTCCCACCCCATCAGGAACAAAAGGAGATTGCTGTCATAAAATATAAATACAGATTTCAGAGACTATAACTGGGGTGTCCAGTTAATGAAATATTTGTTAAGAACCATAATGGGAGGCAGCAAATGCTGTTTCACCTCAATTCACTACAACCCTTTGAAGCGAACATGTTCATCTCTTAAAATCTTAAACATCCACAGGAAAAAATTTGCCTTAAAACACAACTGAAGGGAAAACATGGCCAAAAGCACTGTTGAAAAATACATGTGTTTAATCTTTTTTTTCCTTCACAATAAAAATCCACAGTCTCTCAGACAACATTTAACAGCATTATAGGAGAGTATTATATTTCTGCTTGCCCCAAAATGTAATATATTTCCTCTGTATTTCTGCCTCAACCTTTTAGTCTCAAGCTTTATTCCAGGAAGATAGTTCTGAAAACACCTGTCTTTTCGAGAGTGAAATTTTATGGTATCATGGATTTGTCCTACTCAGGAATAACAGAAATTATTTTCCTCATTTAATATAGAGTCTTACTAATTTGTCTATTTTGGTTTATGTGATTATATGCACCGTCTTTCAAGGCTCCTAACCCCAAGGAAAATCTTAAGTATATAACTTAAAATAATGTAGTTCATGCAGGTAAATTCTGCCAACAGTTATTCAAACACAATATACCCACAGATCCATACACTTAAACTGTGATTTTGTGATTTTTTTTTTTTTTTTTTAACTTTTGGATAGAGTTAGCAGAGATACGATGCTTTTGCTGAAAGATCAAAGTATTTCCCTAAGCACCAACATACAGCTAAGAAAGCTCTGGAATTTTCTCTTTTAAAAAATTTAAAAAAAATTTTTTTAATTCAAGTATAGTTAATAGTGCTATATTAGTTTCAAGTGCACACTGTAATGATCGAACAATTCTATACATTTCTTGGTGCTCAGCAAGATAAGTGTACTTTTAATCCCTTTTATCTCTTTCACCCATCCCCCTACACCTTTCCTCTGTCAATCACCAGTTTGTTCTCTGTATTTAAGCATCTGTTCTTTGTGTCTTTTTCTGTTGATTGGTTGATTGGTTTTGTTTCTTAAATTCCACAGGGGACTGAAATCATATGGTATTTGTCTTTCTCTGACCAACCTATTTCACTCAGCATTATACTCTCTAGTTCCATCCATGGTGTTGCAAATGGCAAGGTTTCATTGTTTTCTTACAGCTGAATAATATCCAGTTGTGTGTATATATATATAACCTCTTCTTTATCCATTCATTTATGATGGACACTTGGACTGTTTCCGTATCTTGACTACTGTAAATAATGCTACAGTGAACATAGGGGTGCCTATCTTTTTGAATTAATGTTTTGTTTTCTTTGGGTAAATATCCAGTAATGGGGTTACTGGATCATACAATAATTTTATTTTTAATTTTTGAAAAACCTCCATACTGTTTTCCACAGTGGTCATACCTATTTACATTCCCATCAACTATGCAGGTTTCCTTTTTCTCAATATCCTTACCAACACTTGTCAGTTCTTGTGCTTCGGATTTTAGCCATTCTGACTGGTGTAAAGTGATATCTCATTGTGTTGGGTTTTTTTTAAGTAGGCACCATGCCCCAGTGTGGAGTTCAAGATGAGGCTTGAACTCATGACCCTGAGATCAAGACCTGGGCTAAGATCAAGCGTCAGGTGCTCAGGCAGCCCAGGTGGCTCAGCGGTTTAGTGCCACCTTTGGCCTAGAACGTGATCCTGGAGACCCGGGATCGAGTCCCGCGTCGGGCTCCCTGCATGGAGCCTGCTTCTCCCTCTGCCTGTGTCTCTATCTCTCTCTCTCTCTGTGTCTCTCTCTCATAAATAAATAAAATCTTAAAAAAAAAAAAGAGTCAGCTGCTCAATGGACTGAGCCACCCACATGCCCCTCATTGTGGTTTTACTTTGCATTTCCCTGATGATCAGTGATGTTAAACATCTTTTCATGTATCTGTTGGCCATCTGCATGTCTTCTTGGGAAAAATGTCTGTTCTGGTTCTCTGCTCATTTTTTTAATTGGATTGTTTGTTTGTGGTGTTGAGTTGTATAAAGTATCAGGTGTCAAATTAGAACTGGTTTATTTGGTTCAGATCAAATTTTGTACCAAACACTACCACACATACCTATTTTTCTAGGCATAGAGGTTGGGAAATGTTACAAATGTTCCAAAGATTATATAAAACCTTAGGCATAAGATCCGCATAAGAAACCTGTTTCAGGCTGTATTCACTGGAGTAGAGCCCAGCTCAGGCTGCATGTGGGAGATGACATGAGGTGTGTCTGTAGGAATTGGATGTTTTCAATCCAGTATTCATTTTTATTATTTTTTAGGTCTGACACTGAGGGTAAGGATTCTGGATGTCATGGTTTGAGTTCCTTCAGAAGTAGACCCTGAGGATTCCAGGGCATCTAGTTTCTTAGGAGAGATCCCAGGAAACACAGAAGAGCAGAAAAGAGGGACAGGGAATGAAAGACAGACAATAGTCTCCTATGGTTTGTCTCTCTCTCTTAATCATAGAAACAAACTGAGAGTTGCTGGAGGGGAGGTGGGTGGGGTGACAGGCTAACTGGGTGATGGGCATGAAGGAGGGCATGTGATGTAATGAGCACTGGGTGTTATGTGCAACTGATGAATCACTGACCGCTACGCCTGAAACTAATAATACACTATATGTTCATTAATTGAATTTAAATTAAAAAATTAAAAATAAAGGGAGTGAAGAAGCCAAAAGATTTAAAAAAAGAAAGAAAAAGAAAGAAAGACAATAAATGGCTTCATTCATTAAGCAGCTCTATCTTAATCTCTTTGGGTATCTCTGGGGGACACTGACACGGGCACTTCCGAGTTAGATCTCCCTGGCACTTGTCAGTCATTGGTTACGAGCTGTTTTTAGGGTTCCCTCATATCCTTGCACTTCTGGCCTGCCCCAGGCATGTGAAGAACAAGCCTTAGCAGCCAGAGACAGCCCTCACACATTGGCCAGCGCCGACAGTGGTGTTTGAAAGGTGTTTACAGGAATGGTGAAAGTGGAGAGCTTATGGGAGGACACTTACAGCATCTGCTACGGGAGGTCAGAGATACAAGGTTCAAAGATCTTGGATCAATCTCACTTTGGCAATAGAATGAAATAATATTTTAGCCTGAGGCTGACACAGAAGATAAGGCAACTGTTACGGAAAGCAGTATTTCCTTTGGAAATACATTAGGACGACATCATTTCGTACACTGGCATACAGTTTCTCAATAGATCCAACTCTCAGGTTTATGTTAAGCATTGGAAGGAGCTGTCTCTGCAGTTGAGCAGATGAAGTGGTTGGCTTGCATTTGGGGGGCAATGTTGTATGAAAAATAGACTGTCTTTAAACATTGGAATCATATTCATTCTTTGAGAGGCACATGAGACCTGAGACTGAGAAAAATAACATAACTTCTGTTTTCATAATTAATTTAGGGCATGTGCTCCTTGAGTGGAATCCTGAGTGGAATTACCTGCACTGTTTAACTTCCCTCTCTCTTTTTCTCCAAGGGACTAAAGTTAAGTAAGTGCAACTTAAATATTCATGAGATGTGACTCCATTTATATCTAAAGACCAAACGTAATGGAGTTATGAATGGGTCCACTCTTTGGGGGTCACTGGGAGGTGTGGTATGCCGGGGACATGGAAGGGATTTCAGCCACCTTTCTTAGCAATCAGTTAAAGCTCTTTTAATGATTAACGCGATAAATTCAGGAGCTAAACAGATATAAAGAGTTAGCTACCATAAGGTAGACTGCAGACTCTGCTTTTCAAGATAAAACACTAGGAATAGGAATGCAAACAATGCTGTTTTACAGTAAAATGTGGACAAAATCGCAGATATTCATTCACATCTTACTTCTTCGAACAGGAATTAAGGAAAAAACAAACCAAGAGTTGGGAATTAGGAACAGAGAAAATAGGAGAGAAGGACATTGCCAATCAACTAATCCATAGGATTGCGCCTCATTGGCCCTGTTTATTCTAGATGGCGGTTCTGCAGGCCCAGTACTTTTCGCCCTAACCTCCTGATGACCCTTACTGTTCTTAACTCTGGATTTCTATCATACCTCTTTCATCTGACCCCCTAGCTGGATTAGAGGAATAGAGCTGAGACCCTGAGATGTTGGACTGGACACCCTGTAGGGCCTGAAAAGCCACATTATGCACTGCTGTGTCCCCAATTCCTAGCTCCATGCCTGACACACAGCTCGTGATGAATACACAACTGTGCATGGAAAGGAGAATGGTGGCGAAACTGGTATCCAGCCAAACCGCCTGATTTCCAAGATCTGGGAGCCCCCGGGAGAGACCTTGAACCCTGTCCATGGGACGTGGGGTTCAGAGGCATTTGACACAGTAGAATCAAAGGGGCGGGGGAAGCAGTGGGGTCATGCAAAGAAGAGTTTGCCTGAGTTGAGGGATGTGCTGTGGTGGGAAATCAGCACCGGTGCGCAGTGAGGGCAGGGCCAGAGCTGCACCTGCGGGAGGCGGCCCTGCAAGGCCCTCGGGTCCCGGCACACGGAGGCCTCTTCCCTCTGCGCTGCTGGCCTTTGCGTGTAGTGTGTCTTCAGGTCAGCATGCGGGACATTGCATCGCCTTTGGTTTCGAAGCCCGGCCCTGCGTGCTTGGCCCTGGGGTGAGCCCTGGGGGTCCTAGGTGTCAGCGAGCGACCGCTTGGCCCCACGCTGCTCTGCACAGGGCAGGCCCGAGCCTTCCCCAGCGGCCCCGGCGGCTCGGGGCCAGGCCTCCCCGCGCCCAGGGCATCTGCACCCGACCTTCTCGCGATGCCCTTCTCTCTGGAGGGCATCTCCCCGGTAACCAGCTCTGCCCCCGTCCTCTGTCTTCAGCGGGGTTGGGCGGAGGCCGGATCCGGCCCGCGGGCACCAGGCCCTGGTGGGGCCACCAGAGTGCGAGTGTCCCCGGGGCGCTGCTGGGCCTCCTGCCTCTGGGCCGGGCCGCGAGTCTCTGGGCAGGGTCCCCGGCCCCTCATCCTTGCAGCCCACGCCCTGGGGACCTAGCAGCCGGACAGGTGCATGAGACGCCCTCGTGGTTTGGAGGTTCCCTTCCCCCTAGAGCTCTGCGATGGGAGCGTGGACGGCCTGGCGCTGGAGGAGGATAAAACTCAGCACCGGCGTTCAGTTCCGGAGCCGGCTAACATCTAGAAGTTAGGAAACATTAATTCTATCCCTTCTCAGCCAATATTTGGATTTACGGCCAGAAAAGAAGTACTTTAGTTCCTTGAAGCATTTACCTCATCTATAAAACAAGAACTACGGCTTCCCATCACTTAGAATTGGAGGGATTTACTGACCTTAACCAAATGGTTATCTAGAATTAGCCATGTATTATACTTTGCATTCCTAGGATGTTTTATTCCTCTTTGAATCATGATCAGCCGCCGTTCGTTATTGGATCCTTTTAGCAACACAATGAGGAAAGTGAGGCAGTTATTATGAACTCAACTGGTAGGTTTAAAAAAAAAAAAAAAGACCCAGGGAAGCTCCGTAGCTTTGCACAATCTTACAGCTGGTTAATGAGGGAACCATCTCATTTTTAATATGTAGACAGAGCATTCAGAACATTCCTTCGGCTCTTAGCGTGTGCCAGGGGCTGCTCCTTATATGACACAAAGGTTAACTTGTCACGTCTTTAGGACAACCCTCAGAAGTGGGATGGTGGGCTGAAACTTCGTCCCGGTTCCTAACTCCTCCCTTCGGTTCCTCACATCTTTGCCACGGTCCGGTGGAGGGAGAGGTCTATGCCCTCACCGTTTGGTTCGGCCACGGAAGCCCCTGTGCCCAGTTACACGTGGGCCTTGCAACCCTGCGTGTGTCCGCTCCTCCTCCTGCCCCTGTCATTGCCGTCGGAGAAACCAGCCAGCAAGGAGGAGGGATGCTCAACGCACAGCTGCCCCAACTGACGCACAGACTTCCAGTAAAAAGCAGAGCTGCCCCAGCTGCTGCAGTGAGAAGATGACAACCCTCGTATCCTTGGGCCAAGCCCAGCCTATTTGTAGATCTGTAAGAATGATTTTTCTTTAAAAAATGATTTTTCTTTAAGCTACTAAGTTTAACAGTGGTTTCTTACGTAGCATTACCATGGCAATGGGTCGCTAACATGCATAGGTAATGCTATTTGTTATTCCTATTTTATGGGTAAAGAAATGGAGGCGCAGAAAGGCCAAGTTGCTAAGGTGCTCAGTAAGCAGAGGATCTAGAACTCAAAGACCCTCTGTCTCCATAGCCAAAGTTCCCTAATCCTATGCACCGCCTCTCTGATATTCTAATGGGAATAATTCTCCAAGGATATTTAATTATTTGGGAATTCTGTTTTGAATTCTGTTCTGTCTCTACCACTGCAGAGGCAATGTGGTATTAAAAAAAAAAAAATCTGCAAGGATTTTGATGTTAGACATTCCCAGGTTCAAATCTCAGCTCCGCCACTTACTAACTGTGTAGCTTTGTGTAAATTATCCAAGGACTCTGAATTTATAGTCAAATAACAGTAGTGAGTGTTCATCGCTTCGTTAATCCCACTCACTGAGCACCTCTTCTGAACTAGATACCGTTCTAGGTACTCCCGATGCTGAAAGGAGTAATACTCCAAGAGCTACAGTCTAGAAGCAAACACAGACAGTAGGGCAGCGAGGCAAAGGGGATGGCAACCACGTGGCACAGGACCGATCAGGAGCACGGACAGTGGAGTCCTAACCTTGTGTATTTATCAGGGTTCTCCAGAGAAACAGAACCAATAAGATCTATATTACTCCATTTCTTACAAGATTCATTATAAGGAATTAGCTCATTTATGGAGGTTGAGCAGCACAAGATCTATAGTCCGTAACCTGGAGGCCCCCCAAGAGCTGATGGTTAATTCTACTCTGAGCCCAAAGACCCGAGAAGCAGAAGAGCCAACAGCGTAAGTTGTCCCCTGAGTCTGAGTCTGGAAGCAGGATAAGACGGCTCAAGAACGGGCGGAGAGAATGAATTCTCCTTCACTCAAGCCTTTTTACTCTATTCATGCCTTCGCCAGATTGGGTGAGGTCCCCCGCCGCCCCCCTCCCCCACCTCCCGACACACACATTTGAGAGGGCAACCTGCTTAATCAGTCCCCTGATGCAAATGCCGACCTTACCCAAAAATACCCTCACAGATGCGCTTGATTAATGTTTAACCAAATATCTGGGCGTCTCTTGGCCCCCAGTCAAGTTGACCATGAAATTAACCATCGGACGCTGATTCGGAAGGTGGTCGAGGAAGGCTTCTCAGAGGGGGTGGCACTTAATGCTGCGCCCTGTGTAAGAAAGTGTATGTGTAACGTATTAGCCTAACGTATATCAGATGCTCGTTAAATTCTAGTTTTCTTTCTCTTTCAAAGGTCATGAGAACAAGTAATACTCTTTGGCCTACTGAGAACTTTTCAGGCCATAAAGCACGGGGGATTTTTTTTTTTTTCCTCCTTATGTGCTGAATTGAAGAAACACTGACTCTCTTGCTGATGACGAGGGTCATGGGCACGGTTCACTTGTAATTGCGCAACATAATTCTACCCCCCAAATAGAATGCTTTTTGATGGTGTCTTAAAATCTCCAATTGGTTTTTACTTATGAGGTGAATTTACAGTGAGTTATGTTACAAGGTAATTCAACCTGACAAGACACACCATCCTAAACATTCACAGACACAGTTTTGCTTCTCCCTCGAGAAGAAGCTGTTAGAGTGGAGCGGTAATCGCCGTAACACGATCAGCATGGGGGAGATCGATCACACCTAGGAAAGTGACCTCTTAGAGTTTCCTTGCAAAAGGCACACCTTTCCTGTTGATTGATTACACATCAGGGTTGACCATCCCTGGGTGGAAAAACCCAGTGTGGCCCTTACGCGCTGCTGGCACATGCACTTTTTTTGGTTAGGGTTCATGAAAGATTGATGTGGAGCTGCTGTAGGGCAGGGTCCCAAGTACGCATGCCGTGAAAACCCAGCTAGTTCTGAAAAGAGAGGAAAGGATTTATTGCCCATGAATATAAATACAATAAAGCTCAATTCAAAATGGTGATTAAATTTGAATAAACCCACCGAGGAGGGCACTCCCCCTCAGAATTGTAGGGAAGGAGACTGAGATGGAGTCACCGAAGGAAAGGCCACTGCCCTGAACATACTGTCCCCAACACGTCTCAGGGGGTCTGGTGTTTTGGCAGATTTTACTTCTCGATTTATATTTGGGGTCACAACTCTCACTTTCATACAACCCCTGTTCGTGAAGGCACGCTCCGTCCTCCACCCCAGATTGTCGGCATCATCACCCGACTAACAGTTGCTTCCCCTTGTTCCTTGAAGAAATGGACACTGGCTGTATAGTCTTTCTCTTCACTGCCTTTCTCCCCACCTCCCGGAGTAACTTCAATATCCCCAAAGATAGGACATCCATTCCCGTGTCCCTCGACTTCAGGGAACTTTACCTTTGCTTACTTGCCAGAGCTCGTCAGCCCCTGCTGTCGTTCACTGCCTCAATTCTGAAATATTAATTGAAAACATTCTAATCTCTGACCACATCTTTCTATCTTTTCCTATCTTTGTCTCTCTCTCTATTATCCTCACTAGGTTTTTCCAAGTTCCTGGGACTGCTAATCCCTTGATCCTTTTACTTTTCCTCTGTCAGTTCCCACTCATCGTCACTTTGTACTCAGCTTAAATCCTATTGTCTATTACTTCAAACTTTTCCAGTGGTGGTGGTGGTGGGGGGGTGGCGCTGTTATCTTAAATCCCTTGCCCTGTTTTCTTATGTCTCGGCCATCTGGAAAATCTCCCAACTTTAGATCAATCTGATTCCCCGCCCCCCTTCTTATCCAGGATGCTGAATGTTACAAAACGAAGATACAATCCCGCAATTCTGAAAGCGAATGTCATGTAAGTGCTGTTCATGCCAATTAATTTCACGATCTCCAACCCCAAATGGATCAATACCACCTAAAATTTCTTCTACGGATCCCTCTTAACTTTCTGTCCCACTCTGGGCTCCAACTTTTCAAAATGTTTCCAGTCTTTCTGAACATCCATACTTCCCGTCTCTTCCTTTCAGCAGACGACTCTGTCTCTGGCTTCATTAAAAGAGAGAGAGAGAGAGAGAGAGAGAGAGACTGAGACTCATTTAGATTGAAACTACTTCAAAGTTCCACCACCTTATCCACAAACTTACTGTGTTCAACTACTTCTTCCCTGTTCCTGTATCTTCCAGTGAAAAACTGAAATGCAAATCCTGTTTTGAAGCCAGTCCTCTGTGATTCCAACCCCTTCCCTTTCATCATTGTTTTCTTACCCAATACATCCAATCTCTTATAATAGAAACCTCATTCTCGGATTCATCTTCTTCCTCATTTTCCATGTTAGACAATCACTAGGACTTGTCGAAACTACCTCCTAAATATTTCTCAAATTCATCTCTCTTTCTTCATCCTACTGCCACTGGGTTGTTGCAATAGTCTTTTTATAACCAGCCATTTGGCCTCCAGTTGTACCTCGATCCAATCTGTTCTTTGTATCTCAGCCAGGGTGATTTTTCCCAAATGCCAACATGACTTCCCAGTTTAAAATCTTTTCGTGCTCCACATTGCCTTTAAAATAAAGTTCAGAGTCTGCAAGGCAGCTCGCAAGTTTTCCATTATCTTGTGAGCCTATGTCTCTTGCTTTATTTCTCGCCGATGCCTACCACCTCACCTGGGAAACTAAGGAGTGAGGCGACTGAATTTCCACAAATTTGCCACATCTCTTCTTACCTCATGGTCATTGCACTTGCTAGAGCTTTTACCTTTTTAAAAAAACCTGTTCTTTACTCCACTATAGGTTTTAATTTAAACTTAGTTCCTCCTCTAGGAACTTCTAACTTGACCCTCCCTTCAAGACCCAGTCAGATATCCCCTTTATGTTTTTCCATTGCCAGGTATTTCCACCATTTTCATTCTTACCACGCTGTATTGCCATCATTTGTTTCTGTGCTCTACCACACTAGACAATGAGTATGTGAAGGACAGGAATTGTCTTTTTCACTGGGTTATTCCCCAGAGGGCTTGGTGCAAGCTAGAGGTTCAAGAAATAGTTTTTGCAGAAAAAAATTTCAGTAGCGTAGTGACAGTTGCTATGGTATTTCCCTGTACAGAGTGTAGACAGCAGAGATGGTTGGAACCACCAGTCGACAGGTAGTTCACTTAAAGAGATAAAGAGCGAATGTGGACAGAACCCACATGGAGGGTATGGGATTATGGGATCAGATCCATGGTTTGGGGTTTATTATCATTGGGCCTTCAGGAGGAGAGAGAGCTAAGCAGCCCATAACATGGAGGAGAATCAAGAAACATAACCATGGCAGATTTTGAGTTCATCTTCGTTTGAATTATCATCTTTATTTTGGGGAGTTTTAATAGCTTCTGATATTCTATAATATTCATCTTTATACTCTACCTTTGTTATGAATAGGATGATTCTTTACAAGGTGTTTTGGTTTGTTTGTTTGTTTTGGATAAGGGTGGGTAAGGGAAGACAATCTCTCATTTCTGAAATCATTTTGTGCCAGAAAGATTTTCAAACATCGTGAGAACGTGTAGTATTTTGTTTTTGTGCCAGGTGGTTGGTTAGGCTTCATTCAAGAGCAGCGTTTTATTAGGAATGTGCTATCATAGATAGTTTCCAGGAGGGCATTTGATATGGATTCTTCTATGGAAAAGAAATTCTCAAATACTCATTTCTCTGCTTAAAACTCTTGGATAAAACAGCAAGAGTAGAGTTGGCCTAATGGGACCATTTAAAATTCTGTGTTGCAAATAGTGTTGCTAAAGAGAACTTTTAAGTCTCCCATAATTCTAGGTTGTACCCACTCACTGCTGGTTGTAGTCAAGTTTTAGGGAGGGTATTTGACAATCGAGGAGTAATGAGGTTTAGTGTACATTTTATGTAACCTTCTATCAGGTAGGCCAATTAAAATGTTACATCTGAAAAAGCACATATTCTGATTTCTGCCTAGGGATGTAATACATTAACTTACATTTGGACATGCTTTTGCTTTATGCCCTTCAATTAATGACATCTCCCAATTTACTCTCTTGGGCTGCTTAGCTCTCTCTCCTCCTGAAGGCCCAATGATAATAGACCCCAAACCATGGATCTGATCCCATAAAAGACAATTGGTATTCACTGAACAGAACATGAAAATATGCCTTGTCCATGTCCACACTTTGGCTAGTCCTTTTTCAGTTGTGGTAAAAACGAAACAAAACAAAACAAAAAAACCACAAAACAAAACTCAAAAGTGAGATTGGACTGATTTTTTTTTTCAAGGGCATTCTTTCCTTCTTAAAAAAAAAAAAAAATATGGAGCAAAGCCGCTTGGCCAAGAGAGAATTATTACTGTTACTGGAACCCTTTCTTAGTTTCCTAAGACTCCTAGGGTAAGGTAAGGAAAAAATGGACCAGCCTGGCTCATAGAATCCTAGAGAACTTTATTGTGCTTATAATGACACTGGGATCATAATAAACAAGCAACGTAACAAAACAAATTGAGCCCAATTCGAAGGCAAACAGTTTTTCCATAACATAGTTTAATGATTTACTTAAACAGAAAAAAAAATGCAAAAGGTAAAGAATGATAACTAAATGGAAAAGTACAGATAGGACAGTTACGGGAGTATTTAGGGACCGAGCAGGAGAGAGAGGAGTCACCAGATACGTTTTCTGTATAGCACAGATTCTTTATTACTGTACTTCAGTTGTGCCGTGCATTCAATCACGCCAGCCTAGGAACCGGAAATTACAGCGGCTAATTACTTGGCAGGTTTTAGATCTGACCTTCAGTTGAGGCCCTGTGTGAGTCTGCTTGGCTGTCATAATGTGTGTACACATACACACGCATACGTATTCCTGCCGCAGATTCCATGTCTTAAACAACAGAAATTTATTTTCTCAAAGTTCTGAAAGCTGGAAAATTCAAGATCAAGTCTCTGGAAGGGTTTGGTTTCTGGTGAGAGAGCTGTTTTTCTGGCTTGCAGATGGCAGCTTTTGTCCTCACATGGACTTTGCTTTGCGTGCTCTGACAAAAAGAGAGAAAAGGAGAGAGGAACCTCTGTCTTTTCTCTCTCTCTTTTCCTATAAGGCCACCAGTCCTTTTGGGGTAGAGTCTCACTCTTATGACCTCATTTAGCCTTAATTACCTCCTAAAGACACTCTCTCCAAATATAGTCACTTTGGGAGTTAGGGCTGCAACATGTAAATTTTAGGGAGACAGACTTCAGTCCATAGCAGGGCCGAAGAACGACGAAGAGATATAATTAGAACCTAAGAATAAATAAATGTCCAGCCTGTTGCAGTAACAGGGCTATGAATGAAGAGGGTGGAGCTATAGAAACCGACTGATTCTGTTACCGAGCAGTTGAAATTAGAATCCCAGATCCAACTAAACCAAAATTCAAAAAAGCAAAATATAACTGGCGGGACAGAGAAGGTAAACTGTGTGATGAATATAGAGCTGTGCCACCCATTCCTTTTTCAAGGAAGGGCTTGTTGTCAAGCTGCCGGGAATGCTTTTTGCAGGCAGATTCCAGGGGGAGGGCCCCTGCAGGTGCCCTTCAGCTGTAGGGAGCCCCATGCCCAAGGTCGCACGCTTCCCCGAGCAGCCGACATCCAGAGCCTGAGGGCCAAGGATGGTAGGAGGTTGCCCTGTCATCACGACTGTGGGACGCTCTCCTGGGCCCGGGGAGCTCCAGAGTCCCCGGGGTGGGGGTGGGGGGGTGAACCTGGGCGCACACCTGGCGCCCCCTCTCCACTGTGAGCGCCAGTGCATCCACCACGCCCTGGTAACATCCTGCACGCTCTGCTTCCTGGAGCCCCTAACCTGCCGCGGGTGTGATCCCGCTTCGCCTGCTCATCTGCTTCAATCTCGGTACAGCGTGCTCGCAAGCCAAAGCAGGGGATGTCTTTATGTCGACCCACAACTAGCTTCACAGCCTGAGTCACCCGGCCACCAGTGTTTCCACGGATCTTTATTGTTTTCTTTTGTTTCCAATGTGTGTATATAATTTGTGTAAGATCGGATCACTTTATATCTCAACCCATTTGTGTGTGTGTGTGTGTGTGTGTGTGTGTGTGTAGATTCACAGATCGACACATCTGTTCGTATGTTTTTTGACTAAATCATGGTCTTTCTTCCACGTCAGAATATGCTTACGCATAACATAGGCAGTTTCAATTTTTCCCCAAAAAACGTTTTGACTTAAAAAATTTAAACTCTTGGGGCACGTGGGTAGCTCAGTCGGTTAAACCTCTGACTCTTGGTTTTAACTCAGGTCATCATCTCAGGGCCGTGAGATCAAGGCCCGAGGCGGGCTCCACACTCAGCGTGGAGTCTGCTGCTCTTTCGCTCTCCCTTGTCCCCCACCTGCTCTCGCCCGCTCCCTCTCTCTAAAATAAATAAACGCATCTGAAACAAAATCCAACTCTTCAGAAAACTTGTGGGAATATACTTTACCTGGATTAATCAAGTATGAATCCAGGCTGCCATGTTTCCCGTGTGTGTTTACATATGTGTATATGTGTGTATGGAAATCTATTCCCTAGCTTACTTTTTTTGTAAGAATGTAGTATGTGACATGTGTAACATACAAAATACATGTTAACTGTTTATGTTCTCACTAAAGGCTTCCAGTCAACAGTAGACTATTCAGTTTTGGGGGAATCTAAGCTTATATATAAATTTCTGAATGCACAGGGTGAGGGTCAGTGCCCCTTACCTCAGTGTTGTTGGAGGGTCAACTGTATGTATTTTTAACTCGGTTATTTTTTTTTTTTCCTAGTTCAATTTTCTTTTTTTTATTTTTATAAATTTATTTTTATTGGTGTTCAATTTGCCAACATATAGAATAACACCCAGTGCTCATCCCGTCAAGTGCCCCCCTCAGTGCCCATCACCCAGTCACCCCCACCCCTCGCCCACCTCCCCTTCCATCACCCCTAGTTCATTTCCCAGAGTTAGGAGTCTCTCATGTTCTGTCTCCCTTTCTGATATTTCACACTCATTTTTTCTCCTTTCCCCTTATTCCCTTTCACTATTTTTTATATTCCCCAAATGAATGAGACCATATAATGTTTGTTCTTCTCCGATTGACTTATTTCACTCAGCATAATAACCTCCAGTTCCATCCACGTCGAAGCAAATGGTGGATATTTGTCGTTTCTAATGGCTGAGGAATATTCCATGTATACATAAACCACATCTTCTCTATCCATTCATCTTTTGATGGACACCGAGGCTCCTTCCACAGTTTGGCTATTGTGGACATTGCTGCTAGAAACATCGGGGTGCAGGTGTCCCGGCATTTACCCCAAAGATACAGATGATACAGATGCAATAACCTGGTTATTTGAAAGCTAGTTTCAGATGTCCATGTAGTTCACCATGAAATACTTTACCGTGTATTTCCCAAATATAAGAATTTTCACTTAATAATAACAATGCACAAAATAATGATCAGACCCCAAATATTTAATATTGTTATGTTATCTCTAATGTATAATCCACCTTCAAATTTCCCCAGTTGTCTCAAAACATCCTTTTTTTTTTTGAGATCTAGTAAAAAATACACTGAATTTATTGCATGTCTCTTTAGTATTCCTTAGTTATTTCCTCTGTCCTCTGCCCTCCTCCCCTACCATTTTTGTTTTTGTTTTTGTTTTTTGGTCTTTTATGGCATTACCATTTTTGAAGTGTACAGACCAGTTGTTCTGTAGAATAATCTTCGATTTAGATTTGCCTGAATGTTTCTTCACAGTTAATATTACATAGATGGTGTAACCTTCAAGTATATTATATAAGAGGTGATATTATATCAATCTGTCCCATTGATGGTATTAGTGTTCATCAGATTTCTTCATTGCAAAGGCCCTTTTTGAAGAAGCAGATTTTAATAGAGATTTACAGAGATGAAAACGCGTTAGTCTGCTGAACCATTTCTTTTACACTTCAGCTTATTTCCCCACACCATACTAATCCACATCCCATGACAAATGATAGGAATATTATCAAAAGATCTAGGGAAAGTGAACTTGTGAATGTGACATTCATTCTCAACTCAGAAATGTCTTTTTCTTTAGACGTACCATCCAGTAATTTTGTCTTCCTAGTGTGGCCTTTTGTCATTTTATGACAGTGTCTACCCAAAAATACTTGGGAGATATCTCTCACAGATCAGACCATTCCTACCCTTTCGTGACCTTCAATATTGTTAGTATCTGTCCAATGTCCAGTAAAACAAAAGTAGAGCAGATGAACAGCAACATTACATAAATACTACATATCATATGGGGACGAGGGGGGATGGAAATGAACTCCAAAAGATATAAGGCACAAAGCAATGTGGATGATCACCAGATGGCCCTCTCCAAAGTTAGAAAACTGAAGGATTATTGGAGGCCATATTGATAAGGGAAAAGAAAGAGGGCGGGACACCAATGTAACAAACTGACTGCCAATTCTATTGAGTAGCTCACTGTTTCCTCCCTTTTATCACTGTTTGATCCTGGACAAGTTACTTACCTAACCTCCGTAAACCTCATTTTCCTCATCTATTAAATAGGGATGAAAACACCCAAAATGCATAATTTTTAGAAGCATTAGAAATACTGGATGCTCAATTCCTGACTTCCAGCAAGTATCATACAAACGGTATCTATTGTTACAAACATTACTTTTTCTGGTGTTTTGCAGTGGACATACAATAGTCTCATTACATATTTGATTTGATTCTTGCAGCCCAACCCCTGCTTCCCCCATGGTATAGATAAGAAGTGGAGGGTCAGCAAGTTTAGCAAAATTGGCAACTCGTCAAGTCACATGCTGACAAAACATTAAAGCTGGGACCCAAACCCAAGTCACGATTTTTAACTAATATTCCTTTCACTAAACCATGTTAGACTAAGAGTGAAGGAACAGTGCCATCTTCCTACAAGAAAAAAAAATTATTTTTAATGTCTCTAAAATAGGTGAAAAATAGCAGTCGCATAGTTTATGCAATGCTAATATTAACGAAAGAAAAAAATGTCAACTCCAAGTCATAGAAAATAAACCATTAAATAGAATTGCAAGAAACAATGTTTCTTAGAAACAAAACAATTATCTCAACATTTCCTCAGAAGATATACTCCCCAAATGTGTGTGTGAAAACCAAACCACTGTTTCTTTGTCTTTTTAAAGAGTTACAACATGAGTTTTAGGAACATGATCATTAGATGTTCTAGCACTGTTTGGCAGGAACACATGCTTGTTATAGAATAAATTATTCTTTCTAGTTGGCTTTGTGGGCATTTGTTTATACTCAGATGAATTAATTAATTATGCAAATAATTATATAACCATTTTACTATGTAAACTATGTGCTGGTCTGTGCGTATGTAAGATGGCTGACGTCTATGTGGTTTTGTAATCTATTTAAGGTAGGTAAATAAATACATATGTAAATAAATCAAGGAAATATTTATTGAGCTCCTGCTATGTATCTCATACTTTGTGAGGCCCCAGAGATTAACACAATGACAAAAGACAAAGTTATTGCCCTCAAAGAGATTATAATTTGCTGGAAGGAAAAAAATGAATAGACAATGAAAATATATACACAAAAGAACTTTCAGTTAAAGCTAGTTTGCAATACAGGTCACAAAAATAACAAAAACACACCATTTTGGGATTCCAGAGAATGAATGAGAGGCCTGCGTCTTTTTCTGCAAAGAGCTGAAGGGACTCTGGGAGATTTGTGCACCTTTGGAAGCACTTTCTAGTTCTCGGCATCAACCACTGGGTTGAGCCCTGGCCCTTTGGGCACTTCCCTGCCTGTAATCATGTCTCCATAGAATTGGAGTTGATTTTTCTGGAGTCATCAGGAATAGCTTCTATTCATATCCAAGACCCTTACTTTTAGTTTAGGGACTTGTCCTTCCATATTCGTTTTGTCAAATTACATCCTGTTAGTATAGTCGGGCGGACTGATTTTTTTTTTTTTTTTTTTTGCACTGAGTATTTGGTCTCTTTTTGGTTGCTTTTGTCATAGAATAGAGACAGAGTAGGAGTGAAGGTGTTCAGAGCTCGTTAGGCTGGTGATCAAAGGCCATCAAGAGGTGTTCTGACACCTGAATGAAGCTGGTACCTTCAGTATGACTTTTTCTCTCTGATCATCTGTTTCATTAAGCAGATGAATCCTACCTCACAGATCTTTATGGTTTATTAAGCATTTTCATACATTACCTCATCATATAACAACCTTGCAAAATAGGATGGGTCCCCTTTTGTCCTTCTCTGACAGAAGGGGAAGTTGAGAGATGACACATTTTTTTTAGTTTGTTCAGTATCACATGTGGAATAAAGACCAAGCTGAGAGTACAACCCAGTTATTTCAGGCTCCGGAATCTTGGCAGTTTTCGCTCCAGCACACCAGCGTCCATGACATGCCATCCCAAACAGCATGCTGCCTTGTTCACTGCCTTCCTTTTCTCCCATCTCTCCGCTCCTTCTCTTCAGCCTTTCTCTCCCTGCCTCATCTTTCCCTTCCTCATTCTACTCTCCATTTCACATTCTTTTCCTTCCTTCCCCTTCCCTTTCATTCTTCTTCTGCCTCTTTTTCTCCTTTTCCTAGGAACTGATTGCTAGAAGATCGCTGGCCAGCTGAGAGAGGACCTCCCCGATCAAACTGCCCCCCACCTTAATGGTTTGGATCAGCAGGGCTCTTGATCTAAAAGGAGGATACAGAACAGGTTGTGTTCGTTGTAAAATCATAAACCAGGATACGTAGAACATCTTGGTTGGAATGGAAATTCAATTATTTCTGATTCTTCCACTGGGCAGTTGGTTTCCTTAGGCCTGATATTCAAAGTATGAGGGGCAAGGGACTGGCAGCCAAGGCAGCCAGGAACACCTTCACTGAGAAAGAGCCCGAGCGGAGTGATACGGGTCTTTGTACATTGATAGCCCTTGGAAACAGTTCCCAATGTTGTTTTCCGTCGCTCCTGCCCATTTGTGGGAGAATCGACTCCAAATTAGGCCAACTGGGAACATCTACGTATGAAGAATAACAGAAATTACATGTGTCACGTATGTGACACACATGCCATGAGAATGACTTTATAGCTGGTGCCCTGTAATCACAGTCTTGGAAGGACAGCTAAGAAGCAAGAGACTGAACAGAAAAGTCACTCTAAGAACAATGTACTCAGTCCTCTTTTCTAGACACAAAGTGACAAACCTTGCCCTTCTGCCTGTTTTGTTCCTGCCTTTTTAAAGTGCTTGTTGAGATTTATATTTGAGGCTATTTTTGGAAATAACTGGAGCATGCCATCACCTGAGTAACATGCAGAACGTTTAGTCCCCATGTCTCCAGAGCTCCAGAATTGTCCCTTTTGGTCCCATCTACCCATCTGTGCATTTGGTCCCCAGAGCCCTACGCAAAACCAAAAGCGATGAAAGTCTTCGGGAATCTTTAGGCTTTTGAACATTAAAACCACTGGATCTGGGGTCAAGAAAATTCTGAACTCTGGGTCCAATATCTGCCTTTAATACTATGTGACCTTGGAAGAAACACTTGATTCCTCTACAATTTATTGCAAAATGAGGAGACTAGACTAAGGACAACAGCCTATGATTTTAAGATACCATAGGAACAGTCTGCTTCCAGCCCTGAGGCATGGTAAGGCCACTTGGGTCGACCGAAATCACTTTCTGGTTTATCTTTCATTGACTTTTACAATAACATTACAACAGAACAGATGTTTTTGATGTTTAATGAATGATTGATATAAATTGCCATAATAATATTGCTTTACTGTTTTCGTCCTGGTTCATTAGCTGTCATTAAAGATGCCACGTGACTTGTGTTTTGCACGTGCGGTGATGTTACCATCCAGAAGCTGAATTCCTTCCCCCACCAGAAGATCCCCAAGTCTACCATTTGAATCAATGGAGGTGTGAAATTCATTCTCACACCATCTCTTTAGGAGATCACAAGGTCATTGGCTCCCATCAAGAACGTGGATGAGGAAAACAAGATACTGGAATAGAGCAAGAACGAGAGGAGCCAATTCCCACTGCTCCCTGAAGTTTAAATAGTTCCCCTGTGGTTTCAAGTTCAGTTCTGTTCTGCTTTTAATTTAAAACCATTCTCTACCAGGCAACTGATTTTTGCTAGTCTCTTGGGTGATTTTCTAAGACAGATTTCACTGTATTCTACTCTTGTGTGTGCACTTAGCTCCCATTAGCAGTAATGGGTGTTATGCATGTATAGTTCCCATTAACAATAATGGAAATTATACGTGTGCATCCATAGGAAAGTATGCTCCCCAATGTTGGAATTTTTTCAGGAGGAAAAGGCCTCCTTCTGCAGCATTTGGCTTTTGTTTTAGGCTCTCTATTGTGGTGACGATTTGTGCTGCAAAGAATGAACACTGCGTGGAAGACTGCCAGCCTCCCCGTGTGCAATCTGTACAGTATTTTTTTAAAATCTTGGTTTATGATTTTTCTTTTGCGTGACCAAAACAACAGTCAGGCAAAACTTGTTAAAGAAGTAAAACAGATCCAGATCATTTAATAAAAGGTCAGAGAGGAGGCTAAGGAAGTTCCTTAGAATCAGGAGTTCTGGTAGGTAATGTTACCTGTGTGAGGGTAACAAATACAGATTTGAACAGATGGAGAAAATAATTCTTCAAAAATAACTGAGTGCTATTTACGCAGACCATAACAACCTCCCTCCAGAGGAACACGATTTAACCCAAAGAGACCATTTCTAACATAATACAGTGATGAAAAACTGTAGGCCGAAGGTGATATTACAAGGGCTTGTGAACCATCAGCATATTAATTTGGGAACAAATCATGCAAAGATAAGATATTTAGCGTCCATATGAAGTCGAGAATATGATTCATTGTGCATTGGCAGATGCACTTAATATTTAAAATGTTTTTGGGCTGTCAAAGCAATGGTTGAAATATTCATCTCTTCCGAGTGCCTTTTGCTGAATGTCCAGCACTGTTCATCTCTGGCGGGAACTGGTCTGTGTCTAGACCTGGACGCCCGCCCCGCCCCGGCACTGCTTAGAGATGTACAAAGTCAGGTCGTGTGTAAGGCTTGGGCTTTGGTGGGAAGAGATACGTAAAAAGCCTTGAGGTGTTTAGGAGCACAAACCTTGGGAGAGATACACCTGGGCCCTTAGAAATGTATTTTACTCCTCTGAGTCCAAGTTTCCTCATTTGTAAAGTGAGGATCATAATTCTCATCCTCTAGTTGTTTTGTGGATTAAGTGAGGTCCAAAACTGCATTAGCTGAACTATTATTAACCTATCTGGGGAGATAAAATTTGACAATACTAGACATCAAAACATTTCTCTAGCCAGATAATGTTGACTAGCTTCTAATTATCTCTAACCTGTTGTATATTTTAAACACATCCTTTATTTTTTCATTATTTAGCCATAAACGTGCTTGTCATAGCCTGCACTTCTAATCTTAGGGGAAGGATAAACATAGCAATATTCTTAGGAAAATAACCCCAAACACACTTACTTTATTTTATTTTATGATTTTATGATGTCATGATTTTATTGTTTCTAGGTGGGGGAAGGAAGAGGGAGAGAGAGAATCCTAAGCAGGCTTCACGCACAGCATGGAGCCTGAAGCGGGGCTCCATCCCATGACCCCAAGATCATGACCTGAGCCAAGATCATGAGCCCAACACTTAACTGACTAAGTCACCACAGTACCCCAAACACTTCGTTTACTTTTAAAAAAGTTTTTTTTTTAAAGATTTATTTATTTTACAGAGAGAGCGTGAGGGAAGAGTGGCGGGGGGTGGGGGGTAGAAGGAGAGGGAGAACCTCTAACAGACTCCCCACTGAGCGTGGAGCCCCAGGCAGGGCTCGATCTCAGGACCCATAAGATCATGACCTGAGCCAAGGTCAAGAGTCAGACACTTGCCCACTTAACCAACTGAGCCACCCAGGTGCTCCTGCTTTATTTTTAATTCTAACTGAAGTTCAAAAAATTATAGACCCCAAATTTATAGCTATCCAGAAACTTACATTTCTTTTTTGAGGATGGTGAGGACTTAGATTTTCTTTCCCTCATTGACTCCTCAATGTGATAGTGAATGTGCAAGAAACGATGAAGTTCTTTGCGATGTTTATACGTAATTCTATTATGGTCTTAAAGATATTGAAATATTATGTAAGAACATAGGTCTTACCCTTTCACCCAGTAGATTCCCTGGTCACTCAACATGTTAAGGAGGAGACCGTGTGTGCGACCACAGGCCTCGTGCTCCACCTCCATAAACGTCAGTTTCTTCATGTGCAAAGTGCAAATAGCTGTGTTTACTTCACCAGGTTGTTCTGAGGAGTAAATAATATAACAGAAATGTAAAGGACCTTCTGTGGTGCTTAACTGTTAAGCTTAATTCTCAAGCTCTTGGGAATGACGAGAGCAGCGTGGGGAGGATACCACCGTTATGGGCTGTGGGCAGCCACAGCACAAGACGTACTTCGGCTCCTAAGGGAATATTGGGAGCGGAAGGGTGAGTACGCTTACCTCGAGTGAGAAATGTTTCAGAAGGTGAAAAAGGACACACATTTTACCGATGGCTCAGGTTCACCCAGGGCCTACCCAGCAGCAACAAGGACATGCCCAGAGTCTCCTCAGAGCAGTGTGTCCTGATGCCGAGAGAGCAGAGCTTGTCTCCGAGACAGACTAGAGCAAAGATTCCCTCAGCTTTGTCCTGGGGTGGATGGTGAATTCCATCCTTATCATGGACAAGGGCCGCTTTGTAGAATTCCTAAGTTTTTGGAAGGATTCATTTTTTTTTTCTAACAAGCAAATTGCATTTATAAGCAATTGGAGCCCCCGGTTTTATGGCACGTGGATGTGCCAATCAGGATTTATGGGTAAGTCTAGATAGTCTGTGCTTCCGCAGAGTTGATATCATCTGTCTTCAAAGTTGAAAAAATAGCCTCTATAGTCTTCTCTGAGTACATAGTCAGCTTATGATTTTATATTTTTTCCCAAACTCTGAGTATAGCCACGGACCACTAAGGACTGGTCAACGTGGGCTTGTTGCTCTTACTTACGGATCGTTACGTAAAAGGTGTGTGCTCCTACCTGCTGACCACACACTGATGGTTACCAGAGGGAGGTGGGCAGGGGGACGGGTTAGATGCCTGATGGGCACTAAGGATCCCCCTTGTTGTGAGGAGCACTGGGTGTCGTAGGGAAGTGTTGCATCCCTATACTGTACGCCCGAAACCAGTATCACCCCGTATGTCAACTACCTGGAATTTATATAAAACCTAAAAAAAAAGGAGATCTGTGCATGCCGATTTGCTTGGGGTGAGACAGAGCCACTGGGTGACTGGGAATTGCTACCCCCAACACCCTTTATATTCTTATCATATTTTATTTTTCTTGTATAGAACTTACTTCCACCTGCCCTCTATGTTTTCGTCTATCGTCGATCTCCATGAAGGTAGTGACTCTGTTGTTCTTACTGCTCTAAGTCTGGATGCAGATCACGGCCTGAAAGGCGGTGGGGCGCAGGCCCGCGTGCTGACTGAGGTGGCTGACGAGCAGCCTCCTCCTTTTAATAGCCACGCTTCCCGCGTCGGTGCAGCGGAGAATAGACGGGAGGGGCCTGGGGGTTCCATCTGCAGCCGGGCAGCTTGCCCCGGCTGGGTCCCTCGGGCCAAAGATGTGGGACGATCCCCACCATTGCCCAAGGCTCTTCGGACAGCTCGGCTGATTGTTTCTGAGCCTTGGCTTTCGGATCTGTGAACAGGGATAGTCCCACTACTCTGTAGGGTCGCAGTAAGGATCACACATAGTCGTATGCGCCCTACTGTGTTGTGGACTTTTGCTGTTTCAGCATAGCGTCCATCAGGAAAGGTGAGTTTGGGGACATCATCCAACCACTTGTGCTCGGCTTCCAGGAGCCAGATGAGCTTGGGTCACATCTGGTGACTTTTCGAAGTCTTAATGGCTTCTTCACCTGGGAAGGTGAAGTTATTATTAATGAGTTGTCATTGATGATGTTGAGCATCCCATCCGGTTACGAAAGTCCATGTCACGAAAGACTATTTTCCTTTTCGAGGTCCTGCCTGGGGGTTAGGACTGTGTAGGTGTCCTTCCAACTTCTACGAAAACATGATAAAGGGAATTTAATGTCAGGCATTTGCCTCATTTCCTTTATCACCATCGGGCACTGTCCTACTTGGAGTGACAAGTCCCCACTGACAATCCTCAGGCTTCCAGGGGTCTCCCCCACAACACCCCGCAGTGGCTGCGCGGTCCCCGGGCCTCAGGGCCAGGCCAGGCCACAGGCACCTGGACGGGGGAGGCTGGGGGGGGCAGGCTGCAGGGGAGGCTGTACCACGCTCACCTTGCTCTGTCTCGGGAAAGCGTGTCCTGCCCCCAGTGAGTGCCAGGGACAACCCCGCTGTGCCCGGGCCCAGCGCTCTGCCCCTGGGGCCCCAGGGCTGGGTCTGCGGGTGACCTGCCTACCCCCCAGAGCAGTGGAGCTCATGCGTCTCCCAGGGGGGAGGCCAGAAGGCCAGGCAGGCAGCTGCGGGCCCAAGACCCTCGACTGCGGGAGGCTCTTCCTTCAGGGCCTCCCCTCCCAGTCCCAGCTGGGGACGTGTAGATAGAGGCGGCCAGGGGCAGGGGCAGGGTAGGGGCAAGGGTTTAGGTGGGCTGGGTGGGGCGACAGAGGTACTTCGAGGCCCACTGGGACTCAGGCTCCGTAGATTTTAATCCATAAGGTGCTCCAGGGCTTGCCCTAATCTCATCTCAGTGTATAGATCTCTTCTTCCTTTCTCCCCTAAACTCACCCTAAATCCCGATTAGGCAAATCCTAACGGCCTTTAGTAAGAACCTCACCTGTGGGGTTTGGCTCACGATGCCTTGGGTGTAATGGTCTGATTCCTTCGCCACCATGCATCTCATTCTTGTACATCTAAGATCCAGATCAAGTCCCACCTGGCCCATTTGATCCTATAAACCTTACACATTTATCCTTTTCCTAAACTATTACTATATTTTATGCTCATCAGATTTAACTCATAGATTATATGGCCCTCTGATGCCTGAGTATTTTTTTTTTTTTTTTTTGCTTCTCATCATCTCTAATGGAGTGTTGGAAATACAATAAGTCCACACAGATTTATTGATTGTAAAGGTCTAAGTGATTTTTTAAAAAAATATTTTATTTATTCGTTCACGATAGACATAGAGAGAGAGAGAGGCAGGCTCCATGCTGGGAGCCGGATGGGATGTGGGACTTGATCCCAGGACTCCAGGTTTGCACCCTGGGTCAAAGGTAGGCACCAAACCGCTGAGCCACCCAGGGGTCCCCAGGTCTAAGTGATTTCTAACCATTTTTTTTCTAATTCAAATGGAAGCATTTTTGATAACCCCAAACTGTCTTTCATTTATTTTGAATTCTCTTCTTTTTTAATCTTTTTAATTCTGTAGAGAGCCATGCAAAGAGCCTAGTGTAGACTGTGGTGTATGCTAAATGCACAGTAAATATTCGCCTTATTGCCCTCCCCCTCACTGGCTTTGTTTCTCACAGCACAGGTTGTGTGTCAGCAGAGAACATGTTTCGAACTTAGTCCTCCCTAAAGACACGTGCCCTACAGTTTTCTCCAAGGCCTCAGGGAGGAAGGGTAACCCTATTTCACCCTTCTTGGGGTCACTATTTCTTCTCTCTTCCCACCACTGCCATAATACTTCTTTCCATTAGTCACTCTTATTGCCAGCCTCTTCTTCTTCTTCTTCTTTTTTTTTTTAAGATTTTCTTTTTCTTTCTTTTTAATAATAAATTTATTTTTTATTGGTGTTCAATTTACCAACTACAGAATAACACCCAGTGCTCATCCCATCCAGTGCCCCCTCAGTGCCCGTCACCCATTCACCCCCACCCCCCGCCCTCCTCCCCTTCCACCACCACTAGTTCATTTCCCAGAGTTAGGAGTCTTCATGTTCTGTCTCCCTTTCTGGTATTTCCTACCCATTTCTTCTCCCTTCCCTTCTATTCCCTTTCACTATTATTTATATTCCCCAAATGCCAGCCTCTTCTAAATTTATTTTCCCCTTTAACCAATATGCTGACCTCTCTCCCCATGGAATCTTCCAAAGTTCATGAGCTGTTTATCCTTAACCATAGCGTTGTATATTCATTAATAAAACTATCATGAGAGATAACAATTTGGGCAATTTTAAATATAATTCTTTGTATAATAATGGCAACATCTTTCAGTGATTTTTTTTTTTTTTTGTATACTTCAGAGAATGCATTCTAGATCATTTGCTTAGATTCATTTTTCCCTGAATGGTTCCCAATCATTCTTTATGTTATTTATTTTTTTTTAAAGTAAGCTCTACACCCAATATGAGGCTTGAACTCACAACCTCGAGATGGAGCGTTGTATGCTCCACCAACTGAACCGGCCAGGCACCCCTCTTAATTAATTTTAGATGTAAACAGAATGAGACTTTTTCTTTTCTATTTAAAGAAATATTATTTACCCCGAAGTAATGTGTGCAACAGCTGCTTGAAAGAACCCAAAATAAAGAATCACAGCATCATGAACAGAAAAATTAATTTTCTTTTTTATGAACTCATTTTGGTTTTTGAAAACAGTTTGCATTTCTTCTAAAAATTGAGCAAGGGGTGACTATGAAAGGATGTAGCCTTATTAAGGGTGTCTGTATGCTGGGACTGTTAGATCCACTTGAAATTCTGGCTCTGCCGTCTGCTAGTTGGGTGAACCTGACAATTCTTTTAACTTCCCTGGGCCTCAGTTTTCTCATATATAGAATGGATATAATACAGCTGCACCTACCTTCTAAGGATTTCATGTTTTTGAAATTAAATAATTTTTGCAAAAGACAACACAATGCACTGAATACGGTGAGCACTTGATGCAACTGTGGAGTGACCGTGTCAGCCAGGAGAAAGCTTTGCCTTCCCCATAGTCCATCAGTAATTCCCCAGGCACCTCCCTCAGCCCGACCTTCTCCGTAGCTCTGAATTCACTGGATCCACAATCCTTTGGGAGTTGCCGAGCTGAGATTCATTAACTAAATGGTTCTCCTCATGTCTGGGGAGCTCCCTGTGGAAAACCAGGGAGAAATGTGAGGAGCTTTGGCCCTAAACAAAATAATGAAGGAGACAATTTGTGGTGTTTAACATCTTTGCATTTTCTTCTTCTGTACCCTTTGGTGAGAACTGTCGTGCGCCTGGGAACCTGTGTGGCATGGTTAACTCTAGACCCACCATTAACTCGATTCATAGACACGGCTTCAAACAATATGGTAACTGGATGCCATGGTGATAGATGACAGGGGCAGTTCAGGCACGGGAGCGGGGAGCCCTAACAGGGAGCCCTCTCTTACTCCTGCATTTACTCATTCATGTATTCATTCATTCACCTAATGAGAAGGCCCTCTGTGCTCCATGCACTGGTTAAGGTGTTGGGAACAAAACAAAGACTGTCCTGTTTCAGAAGCTTAAGGTCTAGCAGGATAGGTACACAGTAAAATAGATTGGATTTATTTATTGGATACGCAATAAAATGACCAATGCGGGAAGACAGAAAGGATGGAGACCTACCTTAGCCTAGGGGTCGGGCAGGCAGGCCCCTCAGAGGAGTGTTCTTTAAGGTAATAGGCTGAGGGATTGCAGAGCCCTGCTTGCAGGAGTGTGCTGAGAACCAGGGCCTGTTAGGCGGGCCAACATCCTGTCACCCCTTAAAATGGATATTTAAAAACTATTTGTTCGATATTTATTTCTTGAGGCCAGGAAGAAATTGATTTTTCTATTACAAAAAATTATATGCAAAACACATTCACTTAGTAATTCACTTCAGCTGGGTCAAAGCAGAGTCGATACTGTGGAATTATTCAGTGAAGTGTTCTCTCTTCTCTCCCTTCTCCCCAGTTGGTGTGTGTTTTGAACCAGAGAACTTCTTGGGCGGCATACTAGAAATGTAAAATTTACATAATAAAATAAACTACTCGTCCCTGATAAATAGCACCATGCCACGTGTTATTTGGTGTTAGAAACTCAACTCACTGCCAACTTTTGGCTGTTACTCACAATACATTTTGCAGAAATACTTATTGAGTCAGTATATCTAGGGGATATGTGGGTATTTTTTCTCCCACTTGGGTGTGCTGACTCCTTTTTCCAGGAGCAACAGCAGTGTCAGTTTCCCCAGTTAAATAAAACCCGGGGACAAAGTCAGTGAGGCCCGTGTCCCTCATGCTCTAGAGAGGTTTTCCCTGCTGCCATGTGAGCCAGGGCATTGGCATGGGGCCAGGCTGATAGAGGAAAACGCATCTACAATGTGTGTGTGGGGGTGAAGGTAAGAAGTGACAGTGGCCTGGGACACAGAGGGGGTCGGTTGGTTAAGCATCAGGCTTGCTTTGGGCTCAGGTCACGACCTCAGGGTGGTGAGCTGGATCCCACGGGGGGCTTGAAGCACAGCAGGGAGTGTGCTGCAGATTCTCTTTCCTCCCGCACCCACCTCCCTGCAGCCCCCCCTCCACTCTCATGTGCCCTTTCTCTCTCTCTCTCAAATAAACAAATAAATCTTACAAAACACTAAATGATAGCAGCTGGAACAAAGAGAGTGGCAGTAAGGAAGGAGGGAAGTAGAGTTCAGGGTGTGTGTTGGTGCACTAACAGGCTGACAGATGACGCCAGAGAAGGCCTTCTCAGGTGAACCTGTGGGAAGGCGCCAGAGCTCCCTGCCCGGACCTGGAGTTCACCAGCAGGAGTCTGGTCCACATGTGGAGGGCGTGAGTAGGAAGAGAGAGGAGGCCTAAAGAGGCAAGGTGTTGGAGTTTGCAGGTGCCCTGGTGGGAATAAAAGTCCTGGCCATGGAGCTGACATGCCAGAGAGAGACTTTGGGATATGCAAAAGGGCCTGAGAAAAAGGAAGGGGACTTAGAGAGGGAAAGCCCCATGGGGGGACAATATGACCAAGGGAGGAGCTTTGTCTTAGGGCCTCAACTGTCACACTCCTGTGTCAATAGCCACTTGGAGAGACTCAGAGAAGCTGGGACACTGATAGCTGATAATGGCATGACGTTTTTACACATTCAGTCGTTTTCTCCCTCCCAGTCATTCTCTGCACAGCAGCCAGAATTCTTAAATAGAAACCCGATCTTCACTTGTTCTGCATAAAACACTTCAGAGACTTTTTGGATAAAGACCAAAATCTTGGTCACTATTTACACAGCCCTGCGTACTCTAGTCCCTGCTCACCTTCTAGCATTTCTTTGAGGCACCCTGTCCCACCTCTAGGATTCAGCTGCCAGCGTCTTTTATCAGGTACAAAAAATGAACAACATTCTGCTTATTTCCAGGCCTCCAGACACGCTGTGTCCTGGAACTGAGAATACTCTTCACTTCGCCTTTAAGTTCGTGCCTGAGTGTTGCTTCATCGCGAAGTTCCCCTGTTACATATTTTCACAGACACCTCCATTATCCTTTCATAGTCTTTGTAACTGTGATTAGTGATCACTTAGAAATGCTTCCTCAAAAAAAATATATTTTCTCGTATCTTTTGTCATGAGCAGACTATAAACTCCATGAGAGAGGAACTGTGTTTGCTTTATCATCATGGTATGTCTTGTACCCAGCACGGTGTCCGGCATGTATCAGTCATCAGCAAATATGTGTTGAATGAATAGTGAAATCCAGGGATTGTTGTTAAACACGGAGCAGCTACGCCTCAATCTGTAGCCTTGGCTTCTCTCATGGCAGCACCAATAGTTGCTCTTCCATAACAGAGAAATAAGCATCTTCCAGTAGGGAGGGACCTTCCCAAACCCTTAGACCACGTTGCTTAGACAGTGCCTACTCAAGAAGAATGCTATAGTTGCGAGGCAAAGAGCAAGTAGATGGAAAGGACAGAAATGCACCTGAACTTGCATCTGGAGAGAGGAGAATGGAGGGTGGGAGATTCGACGACCTACACTGAAGCAACCAAATCCCTAAATACAGACAATCCTAAGCAGAAGGAGGATGTTCAATAGATATTTTGCTAGCATGGATTTTTTTTAAGGTATTAAGTGAAATTTTGAGATATTTGTTTTTCTTCTTGAATTCTCCCCCTGCTCTGTCCTCCATTCAACCATACAACCAGTTCCATACTTTCTTTCTGTCTGTCTTTAAAGATTTATTTATTTATTTGAGGGGGAGGGCAGAAGGAGAGGGAGAGAGAACCTTAAACAGACTCCACGCTGAATCTGGAGCCCAACGCAGGGCCGATCTCACAATCCTGAGATCATGAGCTGAGATTAGGACCTGAGCCAAAACCAACGGTCAGACGCTCAGTGGACTGCACCACTCAGGCATGCCTCCATATGTTCTTGCCATGAGAAAGGTTTGCGGCAGGACTTCTTGGCTTCTGTTTGCCCAGCGAGGATAACAGAATTTACAGACAGAGGGAAATTGGTATCCCTGTGTGAAATCAGGAGAGAAAGAAAGTTCTTCAAGGAAAGGAGAGTTTTTTCCACATTGAAGGGAAGGTCTGCTAGTCCTTAAACAGAGGGGACGTGGACAGTCCTCCCTGGAAGCACCTACGAGGATAGGAGGACTTCAGAGGAAATCTCCAAGTGATAAACCAGGTAGGTTAGCAACCATGCTAGAATCCTAGCCCTGCTAAAGAGTCCCTTGTCCTGTGCAAGGCATAGAAGTGACACAGTGGGATTCTTGATAAGGTCATGTGGTTGTGGAGAAATCTAGCCGGTACCAATGTGGACAGATACCAATGTTCTAATGCCTGGTCCTGGAGACCTTAGACTCTCAACACAAACCTGAGTGTGGGAGAAAGCCTGGAAAGACCTAAAAAAAAAAAAAAAAAAAAAAAAAAGGAAGACCTGAGGTTGACTGTCACCAGCTCAGTGGGCCTGGGTTCTCAGAAGAGAAATTCAGTGATTTACAGACAATAATGAAATGTGATTTTACTTGCTCATCCAATTAAGATTCATACCTGCCACTTTAAACAAGTGAACAGTAATAAAGAAAAGGTAAACTAGTCCTCTTTCCCCATTTTGAAGGGATAGTTCATTTTTATTTAATGATTTTAGAATTTCTTAAATATGCAAGGAGCTCAGGACCGAACTATCTGCGTTGAACTGATATCATCATCAGTAGACGGCACTTAACAGTACCCCGATGATAAGAGTAATAAATAAACCCAATTTTAATTCATTCTGATAGTCACGTCATGCTGCCCATGTCTGTGGGGGCTGCCCTCTTTATCTAGAAGAAAAATACTAACAGTGAGCACCAGTCTTCCAACAAATAGTTGACCTATTATCAGTAAAGTGACTATCTCAGTGAAGCACAAAAGCATTTCCTTAAACAGAATAAGGCAGTCCGGTATGTGTTCCCCGATACAGAGGAAGATGCAGAGGCAACAGGTCTACTCCAAGAGCATGTTGATGATGGCAAAACCAACTTGACATTGGTGGTGAATTGATGGCAAACAATTTTGAAATTTGTAAGTCAGAATGCTGCCCACTTACCTATGCGGCTTGATACGGAAACAAGCTTTTCATTTTTAATCATTTTTACTTGTGAATTCTTTTACTCATTCATTCCTTTTTTTCCCCCCAACAAATATGAAGCCTCATCATGGGCTAGCCATTGAGCTGGTGCTGTAGGAGGCACAGAAATGAACGAGACACTGGTTAAGTCCTCATTTTCAACTTGGGAAAGTGACAATTCATGTGCAAGAAGGACTGTAACGCACAGCAACTAGTGAGTTTGTCAAAGGCAGGGGACGGTGATACTCCACCCTTCTTTTTTTTCACTTTCTTTCTGCTCCCTTCCCTTCGCTGCCTTTTCTTCTCCATCAGGGCTGGCATACATAATGTGTAAGAGTTTTATAAACAGGTAGGAAATACCAGGTCTCTACTACCAAGTCTGGGTGCGAACATGGACACTAGAATTTAGGAGAGGCAAAAAGAGTGGGATCTTTAAATTGATAGGAAATACTGTTTCCCAGTGTAACCAGACATAACTTTTTTTTTTTTTTTTTTTTTAGGTAAAACCACAGAGAAAAGCTGAGATATGGCAAAATGAAGAAAGGTAGGGCCAGTAACGTGTTGGAACTAGCTCACATTCATGACTTATGCTTGTCAAGTAGTGAGGAATTTTGCGAGCCAGATATTAAGCTGTAAGCAGCTCGAAATCGGCCATGGTGGACATATTTATATCACAGAATGAGGTAAATGCTGTAAATCACGACTTAAAAACTCAAACAAAAACAATAAGTTGTGGGTGGCGCAGCGGTTTGGCACCTGCCTTTGGCCCAGGGCGCGATCCTGGGGTCCCGGGATCGAGTCTCACGTCGGGCTCCCTGCATGGAGCCTGCTTCTCCCTCTGCCTGTGTCTCTGCCTCTCTCTCTCTCTCTCTCTCTGTGTGACTATCATAAATAAATAAAAATTAAAAAAAATCTTAAAAAATCTTAAAAACAAAACAAACAAAAAAACCAATAAGTTGCTTTACCAGCCCTCCAATGGAAATGACAACTCCAGAATTTTTTCAGTTTCCTGGTGGGTAAAATTATGGGTATTATGTATGTGAACTTGAATAGCCTCTAAGAGAAGTAATACTGTAACTGAAGATAAGCCAGGGCCTGCAGGACTGTCTGTGGGTGCTCGAGGACTGGGAAGCTTGTAGAACTGAGAAGAATAGAGGCGACCCTCCACTTCCCTGGTCACCAGGAGTAGGCCAGAGCACCATTCGCAGATTTATGGCTGGCCTATGGAATGAAAACTCTCTTTACCCAAATGTCCATTATCCACTCATCGAATGGTGTTTCCTGTGAGATAAGTTTCTTACTGCAGCTCTGAGGGAAGGCATGGTACAGAAAGGGGGCCTGTCTGGAGCCTATTGTTATACGATGTGGACTTGACATATCATAAACAGTACTTATATTTTATTTACTTATTTATAACTAGACACACATATACAGACAAGGTAACAAATGCCTAAATGATCCAGGAAGGCCCAACAACAAAAATAAAAGTTCTTGCTTTCTAACGTCAATAAGATGCTCTGGTCTCATCCTGGTTCTACGACTTTTATTTTATTTATTTTATTTTTTATTTTTTATTTTTTGGTTTTACGACTTTTCAAATGCAATCAGCCACACTCCCCAGGGGACTCTAGTTCCTTTTGTTAAAAAATAGCAATAAAGATAAAATCTAGGGGCTAGAAGTAAAGATTCTAGTAGTTTACGTGAAGATTTGGGGAATATACAGCACGCTGATAAAACCACTTGGGTTACAAGGCAGAAAGTACAATTTCTTTTTAAAGAAAAGATAACAATTTTATGATGATTTTGAATTTAACCAAGTATTTCTTTCACCATAATATGAGACTTTTAAATCTAATTTCTTTTTTTCTCCAGTAGTTTTAGTGTAACTCACTGCTGCACCAAGCAACGTTTGGCCTCCTGTGTGTAGAAGTCCTACTCCTATATGATGCCTCAATGCCCTAGAACGGCTACCCAAACAACCCCTCTTATCATCATTTTAGGGGATAAAGTATGTGAGAAGTAAAAGAAATTCTACCCCATTTCCTGAAAAATCATAAAGAAGAGACAGGCAGAGGCACCTGCATGGCTCAGTGGGTTAAGCGTCTGCCCTCCTCTCAGGTCACGGTCCCAGCGTCTCTGTCTCCCTCCATCTCTCTCTGCTGCTCCCCCTGCTTCTGCTCTCTCTCTCTCTCTCTCCCATTCTCTCTCTCTCTCATTCTCTCTCTCTGTGTGTCGAATAAATAAATAAAACTCAAAAGAAACAAACAAACAGGAGATACAAGCAGCAGACATCTAGTATGTCCTGTGGAATTCTATGCAGTTAGTCGGTATCAGCAATACAAGGGGCAAGTCTTCAAAATTTTGCCTACAGTTGGCCTTTAGCCTCTTATTTTCGTGAGAACTTTAGTCCACACGGCCTCACCGATGGTTTGGGGTTACAGGGGATCTATGCAAGTACCATCAGCTCAGTATTCCTGCCTCAGTCTAGGTTTTCAATTAGAGAACGTCAGACCTCACATCTAAATAAATGCCAAGAATCCTCAGAATGTTTTCAAACCTGCAAAGTTCAAGTGGAAAGATTTCTGCAGGTAACATCACCTGGTTTCATGGGACTCGACTCAAAATAGACAACAGCATATTGGATTATAATAAATTTCATATTCAATATTATGCTTTAATCATATTTAAGTATTCTATAATTCTCTTACTAGTAACTCCAGAAATGCTGGGTCCATTCCTAGCCTTATCATTTTCACAGAAAATAAAAACAGAGCTTATCAAGTCTTAGCCACATGAAGTTCCAACTCAAATATCCTTTCCAGTTCGTACATACACCCACATATATGCACATGTGTACATACATGTACATACGTGCACGCCGAGGTGGTGCGTGCACACATACGCACATATTTGCATTAATTGAATCATTCTTCCAAGAAAAAACCCAAATTGCCTTATTCTTGTAACTCGGTAAATTCGTCTCCAGAAGATCCACAAATGTAGAGCACGGTTTCCCAAAGTCTAGACAGGCTGACCAGGCCCTGGCTTCCTGCTTTTGGTTTTGATCAGAAATTTGTTCTTAAGATTCTGTGGTTTATTTTAAATGCTTTGCCACCAAAGAGATCCCCAGGAGGTCAGATGCTTTCAGGTTGACCCTGTAAAACTACACCCTCTCATCGTGCGTGTCCAATTCGCATCAGAATTCATTAGGTCCTGCCATTTGAGGGCCCTCCATGGTCCTCCCAGTTCCTTCAAAGGTCACTTTCACCGAAGACGGCTGACCTTACTGCCAGGCTTCCGGGGCAACTTGGGTTCTCGTGCCCCAGGCTTCAACATGGGGCTGCTCCCGGCTCATCCTTCTCCCATATTCCTTGTACTAGAATTCCTGATATTTTACCATCTCAATCCGTTTATAAATTTCCTTCCATAATATACTATCCTTCTAGGTCAGCACTATCCATCGGATAACCCCTCCTCTTCAGTTTAAGTAGGAAAATTTCAGTTTAGATGGAAGCGTCTGGGAAACTGACATCTGTAAGTTCATTTCCAGGATGATGCATGATTCCTAACCACCCTGGACTGTCATGTTGACCTAAGTCATCTAGAGAGGATAAATAATTTATTCTCACGGACATAACTGTATTCAGAAAAGATGATACTCTCCAACAGGGCCCAGTTGAGATAAGGAGGAGACTGGAATGCACTAGTTTTCTGTACATCTGCAAATCTTGGGGAAATAATTTGTCTTTTATCTTTTCATTCATTTTATAATAGGTGCTTTTCTGAATCTCAATGTATGGCTGATGTTTTTTTAATAGAAAAGGGGGTGGATGTTCCTTCCTACAAAAGAAGGCGAAAGAATGATTTAAAACGGGGACTAGCAAACTGCAGACAGTAGGCCAGATTTGGCCTGCAGCCTGTTTTGGTACAGCTCGTAAGGTAAACACGGTTTTTATGTTCTTAGAGAGTCACACACACACACACACACACACACACAAGAATGTGCGACCCGGATCATGTTTGGCCTGCAAAAATCTAAAATATTTACTGTCTGGTCTTTTATAGAAAGTGTTTACAGACCTGTTTTAAGACCGCTGGAGTAAAATGATAATTTATGATATTTTCTATGTGACAGGTACATGGGATTTTATATGTTTTAACTCATCGAAACCTCATAGGATCCTTAGGTGTATTGAGAGCTGAAATACTGTCCCCATCTTGGAAGTGAGAAAACCGAGGTGTGAAAAGTCAACATCACGCAGCTTGTAAGGGTCAGAGAGAAGATTACACCAAGGCAGGTGGGGACCAGAGCTTGCATTTCATCTGTCAGGAGAAGCGTCCCTGCCTCTACTGCAAGTTTCTCCTCCGTAGAGGAATCCTGAGTTCTGGATCCCTCAGTTAGGACTTCTCTATGGATTTGATTTTACCTGCCTTTGGTTTTGCAAATGCGTGTTAAAATCTTTAGCTGGCCGTTATATTCGCATTGCCTTTATACATTTATCCCTTTTGTCGTTTTATGGCATTACTTTAAGAGGACTTTGGGAGGAAAGGAGAAGTATAAGTACTGGCTCCACCATTCTGAACTAGAACTTATCAAAATTTATGTGCAAGAAAATGCACTTGGGAATATACTGATGGGTTTCCACCCGCTTTATGCTTTATCGCGTTTCTTCTCTGATATTTTGGGAGCTTCCCCGTCTGTCCTGAAATGGTGAAAGTAAGAATCCAAGAAGCAGGTTTTGGTTTTAAGTTCAAAACAGAAAACATTTGGACAGTTGCATTATTTTCCTATCTTTAGACTAGATAAGGAAGGGAATGCAATAGGAAGGGAGAGAAAAGGGGACTCTGTGACCTAGTGTGATGCCGGCATCAAGAGAACGGTAAACTCTGTCCAAGGCAGAACTTTCTGCGACTATTTTCTGGGGAATGCCAGGAACTGGGGGCTATTTCTGGATATGACCCAGTCTCCATTCCAATGAATGGCACACATTGCCTGGACTGAGCAGCTGATAAAAGTTCTTTTTGTTCCTGTTGGTGAGGGCCCCCCGCTGACAGTGGTCACCAAGGTGCTGGTTTATCCTCCTGGAAGGTTGAGGCCTTGAGGTTTTGCTTAGCTTTTAAATGATCCTGTCAGTGTGAAGAGCCTCACTTTCATGGCCTGGGATGATTTTAAGCCAAAATAGTAGAGAGCGTGGTTCCAGGATTCCCAGTGAGGAAATGGCAGAAGTGGTATTTATCAGTCAGGAGCCCAGCAGGAAAGAGTTAATACACTTAACTGGGTGATGTTAGAAGAGTTTAATGACATTTATGAAGGTTTGGAGAGGTTTAGGAGCATCAGTGAAGGTAACACAATACCCTGTGGCAAGCTACAGCAGGTTTACCTTCCTAAGACCTGACAGGTTAAGGGGAGACAGTAGTTTCCAGAACCTAGAGAATTTTTTTTTTTTTAAACCCAGCCTTTCTCAAGCTTATTTGGCTAATCCTTTTTTTCATGTAATATCTGTTACCATCTTGTGGAACTTTGGGAGATGCTGGTATGGATGTATTCTTGCCTAATGAGGTAAACTAAATGATTCCTCTTGACAGTATTCCTAATTTTATGGTTCTATGAAATTTTAGAATTGGACCTGTCATCCAGAGAGGCCAATTTAAAAAACAGCCTTAGCTAAACTCTCGGTTTCAGGGTTGTTATTCCATGCTTTATAGCTGCTCCTTAGTGGAGAGTAAGGAACTGTGTCAAAGATTCATTCTTAATGAAGCAATTTTCTAATTTTATATTATTTTTGTGTTTCTTATTTACCTATGGTTTCTGAAAACTCGGGATTTAGAGGAAAACTTAGAATATATTACTAAATACTTGGCTGTTGCAGTGCTTCAAATATGCCAAGATCTGAACGTGCGTAATAATTTCATAAATATTGTTGAACAACAGTACCGCGTAGCATTAATAGAGGAGGATAATTCATTTTTATTTCACTGGGCATACATCAGCACGTGATTTTATGCAAAATAAATCGTTTAAAGTTCAAGAGGGAATTGAGAATAAAGATTTTGGCTCTTCCTCCTCTTGTGACTAGAATCAAAATAATAACCAATGGGCAGAGAGGAAGCAGAGGCTCTTTCAGCCCCAACTAGCAGGGTTCTTAATATCTTAATATTTGAATTCTTAACATTCTTCAGATGTTCTTAATATCTGAATTTTCAGCAGGCAGAGTTGATGTAAAATCCTTCAAGATGTCTCTTTCACTGTGGTCTAAACAAGAAGTTCTATCTTTTGTATTTTTTATTTTGTTTTCTAAATCTTAACTTCCTCCCTTGCTCAGAAAGTTCATTTAAGAGGGACAACAGTCTGTCCCTTCACAATATTGTTAAGTAAGTGATATATCTAATGTGTTGGGCACCCAGAACTCTGAGGAGAATGGACTTTGTTCTTCTTCTATTACTGTAGAAAGTAGAACATTTACGTACTTACCCTAGTGCGTAACATGTGATATGATATCTGAGGCTATGTGGCATCCTAGACCAAAGGGTGCAGGAGTACATGGCCCTGATGAGAGCAATTCTCTGACATGTGCATTGTGTCTTTGATAGAGAGAAATGATCACTGTTTTAAGGGTAAGATAGTTTAACTGTTAAGAGAAATAGTGTAATGTAGTGTAATTAAAAACCAGCCCTGGGGGATCCCTGGGTGGCGCAGCGGTTTGGCGCCTGCCTTTGGCCCAGGGCGCGATCCTGGAGACCCGGGATCGAATCCCACGTCAGGCTCCCAGTGCATGGAGCCTGCTTCTCCCTCTGCCTGTGTCTCTGCCTCTCTCTCTCTCTGTGACTATCATAAATAAATAAAAATTAAAAAAAAAAAAAAAACCAGCCCTGGTGGGGAGGGGGTGTTACTTTCATGATGTAACTATTTTTATAATGGTCATTTTCAAGTCATGAACATGACATCCTTGACCATGGACGTGGAACAAGATGTGCAGTGGCCCACCATTACATCTGGTTTCCACCATGCAAATATAGAAAGAGATACATAAACCCAAGAGCATTGGTAATAGTAAAGTACAGTTAAATAATGAGGAAGTATTGTGTTTTGACTATTTATCACCTTTGTTTTCAAATAATCGAGTTAATGGTCAGTTGATATGATTTGATTTTTACTAATGGTTATCTTTAACAACCCACTCGAAAAAGTCCTAAAAATTTAATAATTGGCTTTTGTGAGCTAGTGCCAGGTGTCTCCCCTACATCATTGCATCAGAGTATAGACTTAAAGTTCGATAGTTCTGAATTTGATTCCTCGCTCTGCCACTTAGAAGCCGTGTGGCCATGTGAAATTATATTTCTTCTTTAAGCCTTAGTGTTCGCAAACGAAAGGTAAGAGTAAAAATTACATCTGCTTTGAATAGTTGTTGTGAGGATTAAATAAAATGATAGCTCCTCCTTTCTCGGAAAGTGAGGTCCCCATGGCTAAAAATTTCACATCGTCCCTATTAGAACTGTGATCACAAAGCATTTTTTTTTTTAAGTGAGAGAAAGCTATTAAGAGGAATATGCTCAGCTCTACCTAATGATGTAATTTGCATAATTCAATGGAAGATAGGCAGACTTCTCTAAGGATTCAGAAAACATTCGGTACTATTGCTGAGAATGAATACTTTTCCTTGGGATATGTGTAGTTTGGTTCCAACAGACATTCCTCCTGCTTTGAGTGGTTAGATGGCAGAGAAGATCTTGCTTCTTAGGGAGTCTGCACAGCATTGCAGTGTTTTGTGAGACCTATAGACTAACGTCTCCTTTTTGATTCTTCCTTTACAGATTCTGTACAGGAGAAGGACGATTGCCCCTTTTACAGATGGTAGAAAGGGGTGGAGACTTACATCGGTGACCTCAGAAAAGGAAGGGGGTGAGTTAGAAGACAGGCGTAAATCTGAGTGTTACGGTCACAGAGGTCAGCCACAGCTTTATATTGATGCAGTCACTGAGATTCAGTAAGTAGTGTGATCTTTCCTTATGGTCTGTTGCCCTGAGAGGGAATTTCTCCTAACGCTGCTTAACAAAAAATTGGGGTGGTGTTTTTTCTTTGAGATTGCTTCCAATAACTACAGAGAATCACACAGACGATGGAATAGAAAGAATATGACTCAAACAAATATTCTGAAAATGAGATAAAATTACCAAACCGTTGTAGATCCTGGCTTGTCTGTTCCAAGACTACAAGGTGGTATCTCTTGTTTTGTTTAAGCCAATTTTATCAAGACAGTCATTACAACAGACGAGTTTCCAGACCAGATGTATATATTGAGAACCCTTGAAAGTCGCAAAGACTCCACAGAGCACAAGAAATCTATATTTACGTACTTGAGTTACAAAAAAGTAAATCAATTACAAATGCCTCTATACTAACGTCTTGAATAACAAGGAAGAAGGAGAGAACATTCAGTGTTATTTTAAAGAGCTTAACAAAAGTAATTAGGATTATTAAGTTTTTAAGTGAAAGACTTTTGCTGTTCAGAGTTCACAATAAAGATTGGCTTCCTTCAAATTGCTAAATTTCATCCATGAACAGTTGGGAAATGTTCAGGTGAAAGAAAAAAAAAGTAAGTGTGACATATCTGAAACAGTTTAAGAATTAACTGTAGTAATGGGAAAGTGTGTAAAAACTGAAGTAGTAAACAAAATTGAAAAAAAGGGACCCCAAATATTAATTCCTTCTTCTAGCTTCTCAACTGGGTACAAAACACTGATTAAGTAGTATTTATTAGGTCCTACTGATTTAACAGCGACAACAACAAACTTGATGAGTGTTTGTGCACTTTTTTGCCCACTGAAAACCACCTACATAGATGTTGTGACTTTAAATTAAAAAAAAAAAAAAAAGAAGCAAGTTCTGGAAAATGGTAACCAACTGCTGAAAAACACTAGCGATCAATTGTATGACAATGTAGCTGTTATGAAAGGTGGGGACAAAGGGCTGCAAACGTTCTTTAAATACTTTAATAAGTAAGCAGAATATGTGCCATGCCAGCTCATTTCTTTAATCTTGTCAGAGAAAAAGCTGCCGTGACAGTACCTGAGGCCGTTGACTACTCTAGTATTTCGCAACAGCTATGTTTCCTTTTCAGGTTCATCTCCTGGAGTATTTTAAACAATGGGGTACTTAAATGCACATGCAACTTATATTTTCATTAAAAAAAAAAACTCAATGTACAAAAGGATCGTTCTGTTGCAAAGTTGCTTGAGCCTCGTGTGATAGACTCAAGCATAGTTTAAGGACCTAAAGTGTTCTTTTTCTAAGAGTTGGAATACATAAAAAGTTTGTAGAGAAAGCAAATGAATTTAACTGTGTCATTTTACCTGCTCTTCTGAAGAGATTTTGAAATGTCTCAATAAAACAAGTGGGGAAGTACAGCCTCCTGATGTGTAAGTATATAAAAAAAATGTCATTCTATCATCTTTAAGTTTTCTTTAAGGATTGAGGGAAGGGGCGCCTGGGTGGCTCAGTGCTTGAGCTTCGGCCTTAGGCCGAGGGCATGACCCCGGGGTCCTGGGATCGAGTCCCACATCGGGCTGCCCGCAGAGAGTCTGCTTCTCCCTCTGCCTGTGTCTCTCTGCCTCTCTATCTGTGTCTCTCAGGAATAAATAAAAAAAAATCTGTAAAAAAATTAAGTAATTCATTAAAAAAAAGATTGGGGAGAAAATATGAATGCAGAGTAATAGAAGCTGACTCAGATGCAGTGGAATTGAGTGATGGCATTAAAAGAAATTATTCCAACATTGAGAAGCCAATAGTAGTAACAAAAATTCATTGGGTGATGCCAACATTCAATAAGAGGAAGAGAGAAAGTTCAAGGAAAAATACTGAATAAATTCTTTGATCCTTTGATATCCAATTAATGAAGAAGGATAAATTATGTGAACACACTGGGAGAGACATTTGAGATGAAATCCTGGCAAACCTGAAAATAACAGCTCATTTATGAGACTTCATTACATCAACAGGAAACTGGAGAATGATCTGTGGATTCAAAGAAAGGTGGAAATGCTTTGAAATCCTACAGCTCATATGGAAAATGAATTAGATAAAATATTTCCAAATTATACAATAATCATAAAAAGTTACATAACGTGACCACTTTCACTGACAGTTTTCAGAAGTTTCTTTTTCATAGATGAAGCTGAAACAAGTTTTTCTAGCATTAAAAGCAATGCAATCGGTCATGCTAGAGGAAAGACTGAATTATCTCCCTCTTCTCTCTAGAGGATACAACATTTTAAATTTTTCGTTGTACAAAGAAGTAATAAAAAAAATCACAGCCAAAGAACATAAATGAAATCCATCTCTATGAGGTATGTCAGGCAGGTGATCAATTATGTGTGTTAATTATTACGGGCTTTGTGGTATTTGCCAGTTTTTTAAATTTGTTAATTTGTCGTGATTTCTTGTTTAGAATAGAGATCACACCTTGACTTTCCTACTTCATGATGCACCTGTAATTTTGTGTTAGTTTGCTTAAAGAGGGCTCCCCCAGCTGTGTGGGGTCTACGCCAGAGCACGGCCAACCGTCCGTGGCCTTGCTTGTATGCTGGGGCAGAAAGCAAAGGAGCGGGCGGGGGTGCCCCGGGCCCCCCACCTGCGTGCCCCTGAGTGGGTGCAGCAACCCCTCGGGCCGGCAGCCCGGCGTGGGGGCAGGCTGGGCCTGGGGGCCTACCTGAGGCCGTGCAAACGGGGACGAGCCGCGTGGTCGTTTCCTCCCGCAGACCCGGACACGCTCTGTCCCTCGCTGGCCCGCCCCGAGGACTGAGGACACCGAGGAGCTCAGCATGCACCGACGTGAGTGGAGGACGGACAGTACCTGCAAGCACCAGGCCTGCACGCGGTGAGAATGCAGGAGGGCGGAGCTCCCGGAGGAACACGAACTAAGAGAAGATTCGGGGAAGATGGGGCCTCGTGCAGACATCCCGCCTGCACGAAATCCGTCGCCTCACACTCAGGTGAAGGACACTGATGGCCGTGCCCGTGAGGCCTCTGCACCCGTGGGGGCGAACACGGGGCGCGGGAGAGTAAGGCCGCCCTTCCTGAGGTCTTCCTGGCCACTGCACTCCTGGGCCTTCAGCAGGGGAGACCCGGCCTCTCCTCCACCCCTGCGGTGCTGCAGGAGCCTGGCCACCAGTCCCCATCTGGAAGCTTCCCTGGGACCTTTAGGAGCTAGGCTCCGGCTGCCCCGAGCCCCGGCCCCGGAGCTACCAGGCTTTCCAGGCGGGCCTCTGGGGGTAACCGAGTCAGGAGGCCGGGCCCTCTGCAGGGACTGGTGCCCCCACCAGGAGGGCCGGGCGAGCGCTTGCTCCCCGTGCTCTGGGCCAGGAGAGGCTCTGGTGGGAAGGCCGCCGGCTGCAAACAGGTAAGGGGCTCCCCCAGATACCTGACCCGCTGGCAGCCTGGTCCTGGACTCCCCGCCTGAGGACCGCAGGGAACACGCCGGCGGCCGGCGAGACACCCAGGCCGTGGCATCCTCTTACAGCTGCCCGACAGGGGAAGCTCTCCCTCCCGGGCACAGCCTGGGTCAGGCTTCGCGCTGCCCTGCCTCGAGGAACCTGGCCTTCCCCAGCCTGCCCTCAAGCCACTCCCACCGACGACCATGACAAAATGACAACTCAAATGATTGAGACACAATGACGTGCCAACCTCGGGGTTGACTGTTCAGAGGTGTCACCTGGCAGGTGCCACCTGCACCCGCCCTTTCTAAGGACAGCCTCTTCTGGCAAAGAGTGAGAAGGCGGAAGACTGACACCTGCCCAGTGTGTTCACGTGGAAGACTCCCTGGCGGTGGGCGCTCCTCTGCTGGGCTCCTGTGGAACACTCTCCCCGGCGGCCTGTGCTCCTCCCATGGGATCCCGTGGAACACTCTCTCGGGCAGCAAGAACTCCTTTGACAGGCTCCTGTGGAACACTCTCCCCGGTGGCCTGTGCTCCCCCACCGGGCTCCTGTGGAAGACTCTCCCCGGCGGAGGGAGCTCCTTTGATGGGCTCCTGTGGAGACTCTCCCTGGTGGCCTGTGCTCGTCCAATGGGCTCCCACAGAAGACTCTCCCTGCTGGCAGGAGCCCCTTGACGCGCCTCTGTGGAAGACTCTCCCCGGTGGCAGGAGCTCCTTTGACGGGCTCCTGTGGAACACTCTCCCCGGCTGCCTGCGCTCCTGGGACACCCTCCTGTGGAACACTCTCCCCAGCGGCCTGCGCTCCCCCGACGGGCTCCTGTGGAAGACTCTCCCCAGGGGCCTGTGCTCCTCTCAAGGCTCCCCGTCCTCATGAGATGCTGCCCCCATTTCTGTTGTTAAACTCGTTGGACTCTTATTTGCCAGATGCGGTTCTAGATGCTTGAAGCTCATCAATGAACAAAACTTCGCAAATGAAATTTTGATTTGGTGTCTATTTGGTAGACACTTTCTAAGTATTTTTAAAAAATCTTAGAAACTTCCCACTTTCACATTCGGACTGCCTTGGTATTAAATTCCGCTTCCATGTTGTATCTATTTCCTTTTAACGGAAACACGTGTAGTCGGAATAAATACGATTATAACTACCAGTAAGTTTGTGTGTAAGGCATCTGTTTCCAGGAATGAATGTGCCTGAAATTTTTCTTAGATTTTGTGACCGTGTTACCCAGACGTGGCACTCCAGGCTCCCTGGACACTTGTTCTACTGAAGGGTGAGCTAATGCTATTTGTAACCATGCAGTGATTCTGCGTATCGTATTTTGTCTAACACTCTGTTCTTTATCAGTGACCATTACTTTCAGGTTAGTAGGTTCTCGGCCCCCAGGCAAAATTTCTAAAAAATAAAAATAAAGTTTTAAAAACCCGTTGGTTTATACATTGCTCCAGGCTCATACCAGAGAAGTCTGGAAAATTGCAATTTTGTTAATCAGGTTGAAAAATAAAAAAACGTAAGCAGCAATAACACAGCTATGGTTTATTATAAAACTTACATTGCTGTTAAAAAAGTTTCCTTCGGAGTTTTTAGAAACCAGGGCACATATCTGAGAGGAGGGAAAAATAGGGGCTCCCATGGAATTAAGAAAATGCTGCTGATGGGCAGCCCGGGTGGCTCAGCGGTTTAGCACCGCCTTCGGCCCAGGGCGTGATCCTGGAGACCCTGGATCGAGTCCCACGTCGGGCTCCCTGCGTGGAGCCTGCTTCTCCCTCTGCCTGTGTCTCTGCCTCTGTGTGTGTGTGTGTGTGTGTGTGTGTCTCATGAATAAATAAATTCAAAAAAAAGAAAATGCTGCTGAGCTAATCTCCTAAGTTCCTTGTGGTGTGGCTGTACTCAGCTATGAGACATAATTTGTATTTCACATGTGAAAACTTTTGCAGGCTTCTGAAATCCACATGGGAGACGGCCCGTAGAGCCATGGATCAGGGAAACGTGTACACACATCTTGTCTTGAACTCAGCAGAAGATGTGATAAAGTGCCTCCATATTGTCCCTGAGCTGGAAAAATGTGAGTGGAATGAAGTGTCGTTAAGTGAATCTTCACAACCATCCTCGCTTAGTCTATGTGACTAGAGATACTTGGTCGATGTTTGTGGAGCTAAATTGAGCTGAGTGGATCTAGGTTCATCCTATGGCATGTGATGCAGCTGAACGTTTCTAAACCCAGTCTTGTCCCGGGTGCTGACCGCAGATGTCTGAAGGTTTCCAGAACCACCCTGTAGATCACATGCCTTCCGTTGTCCTGTTTTACCAAAGGGCTTCTTCATAGTTAGATATTTACTATTTAATATTTACTTTTTCGACCCTTTCCGGGGCCCTCTTCTGACCGACCCCTCTGCTGCTTCTGTGCCATCGAACCCTGACTTCTTGTTTTTAGAAATGCCACCTTTGACTTCCAAGGTATTGTTCTTATAGGTTCCCTCTGAACCCTGTAAATATTCCTCTTCCTTCTCTAATTTCACTTCTGTGCACCCCTTAAATATTCATCCGTGCTCTGCATGATTTTACTACTCTCTGGAGGTGATTTCATTCATGCTCCTGGCTACACACCAAAAACATATAGCTTTTTATAAATCTGTATCTCCCAGCTAGACCACTTGCCCAGGCACCAGAATGGTATGTTCTGTCCTGCTTTGGGCATATTGTCGCCTCTCTTAGTTCCTTGAGGCTATTCAACACAAGCCATCTTCACCTCTCTTCTCCCAATCTTAAAGTGTCTGATAATTGAAAAAGCACTGGCATTGGACACAGAACTGCGTTTGATTTTTTTTTTTTTTATACTCATCACTTACTAGTTATACAAATTGGGGCAAATCACTTACCCTGGCTGTATTAGTTTTCTATTGCTGCTTAACAGATTACCACAAAGTTCATGGCTTCCAGCAGCACATATTTATTGTCACTTAGTTTCTGTGGGTCAGGAATGTGCGCACGGCACAGTGGAGCCTCTGGTTAGGTGTCTCCTAAGGCTGTAATCAAGGATTCGGCAAGGTTGGGTTCTTATCAGATGCTTAACCGCAGAAGGATTTATTTCCAAGCTCCCTCAGGTTATAACAAAGTGCGTACACCTTATTTGAGTTTATTTGTAAGATGGGATTAGGTATGACTTCAGATAATTGTAAGTGGGTGTTTTACCTCCGTGACTATTTGATGTGACATTCAGAAGTCCTGTGCGGCGTGGGTCAGTGTTCCGTCATACGAGACCGCCCTCCGCACTGTTGGCCTCTACATATTATACACCATTGCTGTCTCCTATGCTTCATGCTAACCAGAAGCATTTCCACAGTTTTCAAAACGCCTCTCGTGGGTGCAAGACTGTCTCCTTGCAAGTCACTGGGTAAGAGGTTTAAAATATCATTCCTAATAAGCAGATGTGAGTTTTGTGACAGAAATCCACAGAAACACATTCACTCATGTATTCAACACACCTTACGGAGTACCTCCGTGTGAAAGGTGCTGATCCAGAGGCTGTCTTATTCAGCAGTGAAACGAGACAGCATCTTTCCTTCTCCCATGGAACGAATATAAAACAATAGAAGGGATCTTGAGAATGGGTACCCATCACTAAACGCTCCTCTTCACTTCAAAGACTTGAAAATATAGAACTTAGCAGTTCCCTGAACTCTCTATTCTTTAACTCCTTGTTCAAAGTTCAGTTGAAGTTTATCAGACAATGGTCTGTGTAACGAATGTCCCCACATTTTCATCTGTTAAAAGTGTACTCCTTTTTCGGGGCCTTTCCGTGAAGTCTTTTTGATTCACCAAGACAAGTGATGGGCAAGATATCCTACTTTTAAGTTACTGTGTTACGCTTTCAATAATTCTTTGTTCTTTTGGGGCTTGGGAGGGTCAGAGACATAGCAGGAAGCCAATAAACATTTGCTTAAAAAGAAGGAAGGAAAGAAGCAAGCAAGCAAGAATTTTGCCTTCTGGTGTGGTTATCTGTACATTTAACTAACCTGTAATCCCTACTTTATCCCAGTTTTTAAGCATTTTAAAGATAGGGTCTCTATCAAAGGTTTCAGTTCTCCTTGGAGCTGAGTATGGTGTTGTATACTTCCTGATTTCTTCATTTCTCAGGAAGTACTTGCTGAATGCCTGCCATCCGCTAGAAACTGTACAGGTGCTGGGTTTGCACGCCCTACCTCAAACTCCTCTGGAATTAGAGATCCTGGGCTTAAATGCTAACCCCTTCCACTTACTGGCTATGACTTCAGGCAGGTTCCTGAGAATCTAAAGCCCTCATCTGTAAACTAATGATGACAATGATGATTCTGGTGGTGGCGGTGGTGGTGGTGGTGGTGGTGTTGGCTAATGCACAGTGTAGGGAGCACTCTATCCAGGATAAAAACCAGGAACTAACGTCTGGCATCAGACTGATCGGCGTGCACATCCCAGCTCCATTGCTTATGAGGTGGGGGACTCTAAACCAGTTAAATTGCCATCACTAAGCCTGAGTTTCTTCAACTGTCACTTGAGTAAATGGAGATAAGCATGCCAGTGCTTTCCTTTGTTCATGGAATTAAATTCAAATTTTTAGAGCCCAGACCTACATGATCTGACTCCCCTCTACCCACACAAACTCATTCTAACCTCTCATGTGCTTCCTTCAGAGTGGTCTATTTTCTGTTTTTCAAGCAAGCCAAGCACCTTTCTCCACTTGCGTCCTTTGTACTGTCATATGACAGGCACATTCCAATGTTTATTCAAATTCACCTCTTCCCGGAAGCCTTTACTGCCCACCTTATCTAAAGTAGCCCTCTGCTTCCCATCTCCCTCATCATCTAGTCATTCTCTCTGACCTTATTTATCAAAATGGATACATTATTTGTTATAATTACCATATTAACATTTTTTTGGGTCTCATTGTTTGCTTGTTTATAGCTGATTTCCTCTACTAGAAAATCAGCTTCATCAAGCTGGCCCAGAGTGTGTGTGGTTTGCTCATCTAGTTCTAGTGGCTGGCACAGTACTCGACCCAATTAGGTGCTCCAGAAATAGAACTGTATGCATAAGTGAAAGAATAAGTACTTCATAGGTGGTTAAGAAGGTTAAATGCATAGTGCCTGGCAGAAAATAAGTGATGAGCTGATAGTAGCTAACAGTTATTATTACTAATGATAACTGAGATAGAAATGGGCTTTGGTAAAGGCTGCAACCTAGGGAGGAAGATATGGGTATACAATAGGCCAACCACTAAGCCAGGTACTGTGACAACAGTTTCGCATGAATGGGGCATCTGTGATGTGGCGACGTGTAGACATGCTCAGGAAATATTGACTGAACTGTTGTTTTTCTGTGAATGTTCTTAAAGAGCATGGTCTAAGAATAAGCACATCATGAGAAAAGAGGGTGGAGCAAATGCCAAGCCTTCTAATTAGATTTAGCATTTCCTCACTTTAGAGGTAACAGCCTGCTCCCCAAGGCAGAGTAATCCAGTCTCTGCAAGGGCCGTGGGCTGTATGTGTTGACTTTATCATCTGCTCCATGGTAGCTACTTAATGTTGAACACACCCTGGTCTAGATCATGTTTTTACTTTCCTCACCTTTTCCACTCCTCCCTAGTGCTGATTTCAAAAGGGATTTATGAGGCTGAGCCCTCCCATGTTCTCCTGAAGGCATCTCCAACACTACCCCCCATTAAATCCACTCAGGTGAAGGCATGACCCTGCTATCCCTGCTATACAACTGTAGCTTCAAGACAGCCCTCAGCCTCCCCCTCCTCACTGTTTGCTGCTCTTCGGTAGACATTTTGGGGTTGCTATCTCCCTCTCTACTCTTTCCTCTGCTCATGCCCTATAATCACCCTCCCCAATGCTACAGATTTTACGTTTATCTTCATAGAATGTTCCATATCTGCATCCCTTCTCCTCTCACCAGCTTTGAGTAATTATAAGTTTATTCTTAGGAAGCACCTTCCCTCCTATTAGAAATTCTTCAGAGCACAATTGTGGAGATAAGACTGACCTCTCAAGTTTTATGATTAGAACCACAATGTTTCCATGTTGATAAATTATAGATACAGCAAGGCAGTTTCTTTTCCCACCAGGATTTCTGTTTGGGAATACTAAAACTGCCAAACAGTGCGAGAGAGAGAGACAACGCTATCATTTTTTCTTGGTTGAATTTTCCACATCAGGGATATGCACCAGCAGAGGTTGAAATAAGAACATTAATTTTATTTTAAACTAAGGAAATACAAAAAGCAAGATCTTAGTGTTATGTAGAGAATATATTATTGTTAGGGACAGCTCTGGTGAGTCATTAACTGAGTCATTTCAGTTTGTTGATTTTGTAGACACACAAGTTCAAAGATCGGGTAATGCCCATCAAGTTTGATGAGACACTAATGACAGTTACCCTTCTGGCAATACTACCGCTGAACTTACCAAGAGTCACAAAGAATCTGCCACTGAACCTCTCTGAGGGCCTAGCGGGCGCCCCTGGTAGGAAAACCAGGAGAGAAGGGACTGTCTGCTGGATGGATAATGATTACAACTAATTTTTAGAAGGAATAGATTAACAACAACATTTTGCCTCTTCAGATTACCAGGCAATGGATTTCCTGTGAGTAACATTTTCTGAGAATCTCTTGCCCTAGAACTGTAAAAAGAAGCTTAAAAGAAAATCCCACAAAAATTAACGTGTGCCACTAGAGGAGATTTCAGGGCGGTGGTGGTCACCATTATAAACAACAACAGCCACAACAACAATAATAATTGCAACAGTGTATGGAACAGACAACATATGTATAATGGCAGTATAAAACAGGCAATATCAGAGAAAGTACAGAGCCAATGATGGTGGCTAAGAATTATTTAGCACCTAATGAATGTTTTACGCTTATCTATTCATACAGCAAACTAAGAAAATAATAAGCAAATAGCATAAGCTGAAGTTTGAAACAATGGCTTCAGGATACATGATTTTAAAAACTGTACTATATCATTCTGTTCTATATAATATAATACAATATAATATGATCTATCACAGCATAACATGATATGGCTCCTGCACATTGTATTGTAGTTGTCTGTGGACCTGTTCCTATGTATATTTTCACCAATTAGTAAGCTCCATACAAATGGGGACTGAGTCTGTTTAGCTTACGATGGAGTTCCCAGAAGCTAGCCTCGTGCTACATACATAAATGTCCAAAAAATGTCCAAAGAAGTATTTACTGAATGACCAGTTTCAGAAAGACTGAAACAAATTAGGCCCTTTTGGACTTAAATACCAAAGCAGGAAGTGAATATAACACCATTGTGCATCTTTCCTTCGAGAAACTCACATGCCCCTCATTTTCTACTATCATAGGCCATAGTATTACAGAGCAAGGTTAACGAGGATATTGCCAATGGCAGGCAGAAGGCAGTGGACTCAGATGAGAAACAAGAGAAGAGTTTTCTCAAAAGCTTTTACTTTTACTTCAGTTTCTGAAAAGCCTTGAGATATAGCTCGACATGACAGGAATCCCAGAATCCTGAAAATGTGCTCCATTTTAACGACAATTTTATTTATAAGAGTATAATCAACTAGACTGAACCATGAAGTACAAAAGCCCCTTGGACCTTAGTCCTCCATACTCTTCTCCTAAAGAAAAAGTTGTTTCATCCAGATTAGAACAACAAACAGGTTATTTATTTACAGGCTTTGTGTCTAGGACACCACTGTGGGAGGTCTGCAAGAAGCCCATCATCACCCAGAAGTTCCAAGATCTTACCAGTCCATGGGCATGAATGAGGTCAATTTTATCAATACCCAGGCCCTTCATTTCTAAGCTCATGTAGGAATTTTGGTACCTTTCAAAGTTCCACCATCCCACAAATATTTTGGGAAATCCAGAAGAGTTGTTTTTTTTTTTTTTTTTCCCTAATTCTGTATATTAGTGTGTCTATTACACCATTTCATTTTTGCTTCTACTAAAGTCACTAAGGCTTCTGCTGATTCATCCTAGTTCTGAAGCTTCTGAATCTTTATGGCACTATAAAATTTGGCAGTCTCCTACAGGCACAAAATATTCACATACAAGGTTAGCAGAGGTTGTTTGGGTCTTGAAATGTTAAGCTATTTAGGGAGAGATCCGCTTTCTCTTCACATTCATGATTCTTTATCTCCATGGAGTATATACGGCCACCAGGGCAGCCAGATTGGGGTGAAATTTTATCATTTGCCACCTCACTATCTCTTTACTGTCATGTATCCCTCAAACCCTTTCATGAAATTGCCATTCTAGATTCCTTTTTCCTCGGTATGAATTCTTTCTCAGGGGGGTTGACATATTTCTGTGCCATCTGGCAACCTCACTTTCTCCCTCTCCCAATCCAATCCAAAAAAAATATGTCTGTGTATATAAATCTGAATTATTCTCACTATGTTGTAGATCAACCCCCATATAAATCAGTGAATACAAATAATGTGTAGGATGCCATCTAGTTCCATATGACAGTCATGTCTGACTGTGAGCCTTGGCTCAACTGTGACCTCATCAGTTTCTGTAATCAGTTTTGTTCCTAAGTCCCAAGATACATTTATTGATGGCCAGATACTCCCTAGAGATCATACCCACCTATTCATTGGAACCCTCCCTTTTTTTGGAAGTGAGGAGACGTATTCAAGGACTGTATTAGTCAGGGTTCTCATACATATACAAATATATACATATGTGTGTGTGTGTGGAATTGGCTCATGCACTATGAAGGCTGAGAAGTCCCAGGATATGTGGTTGGCAAACTGGAGACTCAGAAGAGCCAATGGTGTGCTTACGATCTAAGTGCCAGCTGATTTGAAGTCCAGAAAGACCCAATGTTTCAGTTTGAATCTTAAGCCAGGAAAAAACTGACATTTCAGCTTGAAGACAGTCAGGAAGGCATTTCCTCCTACTCAAAAGAAGGTCAGCCTTTTTGTTACATTCAAGCCTTCAACTGATTAGATGAGGCTCACCTACATTAGGGAGAGCAATCTGCTTTATTCAGCCTACAGATTCAAATGTTTATCTCATCCAAAACACTGTCATGGACACTATCTAAATAATGTTTGACCAAGTATCTGGGCACCCATGGCCCAGTCCAATTGATACATATAGTGAACAATCACAGGGACCTTAGGAGCACATACTTCTGTGTTCCTTTCTCAAACTGGTTGGTTGACAGTATGAAACCATAGAAATGACCAAGTGCTGATTTTCTCTGAAAGAGGTTGTATTCTCTAGGTAAAAATTAGGCTACAAATGACAGAGAACTGAAAATAGTAGCTAGTTAAGACATGCACATATTTATTTCTCGCATAAGTGTCCCAGGAGGCGACCTTAGTTTGGGTTATGATGCTGCGTATTAGGGGCCACTTGAGGCTTCTCCTCCCTTTGTGATCCACTTTTGTCGTTCGGACCTCATGTAGAAGGTGACTTTCACATTCTAAGCAGTGAGATGGAGAAAAGAACAAGCATATTGCCTTTTGTGGAAGGTTCCTGAAAGCTTTCACACTTTACTTGCATCCCACCAACCAGAAATTGGTGACTACACTCGAGTGTAAGGGAGATACAAATATGTAGTCTTTATTCTGATGAGCAGTGAGCACATCTCAAGATCAGGAGTTCTATGACTTCACAAAAAAGCAAAGGGATAGATATTGGAGAGAAGCAATCCTAGTACTGATTTTAAGGACCAACCTGACGTCCGATTCCTTGGGAAGTAGCGTATTTTCCATAATTAGAGGAATTTTAGCTATAGCGTAGGGCCTTTAACAAATTCAAGCAGACCAGAAGCCTTGGCTTATAGAAGAGACTGCAGATGAGCGTATGGCAACTCTGAGCTCTTCATGCGAGGTCCTCACATTACAGAAAGTGTGCAGGGAACATAAACACTCTAACACCGCAAAGTACATGGGTGGCTTAGAAGAGAAAACAAACCGGTTTCTGATATTGAGAGAAGGAATCAGGAAGATATTCATGCTACAGAAATGAAAATAAATAAAATTAGAGAATTGGGATACAACTGCTCAAGGATGAACAAATGGGGAAAAAAAATGCCTTCGCACAGCTATCTTAGCAACCTAAAAAAAAAAAATTAAAAAAACCTTGTTTTTTTTTAAAAAATTTACAATGCAAACGACTCAACCCAGCTTTGAAGAAACAAAAACCCAAGGAACAGACAGAAATTCCTCACAAGAGATTTATGCTATGAAATGACTTAAGAATAAAATTAAATAAAACAAGAAATCAAAGAGAAGCTAGAACAGCAGAATGAGATCAGAAGGGAAGTTGCACGCTACAGGACACAAAGCAAGGATCAAAATAATATCACTCGCAACTACCAACGATGCCAGACTCCAACGAAGCAAATATCAGTTATTAATGATATATTTGCACTACAATAAATGAATGCAAATGATTCGAGGTTAGACCTCTGATTGCATTGCCATTTCAAAAACACCCCCCCCCAAAAGTTTTGGGGCTGCCGCATTGTGTATATGGTTAGATTGAGGAGAGGTCATTAGTTACCCACACAAAGGCTTCTTAGTAAATTCGGTTCCTTTTCTTTCTCTCTCTCTCTTTTTTTTTTTTTTTTTTTTTAATCATCCAAGACTGAAGGAACAAGTATGGAGTGTGAAAATAGCATGCAGCATTTGACATTTTAAAATTTGTTTTCCACTAGTTTATACAAAGAACAGGGATCCCTGGGTGGCTCAGCGGTTGAGCACCTGCTTTTGGCCCAGGGCGTGATCCTGGAGACCCAGGATCGAGTCCCACGTCGGGCTCCCTGCATGGAGCCTGCTTCTCCCTCTGCCTGTGTCTCTGCCTCTCTCTCTCTGTGTCTCTCATGAATAAATGAATAAAATCTTAAAAACAAACAAACAAACCCCAAAGAACAGCCTGCTCCAGTGCTGGCCTGAGGTGTGGACCACAACAAGAGCTTGGGGAGGCGGGCGTCCCGCACGGGCTAGACAGTTGGTAATTTCCTCAACCCTCCTGGTACCATTTGTTTCTCCCACTCCCTCCTCCGCTGCTTTCCTTGAGATCCCTACAGAAGTCAGGGAAGACAGACACACACGCGTGCGCCTTCGAGAAGTGGTCTAAATTTTTCTACTTGCATGAAACTATATTTATCTAAACTAAAACTTGGCTTGGAAAGGTATTTGTATTATGGCTAGGTCTGTTTGTCTACATTTCTTTAATTTATGCAGTATATGTTAATTACTTTTTTAACGTGGAAATATTTTGACATTGCTTTTTCTCATTTCTTTGACTTCTTGAATAATTCTCTCGTGAGTCTGCCTCTGAAGCACATCTGCTCTCTGGGCTTCTAGCCTTATTATTTAGAGTAGACATCCTTCAGCACTGGTGCTCAAGCCTCTTGTTCTCGAAACCTTAAAACATTTTGAGCAAATTGGAATATTATTATGGAGGTGACTTTAGGCAATCTCATTTCTGAAGGTTAATTCTGGATAATCACCCTCCGCGAGACATTCCAAAAAAAAAAAAAAAAATAGAGCTACCCATTGAGACTAATCACATTTAGGCTTATTCATGTTCTAAGAACAAAACAAGGTACTTAGTTCTGAGCCGAGGCAGGTCATTCAACAAAATTGGATCCATCTGACCCTCTCAGAAGCTCCATAATGTGTTTTACCTGTTGTCAGAGGAGGATCAGAAAGATGCAATTGCTCTTTACATGAGGGGAAGCATCGTGTGAACTCAGCTCTGACGCTCCTTACCTGCTCCACTCTTGCAAGCCAAGGAATGTCCCTGGGGAGGGAGACGTGCGTTCGTGGGCTTGGGGAATAGGGCCTCCACCTAAGTATCCACAAGCCCTGTGAAAGCACCTGCGGCCACCTGGAGGGTGCCCACCCCCAGCCGGGTCCCGTCCCCGTCCCCGTGCGCTGCACACCTGGCTCTCCCCATCACTGTCCTTTCCTGGCAAAGCATCACTCTTAATGGGCCACTTAAGGGACTCAAGACGAGACCAACTGGTAGTTCAGAAAGGCCCTCGCCACTGATCACTTTTCCATACAGCTGATACATTTTTATGTTTTTTTTTTTTTTTTAAGCTGGTATTTCTGCACCGTGTCGTTAACAGTTCCTAGTAGGAGCGCTCACAGGGACGATCGGGATGCCTCCGGCCCTCGCTGGTGCTGGTGTCTGGCCCACCGAGAAATCGAGGCAAGAGACTGGGCCGGCCCGGCAGGTTTTCTCGGGGTGTACTGGGGCAGCCTTGGCCATAGCTGTGAGATTTTAAAAAGTATTTTCCAAGACATCTATCTTATACAGACAAGACTATTTTAAATTGGACTCATTAAATCATTTGTTGTCACAGCCAACAGCCGTGTGGAGGCTAGTTAACAAATGAAAAATGAGCCTTTCTAACTTGTTTACTTTATATGGATGCTTTCTTTATTTCGCTTTTTTCCCCCCTCTGGTAGCACACCGACTTCGGGGATCTTGTTACAGTGCCGCCTGACAAAAATTAAAGATGTGAAGGCTGAAAATACTAGAGACGTAACGCCCCAGTTCCCATAAAATCCTGGTGAAGTGGTTCCTACTGATGGCGATACCCGGGGCCTGTCTTCTAGTTCAAGGAAGGGAGCCAATTAAAACCTCATTTACTTTGTTGAAAGGTAACACGGAATTACTTGAGAAACGCAGAATTCTTGGCACAGAAAGAAAAAAAAAATGATGATGATCCTAAATTCATGGCTGAGTTTTTCCTTGGAGCCCCGGTTCTGCGAGCTCAAGATTGTTTTCAGCAACGTACCTTTGTTAATTTATTCGCTCCTTCATTCACTCACTCATTCATTCATTCCGTTGTTCATCAGTCTGCTTCTAAATGCCCCGGTGTATGGGAGGCGTCCTTTACAAGCTCACTGGCAGGTAGTGTTTTTCTTTGCTGTTTGGTGTGAAAATTTATTTCATTTCAGTTTATAAAATATTCTCTTCTTGGTTGATATTTAAAAATTTTTTTTTTCTCCTACTGTTGCTTTCTTAGCTATGGGCTGCATATTCTTTTGGTTTCATTTTTCATCGAGGAGTCCTTTTTAAGGGTTCCTCACCTTTGTTTGCTCCCACTGGCTTTCCCGGGGTGTGTCGCCAAGTGTTAAGCAAAGTACAATGGTCTTTTCTGATGAGCCTGTGCAGTGCTTTGTATCTTAGGGTCTACAGCAGAAACATGTTGATGATGAGAAAGAACTTTGGGAACAGGTAGGTCCACTGGTAGGTTTCACTTCCATCAATTCTCTCCCTTGGAAAATGGAGACGACAGACACGTTACAGGTTAAACGAAAGAGAAAACGAACTGCTACATAGAGTTCTTTGCACATAGTAGACGCTCAATAAGTGCCTCATCTATTCAGAAAACTTAAACAACAAGCAAAACAAAATTCTTTTGAATTCTCAAGTGGTGTCTAATTTGCGGCTCGGTATCTTCCAGAGGTCCCTTTAGCTCTTCAGCTTTCTCCTTTGTGATGAATGATTAGATTCAACTGAATTTGATGCAAATATTTGTATTTGTAAAAGAGTTCAAATCAAATCCTCGAGGTCAGTTTAGATTTTTGAGGTGATCGGTATGACTTGAGAATTGGGTCCTTACTAATATTTACAATAAAACTCAATTTAGGGTTACTTACAGTTCCATTACCATGATATGGATTGTTTTCTTTCCAGGTCACTAATAATAACATTCAATAAGCACAAATCTCACAGCCTAGAGAGAGCAACTGAAAATAGTCCTAGAATTTAACTTCTCCCTATTTGTCACTGCTCCGCTCTGCGGCCTGGTGGTCAGTTTGCAGAATATTACAGAAAACACATTTGAAGTAATTCCTCGAGCTATTGTACTTCCTTCAAATGTCCCATTAACTCATATAGCCTACATTTTATTCATTGAGCCGTTCCCCTCATTTTCCAAAAATTGTATCATCCTTAACTTCCTTCGCTATTTCTCTGGTTTCCAGGCTTACAGAAAACCATTCTAGGCTGAGGAGCAGCGGGTAGAAAGGCCCTGAGAGGGGAGCGGGCCTGGCATTTCTGAGGCAGGAAGTCAGGGTTAGCATTTCTGGGGTGAAGGCGATCGACGGAGAGCATGGCAGGAACCGATGCTGAAGAGGGGGGTGGGAGTCAGGTCCTGTGGGGCCTGGCCAGGTGTGGTAAGGTCTTCAGGGTTTTTTTCTGTCCTCCTAAAGGCCATCAAAAGACACTGGAGTGTTTCCAGCAGCAGAGTGGATTGATCTGATTTGTGCTTGGAGAAGATCATTTGGGCTGTTGTCTGGAGCCCAGAGGAGGATGGTGAGGTCATAAGCACTGAGGCCGGGAAACCAGTTGGGAGCCGACTGTTGCGGTCCAGGTGAGTAGTGACGGTTGCTTGGACTAGGGTTTTAAGAACCAAGCTACAAGACATTGTCAGATCTGGGGAAGGTTTGGGGGACAGTGCCAATAGGACTTGCTGGTGTGTTAATGTAAGAAGTGATGGCAAGAGTGGTGCCGTGGTGGGTGCAGCACCTGAGAGGCGCAAAGCCCCACAATGGGGGAAAGAAAAAAAGCCCCACTATGGTTGTCACCACCTAGTACTGTCATCCTGCGTGTCCCTGCGTACTCTCCTGAGGAGCCTGGGAGACCCTTCAAAAGCCGTGACCCTTCCTATTCATCTTTGGATTACCACAACCGTGACCTAGGTCCCGTCCAGTAAGTGTTTGTGGAACGAATGGAAGACATAGAGGTAAATGTAAAATTATTCGACTTGAGAGAGTAACAGCTGCTGTGTTACAAACCGCAGGGCACGTGGTGTGCTGTAAGAATAAAGGATGCGGCTTCTTGGCAACGCATGTATAGGATGACATGATTCACACCAGCAAATTTATAGTCCAGAAAGAAACCAGAATGTTTACAGGTGAAAAGCAAGTATAAAATACATTTATGGATGGAAAAATAGACATTTTCTTCTTTGGATGATAAAAGTTCAATAAACAGATAAGACCTAGGTCCTTCTTTAATTACTTCAAAGAAAACATAACTACTTTAAGCTGTTACTCGTGATGTTAGCGAGACATCTGTATCAATTAGAATACTTAGGGATACAACTACCGAAGTCCAAACCCCGGTAGTCGAAGGTACAGAGAATACTTATCAACTCATATGACAAAAACCAAAAAAACAGAAACAAACCGAAACCAGCATAAGGCCTACCTTGGGAAGTCACTTCAACAGGGTCTACATGATGTTGCCAGGGGTTCCTTTCCCTTATTTTATATCTTTGCTCTTTACTTTTAGCTTTATTCCCAAATGGTTACAAGATGGCGGCGTCAGCTCACATCTTCTGATTTTCAGTGAGGAAGAGAGACCCGCAACAGTGGAACAAACGTCCTGAGCTTGGCTCTCACGGGTTCACATTTGGACATGCGCCCTAAGCCGGTCTCTGTGGCATAAAAGAAATGGTTCCTCAAAGGACCTTGGAATACTATTGGGAAGAAGGAATAGAAAATGGCAGAATGAATATTGTCTGTCAAGTTTTAAGCACTTGTGTGTGGCTTCAAGACCCTCGTTTTTGTTTGTTTGAGTCGACGGTACTTAGAGATACTGTAGGCTTTCAACTTCACCAATGGAAAGACCTTCCTTTGTCTTTGTGTCCCTGGGACTTCATGCTATAAAGCCGCTCTCCACAATACTTGTTGGGTGAATGAGTGAACATGAGATGTCCCTGAAGTTCGTGGAAATCGTTGCTGGACTTTGCCATCGACTTGTGCGATCAAACAAAATAAGGATTTCCGTGTATGCGCATAAATGGTTTGGGGAAAATGGTCAAAGATGGTCAAACTAGTGCAAAGAGGAAATTGTTAGACTCCATTAAAGCGTCCTGAAAAGGTTTTACAAGTTGAGATCTTGGCCTGCATTTTAAAATTTGGATTCTTTTTGATCTCTTTCACCTTTTAGGTATAAAATAAACACCATATTTCCTCTGGCATTTCAGAGAACTGAACTTGATGATTCTGGCGGCGTTATTTTGCTCTTTCGAGACATTCAACAGCAAGCACATATGTGTCTGACTAAATGTCACTGTGCTTAAGATTTCTATAATTTGGATTTAGAAGCTGGCGAAGGGAGAAGGAAGACAGGACTTGTAAGTTTTTTATTACCCTGTCCCACGATGTTTCTTTGTTCATTTGATTCTAATGATTCCAACAGGAGTTGAAACAAAAGCTGAAGGATTGGCCTACCATGGGTTAATTACTTAGTAAAAGGGCTATTTCTTGAGTCTGATGGTGGGGAATGGGTCAGAAAAGACTAATTAGACAGGCTTCAAGTTCTAGGGAAATGCTAGTGGAACAGGTGAAAATAAACTGGTGATAATTGAGGGGCTAATTATCCTCCACCTAGCAATTGGCCACCAGGTGTTCTGTAGCACATAAAAGAAGGGACTGACAGAGCAACAGAGGCTTTTTTTTTTTTTTCCAGGAGAGATGAGGAGAGGGGGAGAAAAAACACACACAAAAAAAAAACCCCCAGAGGAATTTGAAGTCTGTAAAACGGTGTTTCTTGTATTTTCCACTTGTTCTTTCCTGCCGCCTTGGTAGAAAACTGGACCAGGGATATGTGCTTGTGTTTTATTTGTTTTTAAAGAGCAAGTGTCCCCTCTAGTCTGTATACCCATGAAGAATTTTGGTGTTGGGGGAACCTGGGGGACTCAGTGGTTTAGCACCTGCCTTCAGTCCAGGGCGTGACCCCGGGATCCCGGGATCGAGTCCCACATCAGCTCCCTGCATGGAGCCGGCTTCTCCCTCGGCCTGTGTCTCTGCCTCTGCCTCTCACTCTGGGTCTCTCATAAGTAAATTAAAAAAATCTAAAAAAAAAAAAAAAAAAAAGAATTTCGGTGTTGGGTATACATCTACATCTATCCTTATAATTAAGACTATGCTGACGATCTCCATGGTGCATTTGGAAAGGCCAGGATGAGAAGCAATGAAAGCCCACCGGTCGGAATTGTCATGAGCGTGGCTTCGTGATCGCACACCTCCTCTCACACGTGACGATGAGTTCCTAGACTATATCTACTGGTAGAGGGGGCTGTTACCAAGATATCCCGTGAAGGATCTTTTGACTCCCTTTTTCTGTCCTAATCTGTCATTTGGCTAAAGATCAGCACTCAGAGTTCAGTAGCCACACGGGACTGTCTTTGGTGTTATGTCTTACAGGTAACGCGGATACCTGGGATTAAGGATTACTTAGCAGGAACGTGACATCCCATTCCGAAGCATGTCCACAGGCCAGGATGGCAGGACAGAGGTGGGAAACATTTTTTTAAATGGCAAGAGTGAAACGCAGGCCGTGAGAAGGATCAAGCTCAGACATACCTGCCTCTCGTCCACCGGCTCTGACTGCGCAGCCTTGCACGGGACGGGCTCCTTCTGTGGCCTGGGGTGGAGACAGCACTGCCTCTGGGCCACTTGGCCCCCATCACTGACCGCCTGCCCTTCCAGGCCGTGTGCGCTCCACGGGGGGTGGGGGGAGCTCCCTGTAGTGAGGGCGCTCTAGGCTGCAGGGTAAACGGCTGCCCCCCACCCCGTAGTTGCCATTTCCCTTGGAAAGCAGAGCAGTGTAAGGGTGACTTGGCAACCAGGTTTGAACCATAGCTCTGCCACGTACTAGGGCTGTGACTGAGCAAAGACCTTAAATTTGCTGAGTTTTGCTTTTTCTCATCTGTAAAATGCAAGTAATAATTACAAACTTGCAGGGAACCTGTTAGGATTAAATAAGATGTGAAATGCCTTTTGCACCATTTAGGGTCCACCTGGAAAAACCAAACTGCCCTGTGGTGTGCAAACCCCATGAGTGTATCGTACGGGAAACTGGATGCAGAGAACGTGTGACCCATGTAATGGAATAGCTCAAAAGACAAGCAGAAAATGGTTAGGCACCTGGTGGTTAGCATCAGACTTGCCGAGAGGCTGGAAGGAGGGGGGACAGGGAACTCGGGGATTGTGCTGGTTTCGGCGAGCCCCACTGCACCCACATGGCTCCGTGGAGGACACGCTGGCAGCGCTGCTCTCAGAAACAGAGAGAGGAGGAGAAACATCTCTCCCTCCAGCCTCCATCCCTTGCATCCCATTAGCTGAACTCATCCAGAAGCTGCCAGACATGGGCCAGCCCGAGAAATACAGCAGCCTGCTGGACTCAACTCCCCTGGGATCTACAGGGACTGGGGGGAAGGCAAACAGTGGCTCAGGGAGTAATAGTGCAACGACTGCTGCCCTTGGCGTGTCGCCTGGTACGTGGTTGGGGAGTCAGGGGATCCTCGTCCTTCCACTCCCTTGGGTCCACAGGTCTTGTAGTTCTCTTTCTCTTCTATTTCTTCCTTACTCCAATCTTTGAAAGGTCCCTTAGAGCCTCTGAGAGGTTAGGGAGGAAACATCAGCCTCTGCCTCGGGCCTGTATTCTCTCTAATGTTTCTCTCTTCCTACACAACGGACCTCCTTGGAATCCCTTTCTTTATCTTCGTTTTCTTTTTCCTCTGAGAGAAAATAATTTATTCTTTAGATGAATGCAGGAAATGAGGACTTTTCTACAGGCCTCTCACTTCTTGCCCCCAAGGGGAACCTTCCAGATCCCAAATTGTCATCCTAAATCCAGGGATCTTAATTTACCTTAAAAGCATACATTCCATGTATTTAGTCATGTCAGGTGCTAGAAAAGCCTACCACAACTGCCTTTGGTAAATGCAACTCTTCGGAACAATAGCCATGCCTGATTAGAGGAAGACCAATTCTTAAATAGCACCTGGAAAATCAAGCAACTTTATCCTTGATCCCTGGCTACACTTATTAGAGAGTTCTTCACAGACGTGTGTGTCTCATCTCCCTGCCGTTGGCAGGCCATCAAAACTGCGAGCCCTTGATGAGGAGATGGATGAGGAGACTGGAAACAATACAAAAATACACATGTCCTTACAGTAAACCTGGGTTTGATGGAGGAACAGGAAGGAAGGAAGATGGAGAGCCAAAATGAGCAAGACGAGATTCCCTTCATGGTCTGGCTGCTGTCAATGATTGTCCTGAATGAAGGAATATTGAATTGTTTTCAGCATCTTCTGAATAAGGAGGCCATATACCTTCTGAAAGATTTTGAACCAAAAAAAAAAAATAAAAAAAATAAAAAAAATAAAAAAAAGAAACCCAAAAAGTTTAAAGATTTGACTTATTGAGAAGTAAGCCTCAGTGATGTGAGTAATTAATCTACTGTGGGCTACTCTGGCCTTGTTTTATACCATTCGAATGAGACATTACAATATAGCAAAGCCTGCTTTTCCTTTTTCTTTTTAAAGTTCAGTTGCCCCACATAGAATCTTCAAAGGCTTATCACTTTCTAAAAGCTGAACGAAGGACCAGATAACATTGGTATTATAAAATAGATGACTTTTTCATTTTTCTGTGTTTAATATGTATGTAGAAATTAGACGTTCAAGATCAGAGTAAAGACTACAATCGCCTTTTTCTTCTATTGTGAAAGTACCTAAGAAGTCCCCACACTTAGAGCTAGGCATTAGGAGAAGCATCTGTGGAGCAGGGAGTCATGGGGATGAAAGGTTATAGATAAGAGAACTCTGAGTGTGGATTTTAATCCAATTGGGAAGCTGTCAGCGGCATAATTAGAAGAATAAGCTGCGTAGGGACCATGCAGAATGCAGCCGCTAAACCACAACCTATGACAATTTAGAAAATCCATCTTTTTTAGCCTTAAAATAAAAGCTTTCCCCACTTCAAGGACTGTCTGGAGAGTATGTCTTCTGGAAACTCTGCACGAAGACCGATTTAAGATTGCCCAGAGAAGAACACAACATATTTCATTGGGGATACTTTTCCAAATTAGAATAGTGCTTCCCCAACAGTTTTTTTTTTTTTTTTTTTTTTTAAATCTTGTTAACTCTTCAGTAGTTTGAAGTTCTTGATTTTGTGTGGCTTATGTGTTCCTATTTTTTGAAAAGATACTTAGCCGAAGCCTAAATTCGTCAGGAAGAAAAGTCAGGAAGGTCTGACTTAGCGCCCGTAGCCACCAATTCCCAACAGAAGAGAGAGGTGACTAAATCAGCCGAGTACTGGGCGGAAGCTTCTGGACAGGCCAAAGGATCTATTACCCGGAAAACCAGCACGTGTCCGAGTAGAGAGAAGGGCGAGGAAAAGGGGATTAGAGATTCTAAGCCAAAGTAGTAAATTATATGAGCACTCTAAGCTTTCGGGGGGACGCCTGATGTTTTCATTAGTTAAATGTCGTTATTCTCGGCGAGTAGCAAAAATTCACTCAAGCTAGTGAGACAAAATAATCGAGATATTAATTTGTGATTTGCGGTTGTCCTTCAACCTCTTCTTTCCTCATTTCAAATTGATGGCCAGACATTTTTTTAAATGTAGTTATTTTCCACTCTTATTTTTTTTCCAGCTTCACCGAGATACAATTGACATACGTCGCTGCCTGAATTTCAGGCATGTTGCATGAAGATTTGACTTACGCATATTGTGACCTGATCACCACAGTTAAGTTTCACTAACATCCATCATCTCATATAGATACACTAAAAATAAATGGAGGAGGGGAGAAAAAAAATCATTTTCTCCTTGTGATGAGAACTATTAGGATTTCCTCTCTGAACACCTCCTCTGTGTATCAGACCGCGGGGCTCACCCTAGCCATCATGCTATACATGGCATCTCTAGGATTTATTTATCTTATAACTGGAAGCTTGTATCTTTTGGCCACCTTCTTCCAATTTCCTCTCCCTTTCCCCCACCGCTGGTCACCATACATCTGATCTTTTCTATAAGTTTTATGAGTTTGCTGTTTTGTTTTAGATTCCACCTACAAGTCACGTCATAGAGTATTTGTCCTTCTCTGGCTATTTCACTTAGCATAAGGCCCTCAAGGTCCATCCATGTTTGATCACAAATGGTGCATTTTCCTCATTTTTTATGGCTGAATTATATCCCATTGTCTATTTATACCACCACTTCTTTATTCTCATTCATCGATGGACACTTGGGTGCTTCCATGGCTTGGCTACGACACATTGCTGGATCTCCAGGCTCTTTATATTTCACAGGTTCAGGGTCATTTGCAGGATGCAGACCAGAAGTTGCTTGAAGGCTTTAGCTCTTTCTGTCCTTTGTGAAAGCTTACGCTCTTTGAACAGATTATGTAAGGAAGGAGAGAAAAAGAAATGCTCTTAAGAGAGTTTAGAAGGGAGAGGATGAGTTCAAGAACGAGAGTTTTTTTCCCTCTCCTGTTATGGTGAGAGGATAGCTTTTGTGGGTCATGTTGGTAGCAGAGTCTTGCTCAGTGCTCGTGACAGTGACCTCAGAAGGGGCATAACCTCAGAGGGGATGGAACTGTGGCCACTGCTGGAGCCTAGACCAAAGGCACAAGATCCTCCAGCTTCATTAGAGTTTCACACTCGCTAAGCTGGGCAAGAAAGCAGCCGAGCCTTGAAATCCAAAGAGAACTTGAGGGCTGAGATAACATGTATTTTAGCATTAATTCCTGCTGACTAACGGCCACTCGGTGAGGGAGACTTCCTGAAGCACTGATGTTGCCCAAATCCCTGGAATCTTTGAGTGGGCGTGAGAGTAGGAGCAAAAACAAATGAGCTGAAACTCTCGCCAGCATGGTAGGATGAGGACGGGAGATGAATTTAAGCAGACTTAGAAAAGTAAGTAAAATGTGATATTTTTCATAGTTTATGGACCGACATATAGACCCGCTATACTTAGGCGGAAGTGAAACATTTACCTTAAGGATAAGAGTATATTGTAATCCTTGCTTCCGTCCCCAAACCTACCTCTGCCTTGCTTACCGTACTCTAGCTGAGCTGATTAGTCCTCAAGCTGCCCTCCTCCTTTTTCCCTGAGGATCTTTGTGTTTTAACTTCCTTTTGCCTGAAAAATGCTCCTTCAAATATTTGCATGACTGGCTTCTCCTCACCTTTCAGATCTTGCTTGAAATGTCATTTCCTAGGAGAGGTTATCCCTGGTCATGCTAATGAAAAGATCCTTCTCTCACAGCCACTTCTATCACAAAGTGGTTATTCTCACTTACCCTACTTTATATTCCTTCTTCGGAATTATCATAAACCAGTTAGATAGGTAGAGTGATTGATGATAGATGATAGATAGATAGATAGATAGATAGATAGATAGGTAGATAGATAGATAGATGGAAAGGATATTATTTTTCTAGACCCGCCTTCCAAACACCACAGACCGAGTGCCTTAACAGCAGAAATTTATTTTCTCACAGTTCTGGAGGCCTGAAATCCAAAATCAAGGTGTTGGCAAGCTTAATTTCTTCCGAGGCTTCTCTTCTTGGCTGGCAGATGGCCTCTGTCTTGCTATATCCTCACATGGTCTTTTCTCCGTGTGTATCTGTGTCTTAATTTCCTTTTTCTTGTGGGGACACAGGACATACTGGATTAGTCATTGGCCTACCCATACAATCCAATTTTCCTTAATTACCTTTTTTAAAGGCCTCCAAACGTAGTGACATTCGGAGGTAGTAAGGACTGGAACTTCAACACATGAATTTTGATGGGATGCAATTCAGCCCATGATAGATAGATGATAGATAGATAGATAGATAGATAGATAGATAGATAGATGATAGAATCTCAGTAACTTCTGCTGGGAGAGACACTCATCTGGCCGTGGGCCTAAGGGAAGAGGTCTGGGATCCTTCTACTTGTGTTTCCCACATTTAGGGATACCTGGCATCTCTAATTCCTAAGCCTTGTGATGCTAATGGCATGAATCAGTCTGTGTCTTCTGAGCTCCTCTCATCCCCCCTCCTTTACTTCTTTCCTCTACTACTCACTTAAGAAAACATAAAAAACTCAAATCACATTAGGTGACTAGTCATACAGCTACTTCTTGCCGTCTGAAACATTGTTGGCATTTTTTACTGTCTGTTGTCTTTTCTCTTATTCACTTTATCATTTGATTTTTATACATTTTTTTTCTTCCTTTATAATCATTCTAGAAGGATTTCATGATGGTGTGGAGATAATCTGCGGATGCAATGCTTTGTGGTTAATTTAGTCTAGAATCTGCTATGTTATTTTTAGTTTTGTTTAATAAGACATTAAGGTCCTAATACCTCGTTCTAAATACTAAATCCTGATGGATTCCTTATTAATTGTGCAAAAGTTCTATCACTAGTGATCAATGTGTTTATTTTTACAGGATTAATTACATAGAAGGAGTATTATCCAGGAAATTATAAACATTATATCTAACACTGGTTCTCATTTCTATGGATTTGGTGAAATTTTTATGTATAAACCTGGGTCGATACCTAACAAAATGATACCACATCACACAATAACACTTAGGTAATTAGAAAAGATAATCTGGCCCAAGGCAGCTTTTGGTTTCGGTTCTTATTACTTGCCTAGACAAACTCTGTGTAGAGTCCAACCGGATTAGCAGCTTGTTCTTCAAACATGCCTCACAGATTTCAGCCTGGGTGTATTTGTTTGGTGTATTTCTTCCTTTTTAGATGATTTTAAGTGATAATTCATCTTCATTTGTTAAAATCCTTTCCATTTTTCAAAGCCTACCTCAAAAGTCATCTTTTTTGAGGTTCCTAACTAGATGTTTTCTCTCTCTTTTGGATTTAATATTTCTATTCCTCTTCTGGCCCTTACTTGATTGTAGTCAAATTGTAAGTATATTATTCTTACTACACTAAAAGCATCTAGAACATAAAGTTTCAGTCAATTCCTCATGAGTGCCTCTGGAACTACATTTCATTTAGCAAGAGCTCAATAAAATTTGTTGATTTGACTTAAATTCCTAGGTCACAGTGACCTTAGTCGATAACTAATGGGAAATATGAATTTATTTAAATACCAATCTCTATAAAATGATTAGAAAGCTAAATCTGCTTTTAATACTGTTCTGCATCCTCCTGCCAAATTCAAACCCAACCAAAGCATTGTAAATCCAAAATCATACTTAATTTTCGTGTTACATAGGTAATGTGGGATTTGTTTTTGTTTTCTTTCTTTCTTTCTTTCTTTCTTTCTTTCTTTCTTTCTTTCTTTCTTTCTTTCCTTTTTTTTTGCATTTATAAAGATTAAAGGATAGTCTTGAAAACTGATTACATAGACTCATAAGAAAAGGTTTTAGGACAAATTTAATATAGTCTTAAAGACCTGTCGGTCTGTTAAGTACAAAAAGACCCCAGGAGTATCTTTGGCTATTATTAGAATAACAGAAAATGAAGAAGATATCTGTTTAGGAGATATTCCTGCTAAAGCAGAATTGAGAGCAGAGAGCAGTAGTTTAAGAAGGGAAGAGAGCAGAACTAAGCAGATGATACATCTAGTAGTTTTTCCCCAAGAGGTTTTGAGTATAAAGAAGTGGCACTACCAATGTACTAAAAGCCCTTCAGGGAATCATGAAGCTTCAGTGCATTGATCTGTGCCACGGAATAGGAAATTCAGAGGAGTGAAGGTAGGTTGGCCTCAATAATTTCAGAAGAGTTTGACTTCCTTGAAACCAACACACATTTCAATATAACAAACAGTATAATTTTTCAACGTTGTACAGCATTACTGAGTGATAACCAAGGATTTCCTCATCTTGTTTGTTCCACGGCTGGGTCATCACAGCAAAAATAGAGCAACGTTTTTTTTTTCCTGCATACTGTACATGCGACCAGGCAGTAGTATGGCACACACACACACACACACACACACACACACAAAATGATAATACAAGAAGATAGAGGATTAGGTGTTTTTAAGAATCGAGCAAAAGGAGTAGCTGACAAGCTAGTACTTTGTCACATTATATCTACTCGGTAAGGGAGTTATAGGTTAATGCCTCAAATCTGGTCAATGGTGAGTAAGTATTAATTGACAGTTATAAGCCGATCAGAAAGAAGTAACAGAAGTAATAAAAAAAAATACCTTTTTTCTATATTGTGAAAGTTGGCAAATCATGCTGCCAAAATAAATCCACAGCATGTTAGAACAGGTTATAACATCAAAAAACCCCTCGTAGTTCCTTGTTATGCATAGGGGGGCCTAGTGCACAGATTTCTGAACTCTTTTAGTCCTGTGCCCAAAGCTAATTAGTGGAAAAGCCAGGACTAGAATTCCAGCCACCTCTTCTTTGGGTTCACTTATGCTTTTTCTACTCCTCGCAGTGCCAAAGACAAACCCCATTTATTGAACAATATATGCAACAACTATTCTGATCATTTACCATAAAGCATTTTGAAGCCTTAATTTCTTAAAAATCAGGACAATTTATAACATTCTTTAATTATCTTTGTGTGTGGTGATGCATATTCATCTCGCTAAAAGGAGTAGATGATAACCAAATGCCTTCATTCATTCATTCATTCATTCGACCAACATTTACTGTGGTCCTCCTATGGATTAGTCTCACCCAAATCTATTGTTTCAGTTCATTGATAATATCCTTACCAATGGTGAGTTTTTGATACAAACAAGCACATTCAGAGAGTTTAAGGGGAAATAAATAGGGTTTATAAGGCACATTATTTAAGACCTTTTCATTGGGTGCTCAACCTATTTTCTTCCCTGGCTATAAACAATTCCTTTAACCTCAGTCAGTCATTTGTAAACCAATGCCCTTAATTCCAGAACTGTTGAGAATATAGATGCGTCATTGCACTTTCAGTCTTTTATGTGGTAAGTGTGGAGCACAGTCATTTTGTTATGAATAAGGATACAGGGAAACGAGATCGGTCTATTATAATAGATGGGATCTACTGGTTTTTAGGAAATAATGTCCTAAATATAATGTTACATAAAAATGAAATAATCTTAATGGCTATTTAACTCTCTCGCTGGAACTTGGTTATTGGGCAGCAGTCAGGAGCTTTTGGGGGGCATTCGCAGTGGATTTCTTTTTATAGCTTTCATGATTATTAGGCAAAAGCATGTCATGAGAATAGTAAAGCCATGCCTTTTGCTTTCTGAGCAGGTCTCTGTAAGCAATTTAATATGGTTCACCGAGAGAGGGTATGGTAGCTAGTCCATGTTAAGCCTAAACAAACTGCAGTAGAAATTGAAATGGTTGTTCCTGGCTCAATTCATGCCCCTGGATTAAACTGAAATATTACCCATGTCATGTAGGGATATTGAAGAGAGTTGTAATTCTGTTGGTTTCAACTAGGTACTGCCAGCAGTAACTGCCTTATGAAAAACAGTGGAAATACATTTCCCGAAGAATTATTAGTAAAAGGTGAAACTCCAACAAGAAGTGCAATTCAAAATAGTAATAAAATAAAGAATAAGGAAAATTATTTGCTATCTACAAGAATAAAATTATGGAAAGCTGTCATCAGTGAAATTACCCTCCTCATAGAATTACAGAATTGTTTAGATTTCTTTTACTGCTGCTGTTGAGTAAGCCGAGTTTACATTGTTTCCAGAGATACACACATTATATTATTTATTTCCATAACTGGTAAAATTCCAGCATCATAAATAACTTTCCCACGGCCTGTGTGGTTTTATTTAGTGTGTACATATTAATGCCTTAAATTACATTTCTATAGCACACTCAATGAGCATACTAATAAAATCACAGCCGCTTCAATGACCTTGAGACTGAACCTCAGTCCTTCACCTACAGAATTTTAAAAACACAGACATGGAGGAGGCAGCGGGAAGATGCATAAGTAATTGCGGATTCAAAGCATATGTTTATCTCTGGGAGTATTTGCTCCTCAAATGTTGTTAATATTTAAATATACATTTTCGGGAAGCAGCCATTCTCTAATAATAACTCTTTCGACCAACCTAAAATTTTGCAGGCTGCCAATCTTCCAGTTAGACCCATTCACTGTGCTGCTCCGTCTAATAGTAATTGTCAATTGGACAATCCCTCTAATCACCAACGCACTTTGCAGATATTCACCCCGAAAACTCATGGAACTCCCCTGCGATGTAGTTCTCTCCCTTCCTAAAGGAGGGACAACTGAGGGTGAGTGACTTGTCCTATAACTGCGAAGGAGAGCGAAGGACAGGACCGGGGTTAAGATTCTGGGACCAAAAAAAAAAAAAAAAATTCTGGGACCAGCAACAGCTAAGATCAACAATCTGGTCTCGGCAAAGCCATTTTTGGATGTGGGCTCCCTAATGGAAAGTGAAATCTAGAGACACGAAGATATTAAAGACTATTTAGTTAAGTGGATTTGTGCTTTGCCGGGTAGATTTCTGTTTCCCTAATTCATAAGGTTGGGATTACAATAAAAAGTAAAATGGGACCAACAAAAACTCTAATGTAATGAATGATAAGCTTTAGAAATACTGTTACAACCTGGGGTACTCCCAAAGCTCACTCCCATTCAACCCTCAGAAAATTCTTGAAAAGAACGTCTTCTCTGAGAATATTCCTATCGAGGACATTTAGGGAAGGGCAATATAGATTTTGTGGTTATCTGGTAAACTAAGCATTATCCCCAGTATCCCGTCCCCTTCTTTTAGCGCTAATGTTACCATCACAGTTAAAAAAAGTAAGCAGACGAAAAGGTATTTTTTGGATGGTTGGTTTTATACCATCTGCTGTTCTGAGGAAAAATCAAACTGAGAAAAGTATATTTTTATTTTTTACTTTTTTTTATTTTTTTGAGAAAAGTATATTTTTAGAAATTATTTACGTTCTACATGATATCTCTACCTTCTACAATAAAATATTTTTATTAAAAATTAGATCAATTTGTTTTTCTGATGAAGGTAGTGTCTACACTTATAAAACTGTTCACACCAATGTCATTGAACACTATGAAAACCAGAAAATTAAGGTTTGGTTACAATTTTCATAAAGCAGAGGATATGATAGAAATCTAAAAACAAAAACAAACAGAGAAATCTGTCCATTAGGATAAGACTAGAGGAAGTAGAAAAAAAAAAGAGAGACATGGCTAATTACTATTCTGGGCAATTATTAGTGTACTCTACTTCCTAGAAAATTCTAAACCACAAGCTCACTGAATATTTTAGACCTAGAAGGATAGCAAGAGAGATTATCCTTTAATATGATGTTTTCATTTAATACTGCATTTCCTTGATTCTAAGACCCACATTTTTTTTTCTTATTTTAACATCGGTGAAATTGAAATGCATCCTAAAATCAAAAGTATCTTATTATTGCTGTTGACTAATGTTTCCAAATTTCTCATAAGTATTCATCCTTGGAATTCATTAACGAAAAACCAGAATTTAGGGGACTTATCAGGACTTCCTTGAACTGTATATTCTGCATTTTTTGTAACACACTGTTTATGTGTTTTACATAATAATGAGTGACCACAGTAATAAAAAATGAATCATTTTTCCATGATAGGGTTATAGTGAGAATTTCAGAGGTTTCCTATTAAAAAGCAACAAATGAGTGAATGTGTGGTTTGTCAATATCATGAATCAATATGTTGTAATAACCCATAAATCTCTACCTGATATAGACATTATAATAGGACACATTTATGAAGTTGAATAAAAGTCATTTAATGAAAGATTGTGCCAAGTATTTAATATTACAAGTTATTACTCTTAAAAGGAAAATGTAAAGTACAAAACATTAATTGACTCATCTGAAAATCTTGATCTTTGTTTCACAACAAATATTCCAGGTGTTCAAAATATTTCTTCCTTTTTGCACTGATGTTGATTTGATTGAATTAAGAGTTTATCCAAAGCAGACTCAACTTCTGCAAGTTTGTTAAGGTATGTGCTGCTTCATAGAAACTCTTTAGCAACAACAGCCACAACAGTATAAAACTATTTTTTCAGCTTGCCTTGATTGCGATGTTGAAGTCAATGTTGCTTTTGCTATTTCTTTTTTATTTTTTTATTATTTTTTTTGCTTTTGCTATTACATATTTTAGATCAATTTCCAGTGTCGTTTCACAGTGTTCCACAACAACATTCTCATCTTCCTTCTTTTTTTTTTTTTTAAAGATTTTTTTTTTTAATTTTTTTATTTATGATAGTCACACACAGAGAGAGAGAGAGAGAGGCAGAGACACAGGCAGAAGGAGAAGCAGGCTCCATGCACCGGGAGCCCGACGTGGGATTCGATCCCGGGTCTCCAGGATCACGCCCTGGGCCAAAGGCAGGCGCCAAACCACCGCGCCACCCAGGGATCCCTCTCATCTTCCTTCTGTTACATTTCTTTTGTTAAAATATTTGCAAAGAAGCGTACTGATTGCAAATATCCAAACACTACAAGATGCCAGTGGATACTGCGGGGAAGTATTAGAATAGCATAACATTTGGATTTCCCAGCAAAATGAACAGTACTACAGATGTTCATAGGTCGATCTTGCTGATTCAAGGACTCAAATTTGTTAATTCATGGAACACCCACTCATGAAATTCATGTGAATATGCAGTGCTCACACTTCTTAATAATTATTTCATTGGCGAGAATGGCTTACTATGAGCTGCATAAAGGACTACGAACTCACAACTGCAAGCAGGAATGATTGATTAGTATAATTATTAAGCTTTAATTTTCACAGGAAAATTATAACATTTTTTCCTGTTTTCTCTTTTGATTTTTTTTTTCACAAGATTTTGGATTCAGAAACACATATAAATTTCCTAAGGAATTTCTACATGCAAATACAGCTGTCAACGAGACAGCACGTAGGACATAGAGTTGTTTACGGTGTCCTGTGCTTTTGTAAAGAGCAGGATAATCGGAATCAGAATTTACAGAACGAGTGCCAGCAGTCTAGAGGAAAATTCCAGAGGTAATAGTACAACACTTTGGGAACTCTTCCTCTAAACTAACTGGTTTTAAGGGAAGTGTAGAGAAGGGGAGTTCCTAAAGGAAACTAGTTCTACATAATTGCAAAGCCTTCTTAAAAGTCCAGCACTGAAGGCTTTAGTTCTCTCAGGATTCTTTTTCTTTGAACTGCTGCATCAACCATAATTTTGATGGCACACAAGATGTGATAGTGTAGGGAAGAAAGCCCATCCAATGACTCAGAGTCAAGAACTGATTCCAAAGAATTGGAATATGAAAGTGAATATATTTCAGAAGAACTTCAACCAATTTAGTTTGCTTTTTTTATATATAGGCATATAATAAATGATTGTAAGCTATGTGTAATTAAGCCTGAGAACTCTTTCCATGAATATTAAATAGAGTTTCCAAGTGATAAGAAATTATTTTCCAGAAGTGTAATTGGTAGTCTTTTTTTCTCTTTATTGGTACATAAAATAATAATACATGTTATAATCAATGATATCTCAGATTTAATGAAAACAACATAGATGTGGGAACTGAGACTGAGAGATTACATGACTCCCCAAACATACTTGATGTTTTGATAAATGTATATACATATATAAATATATGTACATACTTTATACACATGAATATATGTACATATATACATATATATGTATATATAAGTATATGTACATGCTTACATATGTAAGTCTAACATTTTAAGGCCTAACTATATTGATACACATAGATCAAGTACGTTAATTTTAACTCTTTTTTTTTTTTAAATTTATTTATGATAGTCACAGAGAGAGAGAGAGAGAGAGAGAGGCAGAGACACAGGCAGAGGGAGAAGCAGGCTCCATGCACCGGGAGCCCGACGTGGGATTCGATCCCGGGTCTCCAGGATCGCGCCCTGGGCCAAAGGCAGGCGCCAAACCGCTGCGCCACCCAGGGATCCCAATTTTAACTCTTAAATACTACTTTATCCCACGAATATCTCACAGTTTACCAAATCTCCTACTGATGAGCTTTTCCAATGTTTATTATTAACAATGCTGCAATAAGCATTTATATTAATTAACAGGACATTAGGAGCTCTGGTGACAAATCCGCCAGTGATGGCTCAGACATGGTAGGACTTCATTCCTAGCTCACATACAGACCAAAATGCACATTCTAGATTGGTGATGGCTTTCCTCCAGGTAGGAGGGCCTCGGTCCTTCCATCTTAAGACTCCACTCTTTCATCATATGGCTTCCAAAGTCTCTGCTTGTTTGCTTCAAGCCAGTGGAAGAAGAAGGAGCATGGGGATTATGTGTGGCTGTTTTTCATGAGGCAGGTCTGGATGTGTTGTGCATTAATTCTGCTCACCTATTGCTAGATCTCAGCTGCAGGGCCACAACTAATGATAAGGAGGTTAGAAAATGTAGTCTAACTGTATGCCTAGGAAGAGGAGGAAATAGATTTGGTCAAGCGCTGTCACTTTCTGCCACAGAATCCTTATGTATGTCTCCTCGTGCCCACTTATGAGGGTCTGTCTAGGACATGCACTTATATGTGCAACCGCTGAGTCTTAGTGAATAAATCTGCAACTTGTTTTAAACATCAAATCACTATATGAGTGCTTTGCTATTCTCACATCTTAGTCAACTCTTGAAATGATCAACTCTTAAATTTTTGCAGTTTGATAGCTGCCGAGGAGTATCCAACCAACTGCTTTAATTTGCATTCTCTTAATTAATAGTAATATTGAGGATCTTTTCATGACTGTTGGTTACTCGGATGGCTTTCTTCTATAAACTCCCTGTTTCTATCTTTTGCTCACCTTTATAATTTACTTTTGTGTAGTATTTGTTTTTTATATATTCTTTTTTTTTTTTTTTAAGATTTATCTATTTATTTTAGGGGCGGGAAGGACATAGAGAGAGAATCTTCAAGCAACTCTCCGTTGAGTGTGGAGGCCAATGCAGCACTGATCCCATGACCCATGAGATTATGACCTGAGAAGAACCAAGAGCCAGACACTTAACTGACTGAGCCACCCAGGTCCCCCTGTTCTTGACATAGTCCAGATAACAATCCTTTGATGAGAATTTGCAAGGCAAACATATTCTCCCAATGGTGGCTTGTATTATCATTTTGTTTGCCTCTTGACATACAGAAGTTGGTCTTAATGTACTTAAATTTATTCTTTCCTTTATGCCTTTCTGTGTCTTGTTTAAAAAATTAACAAACATGGGATGCCTGGGTGGCTGAATGGTTGAGTGTTTGCCTTGGGCTCAGGGCGTGATCCTAGGGTCCTGGGATCGAGTCCTGCTTCTGACTCCCTACAGGGAGCCTGCTTCTCTCTCTGCCTATATGTCTGCCACTCTTTCTGTGTCTTTTCTAAATAAAAAAATAAAAAAATAAAAAAATAAAATATTTTTTAAAAATTAACAAATATGTCTACATCTTTTTCTATATGTTTTAAAGCTTTGCTTTTTATATTTAGCTTTAAACTCAATATAAAATTTATTTTTAGTTAAGTACGAGATAATGTTCTAACTTTCTTCCATCTGGATGGCCAATTGTATCAGCATCACTATTGAGTTTTTCTTTCTCAACTCTTCTGTGATTATATTTGTATGATATATATTTCCCATATATACACCAGAATCTATTTGTAAGTTCTATCCCATTGCAACCAAACCTTAACTCTCTGGGTTTTATAGTGTTCAATATTAGTTTAAACTATGTTACAAGTATATACTACATTTATAATAAAAACATATGGATCTAAATTTTTTTTAAAAAATTAGTGCAGCATGTAAGTTTATTCTATTATTTGGAAAATAAACTGTTTTCTTATCTCCAATTTCTAGAGTCAGTAGAAGATCCTCAAATTAAGATTGAGTTTCAAGGCAAAGATTATATCAAATGCATGGACATTATGAATCAACTGGTGAAACAGGCCAAACTGAGGAAGCAGAGTCAAACCTTTGTGAAGACCTTTCTAGAAAGCATAAACTCGAGTCCCATGGAGGCTTGATGGGCCCAGAGAAACTGATTAAATAGAGAGGCAGGTCTAAAAAGGAATTGTAAGTGTGGCCTTGACAAATGGAGTTAACTTGCATCAAATATGTAGATAATGCATAAAGTTCTGAAGACAGAACCAGTCTGAGCCAAAAGAAACAGACTTTTAGAGACTTGTAAAGGACTTTAGGCCTTCAAATTTCTACAAGCAAGAAGTAGGCTGAGAAGACTGCTGAGCAATCAAAAAAGAGCATGTTTTCCAAAGCCTTCATCAGAAGTGGGCAACAAAGATGATGGATGGTGATGTAGCTCACAGAAGGCACAACCAAAGTCTGTGGATAATAACCAACTGGAGATGCTCTCTGAAACATAAGTGGAGCAGAATCAGAACCTGGTCAACAAATATTTCCTATGCCAAAGGAGGGTGAGTTGGTGGCATTTGATCAGTTGGATTTCTAGAACTGCTATTGGAGCAATAGCTGCCTTGTGATTAGCCTGTCCCTGGTCCACGGATATTGGGTACCTTGCATGGGGAGGAGGGGAAAGATAGAGGGGTAACTTGTTTTTTTTAAGTTCCTAGGTCTCTGGATTAAGAGAAATTGCACTTAGACCTGATGTAGATCATAAGAACCTCAACTTTGAGCCTGATGCCATGATTGGATTAGACTTTTTAAGAGTGCTTGAGGTAGTCTGAATTATCGGCCTCTGCTCTTTATTTCTTGCAGCATGCCTCATCATGGGCAGAGTATATATCCTTACTCTGACTTTGCGCTTGGCCATATGACATCTACATTTGACCTCTTGCATATCTATTTGCATCATGAGAAGAACTTGTTCTAGTGGCTTCTTCCCCTCCCACCTGGGCCCTAGAATGAACATATGTGCAGCCAAGGCCACACGAAGGAAGCAGGACTGCCCAGCTGAGCCCATCCTAGACCAGCAGAGCTGATTCACTTTGTCTGTAGATCCTTAAAAATAAACAATTTTTTTTTAAGGCAGCAGTTGGCAAACTTTTCTTTAAAGGAGAAGATGATAAATATTTTGGGTGTTGTGGGCCATGTGATCTGGTTGTCTGTAGTACAAAAGCAACCATAGACAATCCATAAATGCCATGGCTGTGTTCTAAGAAGACTATGGACATAAAAATTTTAAATCCATAAAATTTTCACACATATAAGATATTATTCTTATTTTTATTTTTTTCTCAACTATTTAAATACATAAAAACCATTCTTAACTCACTGGCTATAAAAAAAAAAAAAGTGGCAGGTTGGATTTGGCTCCTTGGACAAAAATGGTTTGTTGACCCCCACTTTAAGGTACTGAGTTTTATAGTCTGGCCTGAAATACTCTTTACCACCCCAAGGTGGATCATCTATAGCCCATCACAGCAAATATTCTGAAAAATCCTTTATAGACACCACCCTCTTATCAAAGATTCACTTCTGATAGTAGCTGTTCAAACTTCATCTGCCCTCTTGTACTCTTTTTCTCTCCCTGCCAGCTCCTAGGCCCTTTAATTCCCACCCTTGTACCCCAAGTTATTTGTTATGTAAAACTATTTATTCCCTTATCATTTTTTATTCCATTTTCATTTTATCTTTCATCTCTGATAAGCAAAACCCAAATGCTCTCTGTGGGACCTGCCCTCTTAGAAGGTCAGGTACTTCGGAAAATGTACATATTTAATCATCTACCGAGGCACACACAGTTTTTTATGCCAAAAATATTACTGCTCAATGCTGTAAGGGTATTCTTAAAGGCAATATTGTGTTTCAAACACTTTCAAAATGTAGTATTTCATACAGACAAGAATAAACAAGAGGCTGGACTGTGTCTCCCCCTGCCCCCCCATTATGCAACAAGAAGAAATGGCCCAGTAATGGATGAATCATAGTTAAATGAAAGCACAAACCCAGAAATTGTTAAAGTGTGATTCAGCACTACAAGTATTTTCAACTCCATTTCGGTAGATACTGACATTTAAACTGGGAATTCACTGTGACAACTACAGCAAAGCACTATTAGGTTACACACATCTGCACTTGCTCAGATAAACGCACTGACCAAACTCCCTAACTCCCTTTAGAGGGATAAGGAAGCCCATTAATGGAAACTCATCACTGACCAGGATGGAACTGGTTATCGTTTGTCAAGGACAGGTTATAACATATCCCTTGGTACCTACAGCTATTTGACGTGCTTGTGGTATTTCAGACTGTGGAATATATTTTCTGGTCTAAAATCCAAATAAAATATAGGACAAAATCAGGCTTTCGCTATTTTCTTTTCTCCAAACTTCCCTTGTAAAAATTTAATCTGAGACTTTTTTTGCAGAATATTTTCTAGGACAAAGATATGGATCAGGACATCAACCCCATGGTGGTCAAGTTTGATTAATTCTGACCAAAACTTTAGAGGGAGAGGGAAAAAAAAAAAGAGGAGAAATCAGAGGGAGCAGGAGAGAGGCCATAAGGCCTGAGGGAGGGCGAGACAGGGAGGGGTGAGGGGAACCAGCAAGGAGGGAGAGGCAGGGAGCCAGCAAAGGCAGGGGTGGGACTTACATTAGAAAATGAGGGTTAATTTCTCCCGAAATCGCCTGGATAGAGAGGAAAGAAGGAGCTGTCTCAGTTCCTGCCTGATGGAAAAGACTTAATTAAAAATTTTAAAACTGCTGAAAGTGCTGTTTTATTGGCATAGTAGCTGTTTCCATGTTAACGGCACTTCTGAATTTTAAATAACAGCCGTTTTGCCTCTAGTTTGGAGGCTCTGGAACAGGGATACATTTATTAAAGTTCAAACAGGAAGATGGCCCAGAGATTGGAGGCCGTGACAGTTCCATGTTACCCGCCAGCTCTCACCAGGTGGTCTCTCAGAGGGGTGCAGGGTGGCTGCTGGGCGGGGTAGACGGGACACACGCCACTCACACCAGTCTTCACGGAGCCACTTTGGCCCCAGCTGCTGGGAGAGCCTCCAGCGGCCAGCTGCCTCAGGCTCATGCCCTGCCAAGGCAGCCCACCTGCCCTGGGTGGCCGTGGGGAGGGGCCCAGGGTCCCCGCACTTCAGCCTCGGGCAGAACAGCTGCGAAGGGCAGGAGCTCCCCAGCTCGCTGGAACGTGGAGGCCTTCTCGCCCAGATCGCCTTCCACTTTTTCCCCCTGCCTCTCGTGTTTCCTCCCCCTACTTTCCAGAGGGCGGATCCCTGATCCATATCCTGTACCCTGCTCCCTGCATCTCGGTGTCTGACTCCAGAGAAGCCAGCCTGCAGCCCTGGGTTCAGGAAAACCAGTGTTCTGGTTGGCTTGTGACGTCTGCTGCGGGCACGGATGAGCACGCTTTGGCAGGGCTGTTCGTCTAGACTCGAACCATCAGCGTGGACTGATCGGCAACTTTCTGAGCCTGACAGTCAACATCAAAGGGAACATGGGAATCCTGGGGGAGCAAAGCCCAGAAAGATCCAATTCTTTATTCATGAAGCCTTTACTGATACTCGCTCCATGCCAGGGAACATCTAGTAGTGGTACCAAAAAAATGAGAATATCCTTTAGTAGAGACGCCTTGAGACTTCTTCGAGAGGGGTGAAAGCCTGAAAACAAAGCGAAAAGTGCCAAGAAGGGGACGCCTGGGGGGCTCAGCGGTTAGGTGCCTGCCTTTGGCCCAGGGCGTGACCCTGGGGTCCTGGGATCGAGTCCCCCCATCGGGCTCCCTGCATGGAGCCTTCTTCTCTCTTTGTCTCTGTCTCTGTATCTCTCATGAATAAATAAAATCTTTTTTTTAAAAAAAGTGCCAAGAGAAGCTGGGAAGAGGAAATGAGGCGGATTTGTGCACCTGGGAGCCCGGGCAGGCCTGGGTTGGGCGGTGTGGCAGGTGCAGGGGTGAGGTGAGCGGCGGGGGCCTGGCGGGGGCCTGGCGGGGGTCAGCAGGGGTCAGCTTGGAACGGGCCAAGCCGGTGGGCGCCCTCGGAAAGGGGAGCAGCTCTGCACCCAGGCCCACCATCTGGGATGTGCGGGGGGGCTTGGGCCGCTGTGGACTCCAGCCCTGCCCGAGGTGCTCGAGGCCTCGTCCCTGTGGCCCTTTGTCCCCTCCAGGGGGCCAGTGTCTCAGGGGCTCCTTGGCCGGGAGCGGTGTTCCTCCACCTGCAGAAGGGATTCCTGCTCCCTGGGGTGGGGGTGGGGCGTATCTCAGTCCTGGGCCTGGAGTCTCAGGAAAGGGCTGAGGATCCCATCAGGAGGGGAGGGGGCTTCAGGTGGACAGAGGCTGGGGGCGGGGGGTCCCAAATAGATAAGTAACATACCCACTGCGAAGTCCGATTTCCCCGGTAGCCCCCCTCTGTTGCCCCAGAACTTCAGGGAAACTGCACAGCAGGGTGTCTGGGCTGCACCACAGGTGACCCCCAGGGTGCCAGCCAGCGGAGTTGGGAAGGGCCCTTGGCCTGGCAGCTGCCAAGGGACACAAGCAGGGGCCCGGCCACGCTCCCTGATCTGTCCGGGTCTCGGGAGCCCTAGGAAATCCCATGAACGCCTCGCAGTTGGAGCCCAGTGCAGATAGAGCGGCCAGCCCCAGTGAGGGGTGGGAGGGGAGGGGATGGCCCATAAGCCAGGGCCGGGGTGGGAGGGCCAGGTGGGAATGCACGACAGTCCCAGGATCCCCAGCAGGAAGGAGGCCACATGAGGCCCACCGTGGCAAAGGGGCCGTCCCCGACTTCCACAGAGCACTGACTTCTGCCTCGAGACCCTTCTCCCAACACTGTCCCCAAGAGGAGCATAGCTCCCTGGGCTGGAGACGACTGGGTGCTGGGAGGGCACCTGAGACCAGATAGACCTGGGCTGCAGGAGGCACAAATGCCCTCAGGGAGTGCCGGGCTATCCCCCAGACACGGGAGGCAGAGGGTGGCAGAGCCCAATGGTGTGGTCAGGGAAAGAGTGTGACCCATGCGGGAGACCCAGTGGTGCAGGGCGAGGCAAGGGTGCAGGCAGGTGCCGACATGAGCGAGGAGTGGGACGGGGTCCGGGCCCTCACCTGCTTCTGTGACTGTTTGGGGAGACAGTGGTGTGAGACGTCAGTGAGGGACGCTGGTAAAAGGACCAGAAGGAAGAAAAAGAAGACAAAGAATGAGCTAGATATGGGGAGAGGGTTCCTATGTGGGGGTTCGTTGTCCGGTGGTCTGGTAAAGTGTTTGGGTGGAGAAGACACCAGCGGCTGAGCGCCGTGCACCAGGCACACTTGGGACAGGTGGCCGATGGAGAGTTAGCATTCAGGCTGAGAAAGAATAGGAGCCTGGAAAATACTGTATTTAAGGAAAAATTGGAGGCAGTGGGATGAAGAGGATGCAGAGAATGTGGGGCAAAAAACCATGGGGGGGAAGGGGGAGATGTAGAGATGGGCATCTTGTAGAGTTGGGGGGATCGTGACCATCCTGGGAGGGGAAATAGTAAGGGTGAGGTCACCCCTGTGCCATGAGGCGAAGGACCAACGAAGTGGCCTCTGACCCCAGAGCCTGCGCCCATAGGCCGGGAGCCACCCAGAGCGCCAAGAGTACTACAGGCGACGACCCAAGTCCTTGCCGTTGCCTCACACGTCGCAACCCAGAGGAAAGATGTGAGGAGTCCGCTCCGGGGGGCACGACAAAGGGAAAGTCGGAGCCTCAGAAGCGACTGTAGTTAAGGGCAGAGGGAGTGAGGGCCGTGCCCTTGGGGTGCCTACTCCGTGGTCCCCCGTCCAGTGTCCGTATTAGGCTCACGACCGCGCTCGAGGCAGAGGACAGGTGGAGTTTGGAGAAACCCTTCCCATGGGGCTTCGTCAGGATCCTCGTGCCTGAGACCCTCCTGCCTGAGATCTGCAACTCAACCTCCTCAAGGCACCAGGCCTGAGAAGTCTCCTTCCAGTTGGGGAACCCGAGGGGCCGCCCAGCAGAGGCCGTCGTGTCCAGGCGGGGAGTCCCCGGACAGGGCCACCCGTGCTCCAACTACCCAGCACTGCTGAGGGCGGCTGCGCAGCTGTTGGGCCCCCCGAGCTCTCTAAGACTGTTCTTTGACTCGAGTGTCTTTCTAGGTGAAGAGAAGGACCAGCCACCTCTCTCCTTTGTCCCTCTCCAAACCCAGCCTCAGCTAGCCACGCCTCAGGGGGCTGCTTGGAAGTCTAGCTTCAGGGTCCTGCGAGCTCCACCCCCCTACCCCACCCTTAGCCCACCCCCCTACCCCCCACCCCATAGCTTCTTTCCCGGGTGGGATCCAGGAACTGTAGCTACTCCACCAACACGCCACAACTGGGCATGGCACTCAAGAGTCAATCCCATTCTGCCTCCCTCCAAAGGGTAGATCTTTCATTTTTCCTCAGAATTAAGAAAATAAATCAATGTCATATTTTTCTTGTTTTATCATGCATATGATAAGGAGGAAAACAGGATCTACTGAAGAAGAACATGCAAATATGTGTGGTTTATAACGTGGAAAACGGAGTTAAACGAACTCGGCTCTAGTGGCCCCTGAATAATATTCACTTTTCTTGCAAATGGTGTTTAACTGATCTGGTTTTCGAACTACACAAAAGCAGAATTAATTAATATTTTCTCCTCTTTTTTAAAAAAATTGGCTTTGTTTTCCAACACGAATGAGACATTTGAATCTATTAATAAGTGGAAAATGTAAATGTTATTATTAGCATAAACTAAGCAAAACTGAAACTCTTATAAAAGATGCTACTTAAAGATGCAAGAGAGCTGCCTGATAAAAATCAATCAAAATAAGTCCAGAAGTGTTTCTTCTTGAGAAAAAAAAATAATGTAATTGGTAATTATAGAGCCAGAATAAAAGAGAATAGCTACTCTTTAAATAGTTGATTAAGGTTCAATGACTTTCTCTATGATGCTTTGAAAAAAAGTACTTAGTAGGTAAAGGAGGAGACCTTCTAGGATAAACAAATGGAATTAGGTAAAGATGTTTTCTCGTTTATAACCAGGGAGGGGAAATCTCATCCTCTCAACCACGCACGTTACGAATAGTTTCACTAGAAAACTGAATTAAATATACTATTTGCAAAGATTTCGTGTTTCAGATAGATGTTTCCTTTTCCAAAGATCACATTTTTGTTTGTTTGTTTATTTGAAGGCACCATCAATGAATTCTTAGGAATTCTGTCCTGGAATTTCTTATGATGTCTTAAGAGACAACATTCAACTTGTTTTCCAGATCTTTCCTTTAATTCATTCATTTACTCTACCAGTATTTACTGAGCACCCACAATGTTCTAGGCACCGTGTTCAAAACTCTAAGCGAGCAACCCCCCATCTTAATTTTGTGTTATGTGAAGAGTTGAGTGAAAACATGTTTTCTCTCATAATCATGCAAGGATACAACTTCCTTTTATCTCTTTTCATGCTGAAATTTTTTTGGCATAAACATATTTTCACTTTTGACAAAAGAAAATTAGTTTAATTCTCACCACTGACAACAAATCTAAAGGCAGCTTTTTAAGTTCTTAAGTTTGATTATCATTTGCTTTGCTTTGCAGGGTGCGCAGCACTAAACGGGAATCTACTTCTCTTCCTCTCTTCTTGCCACCCTGTACACTATTCCCGCTGCTCTCCTTCCTAGAACCCTTGACAAGAACTCTTACCTGACTAAATCCAAGCAAACAACCTTACCGACGAACAGAGACGGGGTCTGGTTAAATACGTTAATGTCTGTAGTGTATCGTAGAGAACTTGACAGGCGCTATTGCTGAGTTCACCTTAACCGTGGCCCCCTTGGACCACTGGAGACCAAGTCAGTCTTACTCAACTGAGAGAAAAACTAAATTTAACTGATCACATTTATAAGGCAAATCAACCAACCAAACCAACTACCAATCAAGCAACCTTAAGGGGCCCTGAGACCCGACTGGAGATGGCACAGCTGATAGGAGTGGGCTGGAGAAGATAACAAATCCCTTCTTCGCATAGGATTTTGCAGATCCGTAGTGGGAACGTGTTGATCATTTCTTAATATATTTGCAAATGAGTAAGGCTGAAATTTCCCATGAATGGAGAGGCGTGCGGAAGCGTACCCCGCCAGTGGTCTTCGTAATGAACTCCGGACATCAGCTTCCGTACATTCATTTTCTTCCCTCCCTCCCTCCTTCCCTTTTTTCCTTATTCTCATTTATGGACAAAACAATATTATTCCCACTTCACGAAGATGGAAAGCTTCTCTGTAGGGCTCCCTTCAAGCCTTAGACAGACGTTAATGAACTTGTCCTCAAAGGAGTCAGAGTGAGCTTAGTGGTTAAAAACATGAGATTTGAAGCCATATGGACCCAGGCTCAAGTCTCTATCCTATCGCTGGCTGTCTGTGTGACCTTCGGCAGTGTGCTTATCCTCTCTAAATCTCATTTCCCTCCTCTGGAACATACAGAATATTATTTACCTTATAGGTTTGTTCAAGAATTAAATGATAGCAAGCACTCAACGTGTTATAAGACTTAGATAAATATGTTTTAAACACCTTTGAATGAAGAGCTATGGTACAAGAGGGCTTTAAAAAGTGCCTGGGGGCTCCTGGATGGCTCAGTTGGTTGAGCATCTGCCTTCGGCTCTGGTCATGATCCCAGGGTCCTGGGATTAAGCCCTATGGCGAGGCTCCCTGCCTCTCCCTCTCCCTGCCTCTCCCTCTCCCTTTGCCCCCCACACCTGCTCATGGGCACATGTGCTCTCTCTCTATCTATCAAATAAATAAATAAAATCTTAAAAAATAATAATAAAATGCCCTGAAAATAGAGGCCAGGCCTTTTCGTAGGAGGGATTCTTCTGCCGTTTGTTGTTTGCTGGGTGCAAGACTTATTCATCCTTGTATTTCCAGTATTAAACACTATTTTTAAAATAATGAGAGGCATTCAGAGTTTGCTCAATAAATGAGTAAATGAAAGAATGAATAATCTAGAAGAAGCCCAAGTAAATTTCTTCTTCTGTGCCAAGTCTACATGGTAGGATTCAGGAAGAATTATTGGGGTACCTATGTGCTTGGCTGCAACACGCAATCTGCTGTCTGTGTAACCAGGGTATGAGCACAGTGAGTGGCACCAGGAGCACCAAGGATTGACCCAGGCCTTGGTCCTTAGTCTGTCAAGGATGGAAATCAGAGGTTGGAATTATGGTGATGGTGTTTCCTTCCAGTCCACTTGCTCTTTGTTAGAAGAGACAAACAAGGTCACCACATTCACCTTGGAAGGACCGGCTTCAGAGGAGGTTGTGGTTGGTGGTCGAAAGCCCAATTACGCAGCTCATGAGCACAACTTCTCTCTTGGCATCATTTCTTTTAGACTCGGTAAAACAAATGTACCTTCCACTTTAGTTCTTCCCATTATTTTTTTAGCTCCCATTTTATTCAGATGCTGGAACATCTTACTTTCAGTTTGCTATCTGATGGGTTTGACTCTATTAAGCTGGGTCAGATTTACCAGTAGAAATTAAAAAAAAAAAATAGAGACTCCATTACAGAAACTGATCGATAGTTCTCAGTGTGGTGCCAGGTCCTTATATTTTGGGCAAGTCCACAGATGGTTCGGAGGCATAGCTTTTGTTGAAAACTATTAGTATACAAAATGCTTTTTTATTAACTTTGTTTGAATTACAGTTTCAGATATTGTTACTTATGGATGCTTAGTTTTTTTTTTTCCCTCATTTTTAAAGTGAGAATAACATTCTAAAGTTACTGTGGTAACCAGAGATAATACCAACTATTCATCATTAATATTTGTGTCCCTAAAGACATGTTGTAAGGAAGACGTCATTCTAAATCTGAAGGGATTTGAGGGATTGGCAAAAATATAGCATTATTATCAATATTAACACTTTTGAATTTATAAAGTGCTACTGGGTTTACCCAGAATGATCATGGAATTAGATATTCTAATTAACTTACTTCTCTGGGCTAGCCGGAAAATAAATTTTGATTGAATTCTCCTTGCTGAAAATATTCCTAAAATCTAATAGTCTTTTCTGCCTTAAAAAAAAATCGAGGATAGTGCACATAATTGAATCATTTTTGATGATTTCCAGTACCACAGTGTTATCGTTCAGGACGGAAACGTTTTCACCGAATGGCAGTATAGGCCTTGCTTATTGGAGACTAGGATGAGGTATTCAGATATCCAGAATCCGTCTGGGAGGTTGTTTCACTGCTTTTCGTTTGGTTCTTGTTTTTCACAGAAATCACTGTTTGATCCATTCCTGGCCGCGTCAGTCACCTTGAGGATGGGATGTGGAATAGTCCCGTGCAGGAACATCTGTTATCAACCCTAGAGATCTCCCTCCTCAAGTGGGAGCTTTTAAATTCTATCCCCAGCCAAAAAGTGAAAACAAATAGGACCGGTCCTTTGATATATGTTAGCACTTCAGGCTATGTTGTAGGGAGGACAGGAGTCAGGAGACTGGATTTCCTGCGATTCTAAACTGTGTGCTTTCAACACTCCTGGGAGGCCATTATTTATGCTCCAAACAGTAAAACAGTCACCCTCTTAGAATAATACTTGCCTTACTGAGTTCTCATGAAGATGAAGTGGGTTAACCTTTGTAAAAGCACAGAAGGGCTTGGTCCCTGTCTATCTTGTTTACCAATCTATCCCCAATGCCTAGAAGATTCCTTAAAATATTTGCCGAGCGAATGAATAAATATTATTCTTCCTTTCCTCATCACTGAGGCCACCACCACGGCACGTTTACTCTACTTGTCTACAGGCGTCTATCACAGTCTACGGTGGGGTCTTGTCAGTCGTATGGTCTCTCGTATTACGGGGTAAGCTCCTTTAGCATAGAGCTCATGCATCCAAACTTCGTTCCTCCACAGACCGTAGCACAGTATCTGACACAGGAACTCAGCGAACGTATGATGAACGGAGGCATGTTGTTAGTAAACCCAACTACGTAACTGGTACACCTAGTGAATGTCCATCGTGTCATTTTCATAAGCTCAGTTGGCTAATGGCAGAAATTCTCCATTTGGGGTGCCTTCAGTCGCTGAAGCGTTGGCCTCGATTTTGGCTCAGGTCATGATCTCAGAGTCATAAGGTTGCGTGTCGCCGTGGGCTCTGCGCTGGGCATGGAGCCTGCTTAAGATTCTCTCTCTCCTTCTCCCTCTGCCCCTCCCCTACCCTTTCTCTTTCTCTAAAAAAAAAAAAAAAAAAAATAGAAAGAAAGAAGAAAGAAAGAAAGAAAGAAAGAAAGAAAGAAAGAAAGAAAGAGAAAAAGAAACACTCCCTCTGAAATATTCTAAGTGAATTTACCAAAAAAAAAAAAAAAAAAAAAGACCGTATCTTTCCTTTTTCTTTCAAAATCGTTGGATAACACTGCTTGGTGTGTAAACTCTTAACACATCTGGTGGCTGTTTTAATGATATTTAAAGTCACACAAATATGTAAGACCTATTATAAGAGAATTTTTGGAGAACTGAAAGTTATTCTAAGTAATGCAGTTCTTTCCCTTTTGCAGAATGCCGCCAGCATTAGGCTCAAATGGGAAAGAAGGGGAAATTGGGTTGATTCCTTATTTTTAGCCTCCGTTAGATGATTGTAACTCATTATTTGCTAGGTTACCGGAGGGTATACTTCATCAACTCTGATGCATTCAGCATGCCGCCGCCTCGTGTCTCCTGAGATCCCGGCTGTCTCAGCCTACAACTCCTCCTGAAATCTCCCCATTGCCTCCCAAAGAAGTAGTATGTCAATATTATGCTTTTATTGATAGCCACACAATTCACGTAACACTTCTTTCCCTAAACTTTTTTCATTATGTGATTTGATCTGCTGGCTTAGCCCTTTCATGCTAGCTGTTTGTTTTGCCCCCAAGCATCTGGCCTTTAAAAATACAATGCATCTTACTGGCTTTTTGAATAAGAGAAATATAGCTGCGCTGAGAGTGAGGCAGGACTGTGCTTACACACCAAGTCTTAACGGAAATACCTCAGCTTCCTCGATACCAGGTTAATTCTCATAACGGCCTGTTACGTTTCCTAGTTGCTATGTGATTACTAATTGTATACTGCACTAGGAAGACAGGTGAGGCTTCCTATTGGTTCTAAGCCTCAGGACTTTGATATCTGCCCATTCAGGTATCATTAGACAGATATCAATAGATTATAGTATTTTATAATCTACTGCTCGGCCCATTCATTTCCAGTCACAGAGTTATTTTTGCATAGTGATAAAGTGATCATCCTTGTGAATAAAGAAGAAACAATACATGTAAAATATCTCTTTCAGGAAGATTTGATTCTGTCTCGTATCATATTTTCACTGACGAAACTAAAGATTAATGGCTTAGAAAGCTTTCTTCCAAAATGTGAGTTCACTACTTACAAGACAATTATAAAGAGAAGGCAGTTAGTTTTCGCCGATCTAGAGAACATACTTTTTTAATGCGGTCCGTGAGTGGGAAATGAGTCCTGTCTGATACTTAGCAATGTACACCTGTAGGTTCGTTCGCCTGGGTATTTGAGACAAATTTTCAGATGATGAAAAATTTAGGGAAAAGTTGCTCTACGTCAAAAGTGGAAATAGAATTCGTAAGTCTGATGTTTTTAAAACATTGCTTGCAAATTGTTTATCAAAATGAGAGCAGGGATCAGTACCAGCCTATAGAGAGACACGGTAGTGAGAATACGTAGGTGTGACTCGAAGTTTTTTTTTAAAAGAGCTGGAAGTCAGAGTGAGAGCACTAAAGGTTAATCAGCGGTGACTAGGATGTGCCTTTAGTAGTACTTTGGTGCCTCAAGTGGTACTTTAGTGCCATTAATAATCGTGTACTGTAGTAGTTATTAGAATGAATGGTAAAGGTTTCTGTGCCCAGGGTCACCCCATCAAACTATGAGCCCATCCGGTGTCCTAGACTATGATATTCATCATTGTATCGGCAGCACCTAACCAGGGCCTGGTTTACTCCAGTTTTGCAATGATTTTTAATTAATTAATTAGGTGCTGATAATTTAGTTAATTAAACACAAAATAACTAAAATATAATTATGAAATTTAATCTACAGCTGTGTTAAGAGGGCAGTAAAATTAAGAGCTAAAAATAATCTGTGCTCCGTGGTTAACATGAAGCAGGATCTTCTAGATCATGAATTCCGTTTTGGAGTAGAATCTACAAGAACAGTGTTGAAAAACTTGACAGGCTAGAAAGAAGATTAACATCACTCATTGTTGAAAAAGATGTGAAGTTTGTATTCATATTGAGTAATCCAAAAGATTAGGCACATTCCCGTGGCATGTTACTATATGGATTTATTAAAGTACAAGACTCTTAATCCTAAGGCTATTTGTCTGGTTGTCCTTAAGGTTGATTTTTAAGTAGATTTAAAAATAGTGATATTACAGGGGTGCCTGAGTGGCTCCGTTGGTTAAGCACCTGCCTCTGGCTTAGGTCATGACCCCGGGGTCCTGGGTTGGGCTCCCTGCTCAGCGGAGAGTGGGTTCTCCCTCTGTCCCTCCCCCCACCTTGTGTGTGCACGCTCTTTCGCTCTCTCTCTAATGAATAAATAAAACCTTAAAAAAAAAAAAAAACTAATGATGCTACAGGGGCACCTGGATGGCTCCGTTGGTTAAGTGACTAACTCTTGATTTTGGCTTAGGCCATGATGTCACATGGAGCATGGAGCCTGCTTAAGACTCTCTCTCTCCTTCCCTCCCCTTCTCTTTCCCTTTCCCCCCCCTTCCCCCCCTTTCCCTTCCCCCCTTCTCTTTTCTCTCTCTCTCTCTAAAAAAAAAAATATAGTGATACTACTTTCCATATCAGTTAGGATAGGGTTAGGCTTCTAGTAACGAAGACACAACCTCCCACCATCCACCCTGGCCCTGACAGTGGCTTAAATAAGACAGACATTTATTTTTCTCTGTTGTACGTGTGTTCACATAACAAAAGCTTAGCTTCCACTTTTAATAGAGATCTAGGTTCTTTCTCTCTTGCTGTTTTTTCCATTTTAGCACATTGGTTACGATTTTAAGTGGCCGATCAAGTCAGTCATTGTATTTACATTCCAAGAAATAGGAAGAAAATGCCAAGAAGATTCTCTTATTTATTTTTTTCCCTTTTAAGAGACTTCTTGGAATTTGCACATAGAAGTTCATTGTTTATCTTAATGGCCAGGTTCTCTTCCTATTAATGAGAAAGATGCTCAGCAGCATATTGAAAGGCAACCCGCGGTTTCTGTAACATGATTAAAAAAAAAAAGGAAAAAAAAAACAGAAAAAAAAAAAACAAGCATATGCCCATGGTGAAAAAATTAAAAACGAGCAGCAAAACATACCAACGGCGTAGAAGAATGCAGGTGAAAGTCGACGTTTCCCCGCCTGTCACTCCCAGGGACTCTTGTAGTCTGCCTAAACATTCTGAATACCCTCTGTTCCTAAGTGCTCCGCACCATCAGCCTCATTTTTCTAAAGAAGAATAAACCTATATTTCGCAGTTTTTCTCTCAGCCAGGGGACAGATGTGTGTGATTCAGGCTGTGCCAGCTAAAGCAACCCTGTGAAGCTCTGATTTAGAATTGAGTTACGTGGGGAAAGAAGTTGGGTTCAGGGTTCCCGTCTGCAGGAGCAGATTGTGGCAGGGGCTTCGTGATTCTGGAGTCAGGAGCCACCGGGGGAACTTCCTGATGCAGGGCTCCCTGATGGTGGCACTGGAAATACACACAAATGCATCTTTAAAAAAAATATTTTTTTAATGTATTTGAGAGAGAGAGAGAGAGAGAGAGAGAGGGAATGTGAAAGGCGAGGAGCAGAGGGAGAGGGAAAAGCAGACTCTCTGCTAAGTGGAGAGCCAGGCTCAGACGTGGGGCTCGATGCCAGGACCCTGAGATCATGACCTGAGCGTGAGACAGACCGTCCAGGAGGCCCTGCCCGCAAACGTACTGTACACGCGCTCCTGGCAGCATGGCTCTGGGGTTGGCAGCCAGGGGCGCAGGTCTCTGATTTGGCGGATCCTTGGCTGTGGCAGAGGCAGCAGCTTTATCGGGTGGCCAGTCCTGTGGCGTGCATCTGAAAGACTTTGATAGGCCCTCGGCCTCGGGGCCCTGGCTTCGGCCTCCGCAGAGATTCTTTGCGTTTAAGAAACAATTTTATTTTATTTTTTTTTATGACATCAGTGTCCGTGTTCATCTTTAATCTGCGTTGGTTTTTAAAGAGGGAGGAGGATGTAAGGCAATGTGAACAACAAAGCAAGCCCAGCTCTGCTTCCATCTCTATCTGTTCGGTGTCTACAATGAGTGGATCCACTAGAATTTCTTCACCAGTTTTCTTTGTTGCCAACGCCTCGGACGTTGGGTCCTCCATAGTTAGTGAGGAACCCTTTGCTGGGTGGCACGGCTTTCACTGCTACTGGAGTTGTTAGGTCTGAGTTGCCTTTTGATAAAATCTGGAGAAGACCTGGAATGGTGTTTTACTCCTGGAGTTGTAGCTGTTCTCAGCAGATTCTCATAAGAAATCACAGGAAAAGAGGGATCCGCAAAACTCTCAAAACACTTGTCTGAATTTAAAACTAGAGAGTGGGAGCTTGCTGTCTGACCCTTCCTGACCAGAGTCTCCGGGGTCTGCTTCATGACCCACTTCACCTCCACCAAGATAATCCCTCTCCTGAGTTCGATGTTCATCATTCCCGTGCATTTACTTTCATAACCGACGTGTATCTCCTTAGATACGAATACGTGTATCGTTGTCTTGTATGGATTCACTTATATAGGAGTGGCGTCATTCTTCAAGTACTCTCCCGAAGCTTCATCCCCCTCCCACGATGCTCATGAAATTCATCCCTATTCATTTATGTAACCTTGGTTCATTCGTGTTCACTATTGTACAGCATTGTATGAATTGAACACAAGACATTTGTCTACCTCCTTTTAATGGGACATTAAGTTTTGCTATCATAAATATCTCTGCCAAGAATTCACTTGTGTCTTTTTAAAATGCATGTCCACTTGTGTTCACAAGCAAGAGTTCATCCAGGGTGTATATCTCGGAATAAAATTGCTGGGTTAGGGTACTTACATCTTCAATTTTATTGGTTATTGCCAGATTTTTCTTCCAGGTGGTCGTATGGATGTGCGTTCTTACCAAAAGTACACAAGTATTGGCTTTCATCCACACCTTTGCCAGCCCTCAAGATGGTCAGAGTTCTTAGTTTTTACCAATACAATAGGTGTGAAAGATATTTTATTATACTTTTAAGTGGCATTTTTTTTTGATCATTGAGATACACTATCTTTAAATAGGCTTATTGGACATTTGAGATAAAATCCTCAGTAAATTATCCATTTATATCCTTTCCTTACCAGTTTTATTGGCTGATATGTGGACTGTTTTTTATATTCTAAGTAATAATCCTTAGATTATTAAGATTAAGAAATCCTTAATTTCTCGGTTGCGTGTGTTGCAAATATCTTTTCCCAAGTCTGGGGCTTGTCTTTTCTTTTCTTTTCTTTTCTTTTCTTTTCTTTTCTTTTCTTTTCTTTTCTTTTCTTCTTTTCTTTTCTTTTCTTTCTTTTCTTTTCTTTTCTTTTTCTTTTTCTTTTCTTTTTTTTCTTTTCTTTTCTTTTTTTCTTTTCTTTTCTTTTTTCTTTTCTTTCCTTTCTTTTCTTTCCTTTCTTTTCTTTTTTCTTTTCATCTTTTCTTTTCTTTTCTTTTCTTTTCTTTTCCTTTCTTTCTTTTCTTCTTTTTTCTTTTTTTTGCCTTTTCATTTTTATATGATCTTTTCTGACCAACAAAAGTTTTTAAGTGACAGTGTTAATGAATTTGTCGATGTTTTTATGGCTTTGTATCTAGTTTTTTTTTTTTTAATTTTTCTTCTGAAATCACAAAAATATCTTGCTACCATCCTGTAAGAATTTTAGAATGTCGCCTCTCCCATGAAGGTGGTGTATCAGTTGGTACATTCAGGAAGCAGAACCACTAGTGATGACGAAGAAAAGGAATTTATTTAGGGACTTTTCACTGTCACTGTGAAATCTGGTGAAAAGTCTTGTTTCTGTCGTTTCTGTCTGCATTTGGTGCTGATCCTAAAGCCACAGGGTACGCAATAGGGAAGGGAAGGCACATGTCAACCTTGGAGAGCAGCATAACTGGAACCTCGAGGAGCCAACTGGATGGAGCCTGCCCTTGTTTCTCGTTGGGCATCATGTGCTCCTTGTTCCCAAGCCACCAATTTGCAACAGAGGATGACCTGCGTGGGAGGCTGGCTGCCACTCGTCACAGAGCCGCAAGGACACCTGGCCCAGGAGGTGGAAAACCCAAAGCGAGATACCCCATTGGAGCTCAAAAGGCTGTGGAACTCAGCGACCGGCTGTGCCAACAAGCCCAGGCACCTGCCTGCACAAGTGTGTCTAAGGCAGGAGGGCACCCAGCCTACTTGGACCTTCCAAGAGTCAACATGCTTACTGTTCTCTTCCTCCAAGTTTCTCCAGCAGGTTTCTCTGGTGGCCACATCTAACCCCCAGCAGCCTGCAGAGGAAGGAATTCTAGGAGACACAGTGGCGTTCAGCCAAGTGGACTCTTTGCAAAGATTGGTTCAATCAGGAAGCTCTAGGAATGACAGAGAATAAGAATTTATTTAGGGACTTGACTTTCTTTAAGGACTGTGGAATCTGGTTAAAAAAAAAGTCTGTTTTTGCTGGTTTTTCTGCATCTGGTGCTGATCCTAAAGTCAGAGAATTTATTTTGTGTGTTCTATGGAGTGACAATTAAGATCTAATTTTTTTCCTTGTGGATAACGCCAGGCCTGTGTGTTGAATACTGCGTTTTATCCTCCACTGATTTGCATGCTGCTGCTGTAAGACATTACATTTCATTATATATTTTGTTCTCAAACATTTATTTTGCTTCATTACTATTTGTTGATTTCTGTGTTATTACTTCACGGTTCTAATTACTGTAGCTTTATTATAAGGCTTACTGTCTAGAGTAAAGTAAGTCCCACCATCTTACTTATTTTCAATAGGAGTATTTCGTTTGGACTTCTGTTCTTATATACAAAGTTCATTAAAAATTCTTTTTTGTATACAAAGTTTAGAATCACTTTGGGATTTTCATCGTAGTTGTTTTAAGTTTATATATTAATTCGACATCTTCATGGTATTGAGCCATTTGATGTATATAAACATGATACACTCTACAAATAGTCTTTCTGTAATGTTTGCAATAAAGTCTTGTAATTTTCTCCTTTAAATTTCACATATTTATTTTTAAACACTTTTTAAATGTGGTTGTTGTCGAAATAATCTTTTAAAACAGTATTTTAAAAGGTTTTTTCATGGTCTATAGAAATGTAATTGATTTCTGCATGCTGATCTCATATCTAGAAGCTTTTCTAAACTTTTTATCATTTCTGGTAATTTATCTAGAGACTTTCCTGGGTCTTGTTTTTGTTTTTTGAGAAAGAAAGGGAGTAGACGGGCAGGAAGAGGGAGAGAGATAATCTTAAGCACAGGGCCTGATGCGGGGCTCCATCTCAAGACCCTGAGATCATGACCTGAGCAAAAATCAAGAGTCGGATGCTCAACCTACTGAGCTACCCAGGCACCCCTCTTGTGTTTTCTATATGTATAGATAACACATCCGCAAATAAAGGCGGTCTTGGTTCTTCTATAAATTAATATTCTTATAATAAAAATAAATAATAATAAATATAAATATATTTTACACATAATATCTAAATGTAAATAAAAGTAAATATTATTCTTACCTCTTTACACAGCCTGAAGTATAATGTTAAATAGAAGTTTTGACGTTTCATCCACGTTTGACAAGAACTGGCTTTGTGTTTACAACAAATTCACTTGTGGTCATGATTTAAACATCCTACCTATAATCTATTTGCACAATTGCTTGATGTTTTTAAAGGGTAATATTTTAAACCACTACAGCCACAATATTTTTTGTGTGAAAGACACAGATACTATACATTGGACAGTTGCCATTTTTGGTAGCTATAAAGCTTTTCTGTTTCCGAAATATATTTTCTCTCATAATAAATATAATTTTTTCTTTGATGTATTTTGTATCATATATGATAAGAAACCTTTTCTAAACAATTTACAATAGAATCCGTCTCTACTACACCTACTGAAAGTATTGCATTGATGCAGAAATCAGTGATATTTTGCTAGTTTGCAAATGTTCCATTATTTGCAACCAAAAATACCACATGTTTCATATAAAACTATATGATGCTTGAAGTTTGGGCTTGTTAAATTGTTCATGGTTCACACAGTACTTCCTTTTAAGTTTTAAGCATTGCTTTGAAAATATGGCATGCTGACCCTCTTTGTATCTAGAGATGCAATTAAAAATAATGGCCTAAATATTCAAGTAGTAGAGAATGTTGGCAATATGACACTGAGGCTATTCATTTGACCTTCTTTTGTGGCTTGCAGGCATGCAGTTTGTTTTTAAACGGATGGTGTGTTAAAGATCTGTAGTCATGTCATTTTTTTCCCTGACAATTAGTAAGATATAGAAAGAGAAAACTTTTATGCAGAGAGAGTCCAACTAGGCTACTACCCACAGATCAATAACATCAAGTGTTTCCATAATATAAATATGTTTCCAGCCTGTCTCCAGGGATTTGAGCGAGATCAGCTTTGTATAAACAGGTTTTTTATTTGATGAGTAGACAATAGATGAAGAAAAAACAAATGTGCTGTGGTTCTTCATGGAGTGTCTCTGGGATTTGAAAATGATTTACAGATACAACCAATTAAACGACATGCTAGTTAAGCATCCCATAATCTGTACCCCTGGAAAATTCTGTATTGCAACTCAATTTAAAAGTCAGAGAAGTCTTCCCTGACCATCCATAGGCAATTGCGTACCCTATTTTTTATTCTCGTAATATTTTTTCTTCTGTAGAGTTTATGACAGTTTTAATTGAAAGGAAGTATGATTTTTGGGGGGTTTAATTTCTGATCACCTGTATAATTGGTAGTTCTATGAGGGCAGAGACAGAGAAACAAATCTATCTTTTTAACTAACGTAAGCCCAGGAACTAGCACAGCGGTTATTTAATAAATATAATGACTTGATGAATAAATGGTGAAAGAATAGCTACTGCTATTTCTTGAGAAAGAAACATTATCTGCCTTCAATTGCAAACAACACAAATTCTTGGATTAACATAGGCACCGAAAGAATATGTTGGGTAGATACTGGGCAGCTCGTAGAATCAAAAGAAATAGTAAGTAAGCAACAATAGGAGCAGGTTTAGGAGTCTGGGATGTGGAAACCAATGGACAATCTCCAAAGGTGGTGCTGCCAAAAGGAATTAAACATTTTTAGTTTTCATGCCATTTTGAAGAGGACTAAAATTCTAAGGAAAGAATAGGGGAAAAAAAGTTTCTTTCTTTGAGAAACTAAGTGAATCGAAGAAAAATTCAAGCTCTGTCTCTGTCCCCTCTCCCGCCCCTTGTGGGTGTGTATGTGTGACTCCCTCCTTCTCCTTCCTTTATTTGACATGTGCTCACAGGCTTGAGATTTTCCCTGCTTTTTATGCCTTCTTTTTGATTTAAGTTATTATCTGTTGAAATTTCCTTTCAGCCTGAAGGACTTCCTTTAGTTTTGCTTTGCTTTGCTCCAGCTTAGATCAGATTTGCCCGAAACAAATTCCGTCCATTGTGTTTATAAAGGAATGGTCATCGCTTTGGTTTCACTTTTAACATCAGTTTTGCCGGGTGTAGAATTCTTGATTAAATTTTTTTTTTTTCTCCAGTACTTTAAATTATACCACCCTCCCTTGTTGCTGAGGAAGACTGAACTTTTAATCACGTTGCGGCTTCTTTGTATATGAGTTTTCTTTTTTTTGCTCTTAAACTATTTTATTTGTCTTTGTCTCTCAGCAGCTGACTACACTACATTTAGCTGTGTACCTTTTTGTGTTTAGTAAACTTGGGATTTCAAGTTCTCCTAAGGTTAGTAAGCAATTATAGCAAGATCAAACGATACAAAGGTAATACGTGAAAGTCAATTACTGTCCAATATACCAGCAACGAAGAAATGGCATCTGGAATGAAAAATGCAATACCATTTACATTAGCACCACCAAAAATGAAACAGGTTTAAGTCTAACAAAATCGGTACAGAATCTATCCACAAAAAAACTATAAGACACAACACATGAAATCAAAGAACAACACAAATAAATGAAATGCTCAATGTTCATGGATAGGAAGACTCAGTATGATCAAGGTGTCAGTGCTTTCTGAGTTCATCGGGAGATTCAACACAATTATGGCAGGTGATTTTGTGTATATTTATAAACTGATTTTTTTTTTTACTTTTTATTTTTAAAAGATTTTATTCATGAGAGACACAGAGAGAGAGGCAGAGACACAGGCAGAGGGAGAAGCAGGCTCCCTGTGGGGGGCCCAGCGTGGGAACTCGATCCCAGAACCTCGGGGTCACGTTCTGAGCCAAGGGCAGACGCTCAACCGCTGAGCCCCCCTAGGAGTCCCTTTAAACTGATTTTAAACTTTGTATGGAGAGGCAGAAGGCCAGAAGAGCCAGTACAGTATTGAAGAGAAAGAACAAAATTAGGGAACTGACACTACTCAACTCTAAGTTTGAAAGAAAGACTGTTTCTCCCTGTTCATGACTCATGACTTCCGACACTGTAAATGTGGGTGTCCGATGCAGCAACCGACTCTCCAGTTTCTTACAGACACAAACTGGATGTCCCACGACTCTCCTCGGGGCCAGCACTGTCTGCCTGGAATAAGCCCTTATCCCACCGTTTAAGAGAGCCCCAGAACACTGCCCCATCCCGCAACTTCCGACGCCCATCACAAGTCCAGGTGTGATCACCCGGGATTCTGATTAGCTGGCGATAAACTGGAGGTTCCACTGACCTCTTCCTCAGGTTTGGTAATATGCCAGAATGGCTCATAGGACTCCGGAAGCAGTTACCTACTAATTTCGAGTTTATTACAAAAGGATACAACTCAGGAACAGTCAGTGAAAAAGATGGATGCACATGTGGGCAGGTGTGTGGGCAAGTCTGAGGGCAGGTATGTGCAGGTAAGAGAGCACGTATGGGCAGGAAAGAGGGCAAGTATGCAGGCAGATATGGGCAGGTATCCGGGCTGGTGTGCAGGCAGGTGTGCGGGCAGGTGTGTGGGCAGGTATGAGGGCAGGTGTGTGGGCAGGTGTGAGGGCAGGTATGAGGGCAGGAAGCTTCCATGCCCTCTGCTGGCATGCTATCCTTTTGGTGCCGCTACACGTCCATGAACCTGGAAACTCTCTGGACTCTGTACCTCAGGGATTTTTATAGAGGCTTTATTCCCCAGGCGTGATGGATTACAAGCACACCTAGAGACAGTGAGGGTTTGGTTACAGACCTCCACAAGAAAGCGGATGCTGCGATGAAGTCAGTCACATGAATTTTTTGGTTTCCCAGTACCTATAAAAGTTATGTTTGCAGTATCCTGTGGTCTATCGAGTGTGCAACAGCATTATGTCTTCAAAATGTGCCTGATTTTAAAGTGCTTTCCTGCTAACACATGTTAACCATCATCTGAGCTTTCAGCAAGTCATAATCACTGATCACAAATCATCATAAGACATGTAACAACAATGGGGCGCCTGGGTGGCTCAGCTGTTAAGCGTCCGCCCGACTCTTAGGTTCAGCTCAGGTCATGATTTCAGGGTTGTGAGCTGGAGCCCTGTGTTGGGCACTATGTTCAGTGTGGAGTCTGTTTGGGATTCTTTCCCTTGCCCCCTGCCCACCCCCACCATCCCCTGTCTCCCGCTCCAGAGTGCACCTGTGTGTGCACAAGCTCTCTCGCTCATAAGTAAATAAATAAATAAATAAATAAATAAATAAATAAATAAACAAACAAATAAATAAATAAAAGCAAGATTTTTTTTTTAAAAAAAAAACAAATGTAATGATAATGAAAAAAAAATGGGATATTGTGAGAATTACCGAAATGTGACACAGAGACGTGAAGTGAGCAAATGCAGTTGGAAGGAGGATGCTGACAGCCTTGCGGGAAGCAGGGGGGCCACTAACCTGTGTGTGTAAAATGCAGTATCTGCCAAGTGCAGTAAAGAGAAGCCCAATAAAGCGAGGCGTCCCTGTCCGTCCTTGGCCCTTGATTTAGTTTCCAGCCTCCTCTCCGCAACCTCCTCCGGCTGGGAGATGGGGCTGGAAGTCCTACCCTCCTAATCACAGATGTCGTTCCCCTGGAAACCAGCTGCTTCTCCTTAGGGACTTCTCAAAAGTCATCTCTGTAACATAAAAGAGGCCTGGGTGAAAGGGACTTCTTGGGAGAAACGAAAGACATTCCTTTCACCTTTTTGCTCTTCTTATTTAGGAAATTCCAGTGATTTTAGAAGCTGTTTATCCTCTGGGAGGGGGATAAAGACGAAGTATATATTTCTTATTTTAAATCACACTATCACACACACACACACAATTTCAAAAAAAAATCATGCAATCACACAGATTTACCATAAAACTATAGTAATCAAGAGAGCATGATATTTTTGAAAGAACAGATGAGGAATCAAGGGAACAGAATAGAGAGCCAAGAGATTGACCCACATAAATAGAGTCAATTGACTTTTGACAAAGGAGCAAGACAACACATTGGAGAAAAGATATTCTCTTCAACCAACGGTGTTGGAACAACTCAACGTCACATACAAGAAAACGAATTTAGACACCTTCCAAGAAAATTAACTCAACATTGGTCATGGAGCTGGATGTAAATATGAAACCATAAAGCTCCAAAAGATAATATAAAAGACCGTCTGGATAACCTGGGGCATGACGGTGATGAAGTTTTGGAACGTAGGTGAGGTCCGGAGCCGATGACCAAGAAAGAATCCTTGAGGCGTCTTTGGTGCAAAATGGGGGTTTTATGAAGGCCCAGGGGACGGGCCCCATGGGCAGGAGGGCGGCTGGGCTGCCCCGGGCCTGGGAGGGTGGCCCATTTTACACCCGGGAGTTGGGAGTTGGGGGACGTAAGCAAAAAGGAGATTTCAAAAGGATTTTCCTGTGCTAAGAGGACATGGGAGGTGCGGGAGGCCCTGCCATTGTCAGGAAAAGACTGCTTTTCCCTCTAGATCGACGTTGTCCTAAAGACCACGGGAAGCGTCCTGAGGAAAGCCGCCCCCCCGGGGGGTCTCCTGGGGGCCTCAGCTGTGCTCTGGCCCCGCGGGCCCTGCGCCCCCATCACTGAGGACCTGCCAGCACAACACCAAAGGCAGGATCCATGAAAGAAATCCTTGGTGGTCTTCACTGTGCTTTGCAACAGACACCGGTCAGGGGATGAGAAGACAAGCCACAGGCTGGGAGAGAATATTCGTGAACACCTACATGCTGGAGAACTCTTCCAGAAGACACAAACCCCTCTCAACACTCAGCGATAAAATGAATAATTGATAAAAAATGAGCAAAGGCCCAGAGCCGACACCTTACCAAACGAGCGTCTGAAGAGCTACTCTGCACCCCAGGTCCCTGAACAGCAATGAGGCGCCACTGCATACCTACCAGGGTGGCCCACGTCCGGGACAGTCACTGCAGCAGACACGGCCGGGGCTGCGTGTTTATCCGGAGGCCTGGTACCCAACAGGGCCGCATCGGGCCTTACTCCTGAGTGCCGGAAGCCGTGACACCCTCTGCTTATGCTTTGAATTCTCTTTCCTGAGGAAGCCCAGGGTTGGGTCTTGCTTCCCAGGCCGTCCTCCTGATTCCAGGGCTGCCTCTGCCACTTGGAGACGCCGGTGGGGTCCAGGACCACCAGGCCGCGGCTCTTCTCCTTCTCCTCACATTTTACTACCAGTAAATGTTGCCTCGAGGACACCCGGTGGCGTTTCCAGCCTCTGCCTTGGGATGTGCTGGAGCCGGATCCTCAGCAGGTTAGAGACCGCTTCTAGGCAGGTGCAGTCACAGAGGCCTCGTGGCTGGGCCTTCCAGCACCACCGCAGGGACACCCTGGCCCACGGCCTCTCCGCAGACCCTGAGCCCTCCCTACAGCAGCCACCAGCTGTCGCCTCGAGGCCCGTCCACTTTGGGTCAAGGGTCTGCTCCAAGTCCCCCCCGCCCCAGCACGCTGCCCCACGACCTGGCTGCTTCCACGCAGCAGACAGTACACCGCTGCCCTCGATTGGCACCGACAGGTGCACAGAGGTGCGCTTGGGCAGCCGGCTGCGTCCTCCTGCTGAAAGGCACATAAAGAGCCCCCAAAGCAGCTGGATAAGTGCCAGGCACCGAAAAATACGTACAGCGGTCTAATTCTAAGTCTCTCCTGTCCCACTGCATTCATAGGAAGCAAGTCGGAGAAATGTGCAAAGTATAATGGGTGTGGGGGGGTTAAACACAGAAGCTCTAGAGAAATGAAGGATTATTCATCACTGCAATTCGTAACCGCACATGGCCTTTTTTTTTCTTAACTGGCGAATTACCTTTTACATGGATATGAAGTGATTGGTAGATTGAGTCCTATTTATACTTGCTGGACAGCCGAGAGGAAAGGAAGAGTATTTTATTAAAAATATTCTGTTGTTTACTAGAAGGCATAACGGGAGCTCAACACCGCTTTTGTAATGTTGAATTTGGGTGTGATGGATGAGGCCAAGGATGGGACAGGAGGGGGAGAGAGTCTCAGAAATTGCTCGAGATTTTTAGTAATAGAAATGATGTGCCACTAATCTAATTTAATTAAAATTAGAATCATAACAGACCCTTTTGAAGAGCTTGTGAAATGCTTTCCTTTTGCACGTCTCCTTACTGTTGAAATGCAGCCCATTAAAATGAGTAAGAACAATAGATAATTTCAACTAATCTCATCTGCAACTCCATCTGATCCAATGAGAAGATTTTAATTAGAGCTGGACTTCGTTCAAAAAGAGGAACGACTGTAACAAACCCTAATTAAGTTGATTGTTCCCCTAGTGCGTAGGTCACGCATCCATTTTCGTAAAACTGTATTTGGTTCTCTAATGCCTTTAATATTTGTGTTTGTATATTCATAGTGAATCATGAATTTTCTATTTTTCTTTGCAGGCACTGTTCACTCACCTCAGTGGTGGCCTGTCCAGTGGTATCTCATCCTTGGGAGCTTTTGGACACCTTTCCTTCCCTAATAATTCGTGGTTTCATTCAAACCCATAAAGGGGAAATCATTTGTTGCAAAGATCGTATTTTACAACGTCACACATCGATGTAAAACAAATAGTGCATTATGTTTCTGTTTTATCAAAAATAAAAAAAATTGTGAATGAAACTTGCTAGCCTGACTTCCTGGAGAATGTGCAGTCCACACACACAGACACAAGGTATCACAGGTGCTGCAGCGGGAGCTGTTCCACCGTCTAACGTACAAATACAGAGGTGAACACCTGATACACAGCCGTGCACCGCGCGCGTCTATGCCTCAGATGTCCTTCTAGTCTTATGTTCTTCCTGAAAGCCTCAGGCCAAAACACATTTTATTACAACTGTTTTTATCTGAAGAACTCTGAGGTTTATTCTTCATTCTTTTTTTTTTTTTTTTTTTTTTTTAATTTAAGTCATCTCTGCACCCAACCAGAGGCTCAAACTCACAGCTCTGAGATCAACCAGAGAGTCCCATATCCTGCTGACCGGACTGGCAGGTGCCCCTATTTGAAGAAAGCTGTGTTTTGGGGCTCCTGAGTGGCACAGTTGGTTAAGGGTGGAACTCTTGGTTTGGGCCCAGGTGTGGCTTTAGGGTTGTGGTAGATCGAGCCAGGTGTCGCACTAGAGTTTCTCCCCCTTTTTCCCCCCTCTGCCCCTCCTCTTTGCTCTCTCTCTAACATAAATAACGTATTCTTAAAAAAAAAAACTGAATTTTTCATTATCTATATTAAATTTTGAATCAATGAAGTAATATTCATAAAATGTATCTGTAAAAAATACATAATGGGATCCCTGGGTGGCTCAGCAGGTTAGAGCCTGCCTGTGGCCCAGGACGTGATCCTGGAGTCCTGGGATCGAGTCCCACATCGGGCTCCCTTCATGGAGCCTGCTTCTCTCTCTCTCTCTCTCTCTCTCTCTGTCTCTCTCATGAATAAATAATTAAAAATAAAGTCTTTTAAAAAATACATAATATACCCATCAAATGGTTTTCAGAAAAAAATTTTTTGCCATCTGCTTGATAATCTCCTATAAATTCTCTCAAATCCTAATCTTTTTCTTCCAGCACTGTTCTGAATTTTACATATCTAATCCCCCTCCTTTCCTTTAGTTTTACCATATACTCGTATCCCTATCTGATGTTTACTATTGCGTGTCTTTTATAGCTTAGTCATACTTTGTATATTTGATTACAATTGACTTTTTTTCTGCTCAACCTTATACTTCAAAAATTTATCTATGTTTTCCCACGTAGCAATGATGTATTATTGTTTGCTTCTTATTTTCATTGCTGCATATTCTTCTAGCATGTAAACATTTATTTACTTACTTTACTTCAATGGATATTTTGTTTGTTTATGACTTTCTGCTACTATAACGTTGCCAGTATAGTCTTCAACAGTTGCCTGGGGCATATGTGTATTCAGTTTGTTTGTTTAGGATTAAAAAAAAAAAAAGTGAAATAGTTGTATCACACAGCCTAGGAAAATCGCTTTTATTATAAAATGATGCTAAATTATTTTCCAGAGTGGTTGTACTTTATAACTTTTGTAAATTTGTCTGCTATGAAATGCTAATTCACTGGAGATTTAATTTCTATGTCCCTAATTATTAATAAGGCTGAGTATGTTTTATGTTTATTGATAGTTCAGGTTTCTTCAGCTCTGTGCCTCAAGTCTTTTTTTTTTTTTTTTTGTGCTCATTTTTTTTTCCTTTTCTTCAATGATTTAAGAAGGATATATTTTGTGTACAATTTTTTGTCAGTTATATGTTTTTAATTAGTAGATCCTATTTATGGTTTTAATTTTCATTCCGCTTAAAGTAAATTTCTTAAATAGACGTTTTTATGTTAAGTTAGTTAAATTCATCAATTCCTTGTCTTTCAAATTGAGCTTCATGTCTTGTTTAAGAGGTTCATCTCTACCCAACGGTCAAAAGATTTTAGATATGGTTTTCTCCGAATTTTATTTTTACTTTTAATATTTAGGACTTTAATTATATGGAATTGATTTATGTTTATGGTACAGGGCAGGAAAGCAATCTGATTTTTTTTTTTCATTAATGCAGTTGTGCCCAGTACTGTTAAATGGATAGACCATTCTTTCCCTCTGATACGCAGGGACAACTCTGTCACACTCGAGTCTAACAATTATGACTTGATTTCTTGGTTCTTTATTTTGTCCTACTGGTAATATTCTCTTCCTGAACAGTACTACAATGTTTTAATTACTACAAATTCATAATAAGTCTTAACACATAGAAAGACAAGCATCCCTTTTATCTTTACTTTTGAAGAATCTGGACTATTCTTGGCTATTTGTCCTTCATATGCAAAAGAACTAATTAAATCCCCTAAAATAAGCATATTACAGTTCTGATTGGAATAGCATTGATTCCTTGGGTCAATTTGCAGAGAATTAGCATTTGTGTAATACTGAATCTCATTTATGAACAAGGCATATTTACCTTTAACGGTCTTATTTTGTATTTTTTGATATAGGCCTAACAGTCGTAAATGATTATGCAGCTAACAGACCATGAAAACACATGAAGCAGAAATTGATAGGACTGAATGAAGAAATAGGTAAATCCACAGCAATAGTTGGAGATATCCATACCCCTCTTTCAATAATTGATAGAGCAGGTTTACAGGAAATCGGTAAGGACAGAGAAGGTTTGAACAAAGCTATCAACTAACCTGATCTAATTTTTATCTTTAGTCTATTACATTCAACACGAGCAGACTATAGGCTCTTTTCAACTGTACAAAGAACATTTATTAAGTTACATCACATTCTGGACCACAAGACAAGTGTTAATACATTTTTGAAATATCCAAGCCATTCAAAGTACGTTTTCGGACTACAATCAAATCAAATTTAAAATAAATAATAGAAAGATTTCTGGAAAATTCCCAGGTATTTGAAATTGAACAACACACATCTAAATAAGCAGTCAACGAAGAAATAAAAACAGAAATTAGAAGTTATTTTTATCTGAATAACAATAAAAACCTGATGAGCTGTCACTAAGCAGTGCTTAAGGGCAAGTTTATAGCATCAAACCTAAAGTTGTAAAACTTCTAGAAGAAAAAAACATAGCAGAAAAAATTTTGTCTTTGACTTAGGCAAAGAATTCTTAGATATGACAACTAAAATGCGAATCACAATCTATAAAAGAATGAATTAATAAATTGAGCTTTATCCAAATTGAAATCTGAAAATTTGAAAGATTGCTAAGGATGAAGAGAAAAACCATAGACTGGGGAAAATATTCATAAATCATATATTTCATAAAGGACTGCAACTAGAATTTATGATAATCTCTCAAAACTCCTTAGTAAGGAAGAAAGCTCCCAAAACATGGGGGCAAAAGATGTGAACGGCCACTTCATCAAAGGACATGCAGGCGTACTTTGTTGTATTGTGCCCCACTATATTGCACTTTGCAGATATTTCCTTATCATAAATTGAAGGTTTGTGGCAACTCTGCATCAAGTCAGGCTATCGGCTCCACTTTTTGAATAACATTTGCTCACTTTATGTCTCGGGGTCGCAGTTTGGTAATTGTCACCATATTTCAAACCCTTTCCTTATTACTGTATTTGTTACTGTGATCTGCGGTCGGTAATTACAACAACTGCTGAAACGAAAGCAAGTTGTCAACCATAAGGTATTTTTATTTTATTTTGTTTTGTTTTATTGGGAGCAATACAATATTTTTAAATTAAGGTATGTACACTGGTTTTTTAGACATGGTGCTATTGCACACTTAATAGATGACGGTACAGTGTCAACAAAACTTGCATATTACGTGCTGGGAAACCAAAGAGTTTATAGATTTATTACTTTATTGTGATACTTTATTGTGGTGGTTTGGGACCGAACCTGCAATATCTCTGAGGTATGCCTGTATATAAATGAGAAATGCAAGGAAATACCACAATGAGATGTTACATAACTACGTATATTTTGGAGTATTAAAATTCAAAAAGACTGACCATGTCCATTCTTGTCAAAATTCTAGAGCTTCTGGGACATTCATCTTTTGCTGCTTGAACGATCAATTACTGAAAAGATATCTCCCATCTCAGTTGAGGACTTTTTCTTGTGTTTTTTTTATTTATATTTTTTAGGTTATGTTACTTGATGCATATACACTTAAATTTTGTTACCAAAAAAAAAAATTTTTTGTTACCATATAATGCTCTCTTTTTTCTTTACTAATTTTTGTCTTAAGGTCCACTTTATCTATTATTAATTGCTGGGTCAGCTTTTTAAATTTGGCATTTCCCTGCATTTTATTTTATCCTTTTACTTTGAGCATGCGTGTATTCCTGTATTTGGAATGTACTTGTAGACAGCATAGAGCAGAATTTTAAAATATAGCTTGAAAATTCTTATCTTTTTATGGAAACATTTAGGCAATTTGCATTTTTCCCTAATTAATCATAATTTAATTTTTGACATATTATTGTATGCTTTTCATTATTTCTTTTCTAATTTTTTCTTCACCCTTTCCTTATGGCAAATGGATTTTTTTTCTCATATCAATTTCTTTTATACGCTAAATATTAAGTTATTTATTCCTTTTCTCTACTGGTTAGTTAGAAATTTTTAACATACAGAATTAACTTATCAACATTGGACAATAAATATTTTCCTTCTATTTTGAATAGCACCGGGTCCATTGAACACTTTCCTTTTGAATAAATTTAGCTTATTTTAAAAATAATTTTTGATTTTTAAAGCTTCGATGATATCTGAAGTCACTTTGCAGAGATGGGATGGGGCACATGCTCCCATCCACAATTTGTTTTAAATGTCAAAATTGGGGACCTGCACATAAATCAAGAAGGAGTGAAAAAGTTTTTTATTCATTTAATGAGGTTTTGTGGAGAGAGTAAGGTAAGGCTCCCAAGCTGGTCCCCAAATGTTTTGAGAGCACAGGGAAAGGAAACTGAGTTGGAGTTTTGAACTGGAGTGAGGGTTTTGTGTACCGGCCAGGGTTGGATACTTGACTGACGACTAAAATGTGCCACGTTTCATGTAACTGAATTTGATCTTTAAGACGTTATGGTGCTTGATGAGGCCCGTAGCCTGCAACTGGTAAGAATGTCGGAAGTTCTATTGAACTCCTTGTTGAAGAGCCCAGCGCTGTGTATTTTGAGAAGAGAATTAAGTGCCTTGGCCACTATCAATAATATCTGGAACTCCAAGGGGATAAGGAGTGAAGCCTTATCTTGGTGATGCTTAGAGTGTGGCTTTCTTCCGCCTGTGCAGAGAGAGATGTATGACCTTAATTTACATTTTGGGTATCAGGTGAAGCAAGAGATACCCGGATTTCTTTATTTCAAAGGGAAAAATCTTGAATAAAGAATTGTTGCTTCCATTAGACTGGGCCAGCCTCTGGAGTTGGTAAGGAGGTACCAGTGAGGAGGTGCACGGAAGGCCAAGGCACCCCGTGTTAAGACAGCTGACTAGGGACATGCGGGTGGCTCAGCTGGCGAAGCATCTGACTCTAGGTCAACTCAGGTCTTAGTTTCAGGTCTATGAGTTCAAGGCCTGCATTGGGCTCCATGCTGGGTGTGGAGCCTACTTAAAAAGAAAAAAGAAAAAAAAAATAAAAGAACAAAAGAAAAAGACGGCTGGCTAAAATTCAGCCAGTGTTGCTGATTCTTGGGTTCCATTCTCATTCTGGAACACGGAGCTGAAAGCTAAGGAGCAGTGACGCCCCGGAGAGCTCCACCCTGTGTGACGCGGGCTCTGCCCCCCTGCGTGAACTCCCTGGGGGGGCTCATTCCAGTGGTACCACGGGGCTTGGCAGGCAGCTAAGGGGCACCGGCGGGTGACTCCTCCATCACTGCGGAGGGAGTGGCAGGGGACTGAGGCCAAGCCGAGCCGCCCCTCCCTCCTGGCCCCTGCAGGGGAGCTGGGCCAGGAGGCGCGGGTTCGGCCCAGGAGACTCCAATGAGCACACTGAGCTCCCGGGAACCGCATCCATCATCGGGGGCAGGGGGGGCACAGGCTCGGGGCCTGTAAAGCCCCTGTTTGCAGCAAAGCTCAGGTGCAGCGGGGAGGACGTGTTGCACCTGCAGCTGCTGGGCCACCCGCCTCGTGGGGAGTGACCCGAGCGCCCCGGGGCAGCCGCCCTCCGGGCCCTACAGGGCTGGGCCTGCGGCGGTGCAGGTTGGGGTCGTCACCTGGCGCCGGGACCACGCGGCGGGAGCCCCAGAGGCAAGGGGCCCAGGCGGGGGTCGGAGAGCTGCCGGGCGGGGGCCCCCTTCCCGCCGAGGCCCCGCCAAGGCTGCCTGCGCCCCGGGGCCCCGACCGACCCCCCACGCGACCCCCGAGGCCGCCCTGCTGACCCCGCGGCTCTGCAGGTGCGACCCTGGGCCACGAGCCCGGCCCCACGGCGTCTCCCCCGGGCCTGGCAAGGTGCTGGTGGCCTGTCCCCCCCCCCCCCGCCCCCGGCTCTCGGCGCAGGCCCTGCAACCACAGGCCCGGTGTCGGGACGCTGGAGCAGCTCTGGCCGGGGCAGGGATGGAGCCGCGGAGGGGGGGGGGGGGGCTGGTGCACCCGGGGCGGAGGCCTGGCCCCTCCCGGCCCCCGCGGAGTGTCCGTTGGCGTCGGTCCGAGGAGGACGTCGTGGCCGGGGCAGGCCGGTGCTCCGGGGACAGCGGGATGCGAGGAGCGGGGGGACGGCGGGGGGCACCGGGATGCTCGACGCCGCAGGGGGGCGGGGGGCGGGGGGGGCCGGGGCGCGTCCCGGGGAGGCAGGCAGGTGCCCCGCAGGCTGTGCAGGTGCGCGGCAGCCGGTGGCGGAGGCTGGGGGCGCGGCGTGTTGGGGGGATGGAGTCCCGCCCCCCCCCCCAGGAGTTGTTCCATCCGCTTGGACCCAAGGCCACCCTGGTGGGGGATGGCCACCCCGCCTCGCCTGGGTCTCAGATAACGGTTTCCGTCCTGGACACCCCATCTTTTCTTTTTAAAGGTTTTATTTTTTTACTTATTAATGAGAGACGCAGAGAGAGGCCGAGACCCAGGCAGAGGGCGACGCAGAGCCCGAGGCGGGACTCGATCCCGGGACCCCGGGGCCGCGCCCTGGGCTGCAGGCGGGTGCGGAACCGCGGAGCCCCCGGGGACCCCCCGGGACCCCCCGTCTTGATTCCCGTTGGGCCGTAGGAGCGGTTTTATCTGGGGGGAGGACCCCAGGGAGTCATTCTGTGGGGCCGGGGGTGGGAGCCAAAGACTCGGTTGGATTCTAGTCCTTTGCTGGGTGGGTGGCAGCGGCCACACCTGCGGGGACACTTGAGAAGTCTGGGGTCGAGGACCGCAGGGGCCGGACGCACGGGGGTCCCTCGGGAGGGGGCACACCCGGTGCGGGTGGAGGGCCCCGGGGTCGAGCAGCAGCCCCTGCTCCTCCTGCTGTATGCACAGCTTTCCAGTGAACCTTGGGTTTTCAATTGGGTCAAATTTGGGACCTCTGTTTCCATTTATTGTTTGTTTCCTTCCCCTTATTCATTTTTTTTTTTTTTTTAGGGGAGTGTTTTTGTGTTCTTTTTTTTTTTGTCCATTTTCGTTGGTCACTAGACCTATTTTGACAGGGCAGGATGTCCTCTCTGCTCTGCTCATATTTAGACGTTTCTCTTTCCAGAGAGCTTCACATCAGCCCTTGTTAGGGCCAGGGCCCTCCCCGGCGTGACCTCTGTGGCGGCTCCATAGGGAAGGCGTGAGTGTGTCACAGGGATCAGGATCTTTGCTGGGACACAGGCTTGGCGAGCATCAGCAACCATGTAGGGTCCCAGTGGGCCTCTTGCTCTTTATGGTGCCACCTTGCAATTTCCCCTTCACACGAGCCATCACCCGGTGGGCCCACACCTCCTACAAAGAGTCCTTCCCCTTAACTCCCCGTAGAGTAGGGCCGATGTCCAGTTGAGACACACGTCCAGTGGCCACAGGGAAGCATCGTTCCCCTGATCCTACTGTTGGTCGTGGCTCACACTGCAGTGAAGACACACACTTCAACCAGGGTGTCCCGGGTCCAGGCTGAGAGGTACTACCCAAGCCAGTTTAGGGAAGGCCTCTGGGCCGCAATCTTGTCCCTAAACACTAATTATCGAAAACTGCCAATTCAGCTGGGGTTCTAAACCTGACGTTCATGCCCCCTCAAAATTCATCTGTTGTCCTGGGGGGAGTGGAGACTTCTGTGAGGCGAGAGCTTGCGTGGTTGGAATTTCTTGCTGGTGCCAAGGGAGGGAGCACCTGGGCTCTCCTCTCCAGTTGGTCCAAGGTGGGACTTGAAAGGTGGCAGCAGGTGAAGGTCACACGCGGAGCGAGACTCGCCCTTACAGAGCCTTTCACCATCCACTCATCCCTCCTTTAGGATATTGTTTCCTGTGGCTTTTTTCTCTCCACGTCTCAGTCTGTCTCTACTTCTCTTGCCAAGAGCCTCTCCCGTGTGTTTATGTGATATTTTATCAGTTCTCCCCAAAACTGCTGCCACCTCATTTTCTCCTTCCTCTCGTTCTGAAACTCCGACGATCAGGTGTCAGACCTTTCATGCCTTGTCACCTCCTTCACATTTTTAATTGTCACCCTTGCCTTGCCCACGCTGCTCCGTAATCACTCAGTCCGTCATCTGTTTCTCGGTGATCTCTCTTTTCTTTCTTTTTTTTTTTCTCTCCTTTCCCTTTATTCCCCTTCAACAATTTTTATATTCCCCAAATGAATGAGACCATATAATGTTTGTCCTTTTCGAATTGACTTATTTCACTCAGCATAATACCCTCCAGGTCCCTCCACGTTGAAGCAAATGGTGGGTATTTTTCTAATGGCTGAGGAATATTCCGCTGTATACACAGACCACAGCTTCTCTATCCATCATCTGTCGATGGACACCAAGGCTCCTTCCACAGTTTGGCTATTGTGGACATTGCTGCTGTGAACATCGGGGTGCAGGTGTCCCGGCGTTTCACTGCATCTGCATCTTTGGGGTAAATCCCCAGCAGTGCAATTGCTGGGTCTAGGGCCGATCTATTTTTACTCTTTGAGGCGATCTCTCCTTTCCCATAAGCACAGTGACCAGTTTTTAAGAATTTTAACACTTACAGGTTCCAATTGTAGACATTTTAAGTATTACTTTTAATCCAATGGGGTGTAAAGTTTCATGCTCCCTCTTTGCATTGCAATTGTCTACCCCTACTCAGAGTTTGATGCTTCTAGGACCAGAACTCTTCCTGGGTCCTCTGCTCTGGGACTTCACCACCTGTGTCTTGCTCAGAGGACTCTGTGTCCCTCTCCCTTTTGGTTGTGAAGTTCTATGTTTTCCGTTCACCTGTGAAAATCCTTTGAGCTGTAGGAGGAAGGCGATTCCCATAGAGGATATCACGTTTGCTTCTCCGAGGGATCTGCGGTGCCAGCCTACGTCACCAAGTTAGTTTTGTTGCCCGATTAATTTCTTCACACGAGGTTTTCTTGGGTGACCCACGTAGCATGCATTTCCACTCCAAAGCTGCTCTGGGGAAAAGTTTTGGGGTTAGGAACTCTTGAGGAAGATATTTTTCTCTTTCTGTCTGGTGTGAAAATTTGAGACAAGCCACTTTGTTTGTGGTATTCTTGGTTTATTTTTAATTCACTCTTATAATGAGGTTGAGGACTCTTGGGCCTTGTATACTGAGCTCGCTGCCCCTTGTGGCCTTAAAAATCAAAGCTGAGGTTCACCTCATTCATCAAATGATCTCAAGGAAAGCCAAATAAAGTGCCCAGCAACTTACCTTGACTCCTTCTTTCATTTACTTTTTGGTCCCATTATACCTAAGGCTCTTTTAGGTTTACCAATGCATTTAAACAAATCTGTGGTTGATGCAAATGCTTGGTTGTTCTCAGTGGAATCATCAATCACTAGGCCCTAGTTTACTCTTTATTTTTATATGTATGATGATTGTTATTTGCAGTTCTCACAGCCAACAATGGGAAGCCTTTAGGAACGAATGGGGTTTTTCAAACGTCGGCTGTGCAAATTCAGATCTTCCTTTGGTTTAAGAACTGCTTCTTAGAAAAGACAAAACAGAATCCTAAGTGTCTGGAAACATGATTCTACATCAGGCACGGAGAGCAACTGGTTTTGTTACTTTTGAAAATCCACTTTACCGGTTGAGTTTAGACACCCTCTTCTCAACTTACTAAAAACTGACCATTGTTTTTTAAAAAGTGAAGTACGCTTCATCTGCACTATTTCTTAGTTATGGAATTGTTTTTGTTTGAGATATAAGTGGATAACAGACATTTTTTTTTTTCTCTTATCACAGGGTGATAAGAAATTCGATCTCCTAGGACTTCACGACCACGTAAGAGGACATCTGGTGTGGGGGTGGTACTATATTGAGACAGGGCAAGGAACTTGCTCCCTTACCCCCATATTTAGGTCTTTTGTTCTTTCTTCACACAATCATGTTGGGCTTCGTCATATCACGGTTTTGGTCCATGAGACACTAACAAAAGTGATAGAAGCAGCAACTTGCCATGCACTTCTGTACTGGGGCTCGCCGTCTCAGAGTTGTTTCTCTGGGGCCTCAGGGGCCATCCTGTAAGGTTGGTCCTAGCTTTCCGGATGGAGGGAAGTCACACGGAGGGGCCCGGGGGGTGCAGCCTCGCCAGGAACTAGCAGCAGGCCACCGGGCGGCGGTCAACTCCAAGGCCCAGGTATGTGACAGACCGTCCGGCTCAGCCTGTGTAGACAGATACAACCTCAGAGTGACCCCAGCGGATACTGTATGGAGCAGAAAAAGAGCTCAGTCAACTTCAGAAACATGAAAAATAATATATGCATGGAATAGAAAAGAAACATGTAAGATGTTTAATTCTGTCCCGGGTACTGGGAAATTTCGCTTTCTCACATTGAAAAGTATTATACTAAAAACTAAAATAAACATGCTTTCCCTTCATTCTCTAGCATGATCTTCACTTCCAGAGAACTTGGAAATCTTTGTTAAAGCACAAATGTGAGAACTTTTTCGCATCCCTCTTTTACCAAGGTATCTTATTTGTTTGGAATTATTTGGCAAAACTCAAATAATTCTGTTATTATTTTGATTTATTTTACATGAAACATTATGTAAATACTTGCTTTAGCTGCCAAGAGCTGTCACGAAGGATTTATATTCTATACTGACTAATAATGCCAGGCTGTGTTTCATGCCCCTTAATGAAATTTTGACCTTATTTTGCTCTTAAAAAAAAATCTATGTTCTGAAAAGCTGTAATTCTGTTCAATGGTTTCTCAAATGCTTGAGGAGTCGTACTGTGTAATATTGGCTATACTTCACAGTGTGCAACATTATATTGCATGTGTGTTTTACTATTGAGTAATTTTATTTTGTAGTCTTGCTAGTGCCGTCATATAATTAAATTGTAAACTCATGTGGTGTAAAGGTCAGACACTTCAAATGTACGAAAGCAAATGCTATGTGTATTTAGGGTTCTATTCTTTGCACACCGAGACCAGCAAAAGGAATGAAAAGATCATATATGTTACGATTGCAATTTCTAGTCTTTGGAACAAGGTTTTACAGCTTTGTGTTATTGTAAACAAAATCTCACCCACATTCTTTAAAAGTGTCCCTCCATTTTCTCGGAATACTCATGGAGCAAACACATTTTTGTTAGATATTTTTCAACCCTAGTCACGAATAGGACTATCACTATAGTTTTTCCTGCTTTTTCCCCCTTGACTATTTCTTCTGTAAATACACCTTGATTTTTGCTTTGTGGTAGCTTTCACCGTAAAAATATATTTTGCCTTTCTTCCTGATGACCAGGAATTTAGAAGATTGTACCTCAGTTATTCTTTGTATTTTAGTTTTTTTTTTAATGGACATAAGAACATAAAACTATTTTTAAAAGTGTTTCCTTAAAGTTCAAGGGAACATGTTAGTGTATTTGTTCCCTCTTAACCCTTATTTAGGGAGATTCCAGAGAAAGCAAAGCTCACTGAATGTTGGGCAGTCTTGTTACTAGATAGATCAACAAGATATTAATATAAATGGTTTTTAGTAAAAAAAAAAATTCCATTATTCTTTGAGAACATTCTGAATTAAATTTAAATGGGCAAGGTGCTATTATGATAAGATAATCATATCCTTCTTACCACATGCATGACCTTTCAATAATATAGAACATTTAGATGCTATTTGTCCATTTATTTAGAATGTGAGCATTATCTTAGAGCAGCCATGGATCTTAGAGCTTCATTTCTTCACCTGGTAAATGAGATCTGCCATAGGTCTTCCAAACTAATAAGTCAATGAAGAGGCTTCTTGGCTTTAAATTCTATGCACACATCCACGTGTATAATCATCTAGAAAGATTGTCCAAAGCTTTCATCAGATTCTCAAAGATTTATAACTGTAAGAATGTCATAAGCTTGATTGTCGATCTCTGGCTTTCCAACCTTCATGTTTTTAATGTCTATAGGATTTGTGGTGATGTCCTTCTTTGGTTTTGTTCCTAATGTGGTTCCTTGTGACTGTTCTTTCTCCTCATTATTTTTATCAAGGTTTAATAATTTTTTAAAAAAGGTTTTACTTATTTGAGAGAGAGAACATGAATGAGGAGGGGTCAAGAGAGATGGAGAAGCAGATTTCCCATCGAGCAGGGAGCCTGATGTGGGACTCAATGCTCCGACCCCGAGATCATGACCCAAGCTGAAGGCAGATGCCCAACTGACTGAGCCATCCAGACGCCCCAAGATTTAATCAATTTTATTAGACTTTTCTACAAATCAAAATTTGACTTTATTGATTTTTCTCTTGTATATTACTTTTCTGTTCTAATTTGTTATATTTATTGTTTTCCTATTTTCTTTGTGTTAAATTTGCTCTTGTTTTTCAACTTTTCAAGCTCGTGACTCAGATCATTGATTTTCAGCTCTTTTAAAAATGCATTTTAAGGCTGCAGATTTTCCTTTAGGAAGAGTTTTAGCTGCATACTACAAGCTTTGATATTTCATATTTTTATTACTATCAATTATCATACTTTATGCTTCAGTATTTATGCTGTTCAAAAACTGGCATGAATACTCTATGTTATAGAAGTCAGGAAGGTTGCTTACCTTTAGGAAGGAGGGCATATAGCGATGGGGAGTGCTTTGTGAGATGCTCTTGAGGTTCTGGTAATGTTCTATTTCTTGAACTGACTTGTGATTCTATGGGTATATGTACTTTGTAACAATTTGTTTAGCTGTGTTTGTGATTTCCTTACTTTAAAAAAAAATCTCTATATTACTGGAGTAAAATTCTTTTAATGTTAAAAATGAAATAATTACTATAAATGAAAATTTGATGTTGTTAAGTTTAAATATGTTCTTAAAGTACTGGCTTTCATTGCAGAAGGAACTGCTGTGCAAATACAAATCTTAAAAGAGTTAAATTCAACACAAATAAAAACTTAGTTCTCTAATTTCAATAAACACCCAATTGAAAAGATCAAAATAAATACAAGTTATACTTTTCTTTAATGCTAATGCATGTAACTTTAGTCTTTTTCCCACTCAAAGGATATATACATTTTTCCATTTCGAATGGTTTTATTTGATTAAATTCCAGATTAAGAAACACTAGAAAGCCAGGTAATTAGGCTTAACCTATTTAAGTAAAGCAAAGTTCAAAGTTAAATATCCTGGAAATTGTCATAGTTATAACTATTCTGGCACATTCAGAATATTAGTAAAATAGAGGTTGTTAGTTCCAGAAACATATCAATACCATATAATCTTTGGTCCACTGCATTATCCCCCCTTTACCTACGTGAGGGCCTAGAAATACATGGCTGAACTTTATCTTTCTGGTTGTCATGTTTCATTGAAAATATGATTTAATGGACTATTTTATGCCCTAAGTCTAATATAAAAAGTTCTGTTGGTTTGTTCTATAAATAACAAAAGATCATTTTAACTTTAGCTTTGTTTTCTGACATATTATCTGTATTAATTATGATCTCCAGATTTTACTTACAGTCTTTATTCCTTCTCCCAACAAAGTCTTACTCATCTTCTTGCCTTTTCTGTGAAGTCTCACTTCTTTTTTTTTTTTTTTTTTTTTTTTGAAGTCTCACTTCTTCAGGTAACCCCAGCTCTCCATACAGGTTACATTAATCCCCCTGTGTGGACGCTTTCTTAGCAACCTTCACCAATCATGTGCTTCTTTCTCCTTTGTACTTATTTGTGCGGTGGGAAATCTCGTCCTAGACTTTAAACTTCCCAAGGACTGAGGGCACGGCTGTGTTGTGCACCAGCACATCTTGCAACGCCTAGTAGACTGTGTGGCCTATAGAGAATTTTCATAAGATATTTATGGAATGGGTAGGTTCAATGTGGATGTTCTAAGCATGTGAGACTGTATTAGATACTTTGTTTTCTGATTCTCGAAGACTGTCAAATGTTGGTTCTTCTGGCAAATCTGAGAGAATTTGGACTTTAGTTTTTTTCATTAATTATTATTATTATTTTTAAATCTTGAGAAGGTTTGATGCAGCTGCCATAAGTCAACCATTTTGGGAGACATGAGAATACACAGTGGTTCTTACCTAATTTCTCTAAGATATTCAGAGCTGGGAAATAAGCGACTTTGTACAGCCCTGATCCTTAGAGGGCTAGGAGTGGGAGAGCAAAAAGGAAAAGAAAACTGACAGCAGAGATTTTTTGCTCCTGTGCATGAAAACTCTCCTGGAGGAGAATCTCAGGCTCTTCCATGGAGTTCAGCACCTCCCTCCTGTGCATGACACACTTGAAGACTAGGTCATCTTTTGGAGATTATTTGAAACCTTGTTCAACACACTCATTCCCTCTACACTTTGCTACCATTGTAACTTTAGACTGTTTCATATATAACAAGGAGGATGTAGACAGTTGTTAGTCATTATTCAAAAAATTCAAGTTTATGTTATTTTAACTGTATTAAGACATGAAATATGCTATTGAATAGCATATACACTAATTATTCAAATCATTCTAAAAAATATGAAACTAGAATTATTCTTGTTTTCTTTTCTTTTGAATTATTCCTGTTTGTTTGTTTTTTTTTTAATTATTCCTGTTTTGATATGTCTTCTTGGACATTAGAGGTCTCCCCAACCCCCGCCTGCCAATTAGAATTAGTAAAGGAAATGTGTGTGTGAGTTGTGAGGCAGATGGCTTAGAACTAAGGCTTTTTTTTTTTTCCCCAGTGTAGCATTGTTTATGTCAAAATCCAAACTACAGCAGCTTTAATATTCAATGATTAAGAATATTCTACAAAATACTTTATCTAAATGGTTATTTAAAATATTTCATTTATAAGATTATTTGTAGATAATAGGTAATACAGGTAGGCATTTTAGAGTTAACCCATTAATAATTTGATATGAACAAGATCTTGACTTATATGAATAATGGATGGAAATTTCTGCAAAGCTGTTACAAAAGGGAATCATACAAATTATAACATGTTTGTTTTTAGAGCGGACATAATACTTAAATTTAAATACAGGTATCTAGTCATGATCTTTCAAAAAAAAAGTAAATACTCTAGACTGTTTCTTAGGAAATATCTGAATAATTACCAGTGTATGAACAAAACTCACAGATAATTAAATTTTAAAAATTTACCTGGAAGTGTTGGAAGCAGAAAATCATAATCTGCAAAGACTTGATTTATATGTTCTGACATTGTACATCTTTCTCATTAGATGCCTTTGATTTTGTTATTGATTTTTTTTCTTTTTATAGATAGTTGTTTTAAAATGTCTTGTATCTCAGCTGGGTGTACAAAGAACACAAGAATATCTTTTCCATCGTAGGTCATTGTTCTAACTACATGTCAGAACAGGAAGGAAAAGATGAAGATATCAACTGAAGAAAGTACAGGGTTTGAAGAGTTGACCTGAAATCTTGTCTTATAAGACTTATATTTCCTATAAAGTTTATTTTTTTTTTTTTTTTTTAAAAGAACATTACTCTTTTTTTTTTTTTTTTTTTAATTTATTTATGATAGTCACACAGAGAGAAAGAGAGGCAGAGACACAGGCAGAGGGAGAAGCAGGCTCCATGCACCGGGAGCCCGACGTGGGATTCGATCCCGGGTCTCCAGGATCGCGCCCTGGGCCAAAGGCAGGCACCAAACCGCTGCGCCACCCAGGGATCCCTCCTATAAAGTTTAAATCAAGACCTATATGTAGATATAATTCTTTCAAAATTCTTTATACAACATTTTATAATTCAGGACATGATCAGAAGACAGTTGTATTCAGTTTCTGAAATATATTAAGTATTTCTGAGGGACTGACAAAATCTTTCCCATTATATATTTTTTAAAGATTTATTTATTTATTTGAGAGACACAGAGAGAGTGCGCACGTGGCTCCGTGGCATGGGGCATTGCCAGTGGGGGGAGAGACAGAGGGAGAGAGATAATCTCAAGTAGATTTATTTTTATGGAATTTTGGAACAGATGTTTTCATTCTGTACTTGGCTGAGTATGAAGAGCTTTGTTATATTATGAACACTGATTTTTTTCAGAAGGAAAAAATTACTTTAATAATTTGCCATGATAATGTAACAAAATTGGACATGCCCAATTTGATTTCAGAAAGGGTCTATTTAGAGAGGCATAAAAATGGTGAGTATGATCAAGTCCATCTTCTGTTAATAATCTTGATTCCAACAATCTAATATCAACAGAATGCTACCCTAGAACTGGAATATCTTCTCTATTTATGATGGGTGGCTTCCTCATTTTCAAAATGCATGCCCTTAAGCTTAAAGACTTTCAACATCTTCTTTATTCTTCCTGAGAATCTGAAAGATAGTCAGAAGTTGCCTGGAGGTTATCTTTAAATAAATTTCTAAATGATACCAGAAAATATGTTACTTTATGTACTTGCCACTATTCGACTCTAAATTTTTATTTACTACCAAAGATTATGTCCAAAACTTCTTTAGAAGCAATAGTTTAAAATGAAAAAAAAAGATGAAATATTTTTATAAGGCCTTCAGAAAGATAACTTTTAAATAGAATAACCATCCCTTCTGCATACTCATCATCCCCTTCAACAATTTTGCCAGTTTTGTTTGATTTCCTCCCCACTTTTGTTTTTAAACTGAAATATTTTAAAGAAAATCTTAGACATTATGTCATTTTACCTGTAAACAGTTCAAGCAATATGCTTCTTAAATTGATAAGGATTTTTAGGGACACCCGGATGGTGCAGTAGGTTGAATGTCTGGCTTAGGCTGTAATCTCAGGGTTGTGAGATCGAGCCTCTTATCGGGCTCCACACTCGATGTGGAGTCTACCTGAGATTCTCAAGAGAAGGGAGGACAGGAGAAATAGAGGAAGGGGTTCCAAATGTACAAACTTCCAGTTATAAAATAAATCGGACAGGGGATGCAATGTACAGCATAGAGCATATAGTTAATAAGGTTGTTACAACTGTGTCTTGATGGGTGGTAGCTGGATTCATCATGGTGATCACCTTGTGATGTATGTAAATGTTGAATCACTAAGTCATACACCTGAAACTAGTATAATGTTGTATGTCAACTACTCTTCAATAAACGAAATGTGTTGCCTCACTATTTCAGTTAACACCTTATTTTTTTTAGCATAATATTATATGGATGTGACACCTCAGAAGATACACGTTGGCACTTGCAGTGAGCATAGCATAAGGTAAAGGCTTGCGGAATCCCCATGTTACACACTTGAACCTAATACAGCATTGTGGGTCAACTGTACTTCAATTAAAAAAAAACATTGTTCCATTATTGGTAAGGTTACCTTTTCCCATTTGGTTAAGAGCGCGTTCACCAGATTTCTCCATCGTAATTTTTCCCACCTGTAATCATCGGTCATATGTGGAATGAAACTTGAAGAGTATGTGAACATCATGCTCCCCAACAAAGTTTCTTCACTCAGTTGTAGCTATCTTTATTATATTATCTTACATCCAATCTGTGCTCCAAATTTCCTGTTTGCCCCATAAATAGCTGGAGTTGTTTTGCTCAAATCATGATCCAGACAAGGTTTAGATGTTCTGTTTCATTTTGGTGTGTCTTACATTCTCTTGTTCTCTAAGAGTCCCCCTTCCCACTGTCCACACTCCATCCCTCTTGTCACTCCCCTCACTGCTTTGTTAGAGAAATTGGGTCAGCTGCCTTGGAGAGCGATCATTTCCTTGTGTCGTATTCAACTTGGTCTTCGGTTTCCCATATGAAGTGGGAAACCATAAACAGCTTTGAGATCTAGACGCTTGACTAAATTCCATTTCAGATTGTTAAAGGCACTTACTTTAAAACTGGGGATGAGCACTTTCTGTATGTCTCTTAAGAGAATCTTACTTGGTTTTTGTCCTGCAGTGGTCTGACCACAACCAACAGGAGTCTATCGAATAACTATGAATTCACCACTTGTGTGGAAAATGCCACCACTTTCAGGCTTAATCCACTAAAAAATGGGACAAGTTTTCAAATCAACATTTCCTTGCCCGTAAGCATTTTACTGCAGCTGATGACCAAAAATAGAGAGGTGACTAACAGAAAATATGCCCCATGTATGCAAGTTTAAGGTTAAAAATGAGAAATTCTAAACAACGACTACCTTTATCCTGCAAAAGTCCCATTTCCCGTGTCTACATGGTGCATGAAAGGTGGAGAGGACTTTGAGAGCAAGGCAAGAGGAATTTTCTGGTTGAGCAGCTGTGTAACAACTAACACCGGACTACTGTCATTTACGTAGGAATAATGCAGTGGGTTTTTTTTTTTAATACATAGAATCATTAATTTTCAGGACCCAGGGGACAATGCTATTGGCCCCTGAGCTTTTGCCTGAATATCTCCAATGTAAGCGTGCACACTCCTTTCTGGAAAAAACATCTCGATCGTCAGTGTATCTCAAAGGATGCGATATTTTTCTTATGTCCTCTTACAACCTGTCTTCCTAGAAACTCCACACTTAGGTCCTACTCACGCTTACTGTGAAAACTCTGAGTGAATGCATTTTCTCATCTACGCGACAATCTGCAAATAATTGAAAAGCACTCCGTGGCTCCTTTTTAGCACACGCGTAACCAGAGCCTCCCGGGAGAGCTGTCCTGTCACCGCCTCGAATGCCGACGGAGGCCAGGAGGTGGCGGGAATGTGTGAAGGTGGCCAGGCTACGACGAAGGACTCGTACTGTATCTAAAGAGGGTCGGCAGCAGCTCCCCGCTTTGGTAGACTGTCACCAAGGTGAAAAACGTGGGACTTAATGCCGCCAGATCTTTTAATTTCCAAGAAAAACTAGAAATGTGGTTTGTAGGAGAAATCTCTTGCCTTCGACACATCAGCACACATTCTGGACTTCAGAGCACCGTGTGGCTCAGCACCAAGCAAACCAGATAAAATACATCTGTGTGGTCGGAGTCTCTTTGTCAACTGCCAGTTGCGATTTCTGTGTTAATCATTCTCAACGTGACAGATATCCCGACTCCTGGGCGGCTTCCTCCGGAGGCACAGACATTCAGCCATCGCCTTCCTAAAATGTGGCTCATGGAGCTGAAACCAGTCATGGCCTGGCGCCAAGCCCAAGACCGCCACTTCCATGAACTCAGTCTAGATTTTGTTCTCTTTCTGCCACTTCGTGTTACCAATACCTCACTTCGGTGTGGTCTACTAGAATATCCAGATCCTTCTCACATCGATCTGCCATTACGCCATCCAGGGCCCCTGCAAAGAGTTTTCTTCCCAACAACCCAACACTCTTTCTGTTTTTGAGATTTACCCATTTGGTATCTTTGAGCTTTTTCACGGTGGTTGCCTGTTTTTCCTCAAGTAAATATGCTTGCCTTTCAAGAAACGAGGGCTTTTAGTGAGTAAAATCTGTACTATTTTTCTACATGTAACTTAAGGAAGAAAGGTTGGGTGGATCGCAGCACTATGACAAAGGTACTCGTTACATAAACATATCGTTGGATAAACAATGCTATTCTCTTTTAGTGATTTAAGAGCATGGGATCAACGTTTCTGTACGACAGGAACATGCTGTTGAATTTTGTATTTAGCAGAATAAACTGAATCTCAGTCTGATTATCTGATAGAAGCTATTGCAATATCCATTAAAAAGTCATTCTGGTAATGGCAACAAATGTGCAAATGTTGCTTCTTTTTACAAATGATGAAATACTACTATAATGGTTGTTATCATCTCATTAGCTAAGATGCCAAGCAGTTTTTGTTTTGTGTTTTCAAAAAAAAAAAAAAATCGTTTCTAATTTAAGATCACTCTTCCCTAGATGCCAGTGGAGATTTTGACAAAATGAGTGGGGTTTTTTTAAATTTATTTTTTATTTTTATTTATTTATGATAGAGAGAGAGAGAGAGAGAGAGGCAGAGACACAGGCAGAGGGAGAAGCAGGCTCCATGCACCGGGAGCCCCATGTGGGATTCGATCCCGGGTCTCCAGGATTGCGCCCTGGGCCAAAGGCAGGCTGAACCGCTGAACCACCCAGGGATCCCCGGTTTTATTTTTTTATATAGCTACGATTTATCACTTGTTTTAATGTCTTCAGTACAAATTAGATTTTTAAGATGGAATTAGTGAGAAATAACATGATACCTTATTTATTTATTTAACAGTCTATTTATTTAAGAATCTTGGCACCCAGCATGGGGCTCGAACTCATGACCCCGAGAGCAAAAGTTGCACGCTCTTCTAACTGAGCCAGCCGGGTGCCCCAACATCATACATTTAAGTATCAAAATATGATTGACATCAACAGCAATTTCTAAGGTTTTCAGTAGTGATCATTCTTTAGTAATAAGTATATTCAGAAGAAGAAGAAGAACAAGAAGAAGAAGAAGAAGTTAAAGTCTTCCTTTTTTTTTTTTTTTTTTTTTTTTTGAAGTAGGCTGCAGGCCCCACATGGACCCCAGTGTGGAGCTGGAACTCACAACCCTGAGATGAAGACCTGAGCTGAGATGGAGAGTTGGATTCTTAACTGCCCGAGCCACTCAGGCACTCCTAAGCGTCTTATATTCATTCTTATTTCATGTCGCAAAGTTCAAATTTATTTCTAATTTTGGTTATTACATACTCGTCATACATGCCATTGCAAAGTAAAATTGCAACATTATTTCACATTCTTTGTCTTGTAAACTCCATTGGTGTTCAATACTGGCATTTTAATGGATGAAAATCTGATTATCTGGAGTAACGAAACGTGTGATAATGAAACTAGGCAACTGAAATTCTACTTCAGTTCTGAAATCTAAATTTTAGTCCAATTTGTTGATATAATCTCCCACTTTTCTAGAAGACAACCAAAGGGAGAGCATCTTACCCCTGGAGAAGCTGAGTCATCAGCTCTAACAACGTTCCTTCAAGGAAGAAGAAGTCGCATGGAAGTTGACTGCTATTTTATCGTTGTCCTTCTAAGTCTTCTACATTTTTAAGGAAAAGGGTACAACGATTCTGAAGATATTTTTATGTAAATCTAAATCTCATGTCAATGAGCAGTCCGGCTTATAACAGAAGACTGTGGGTCTTAAAATAACGTCCGTTCTGTTGTAACTGATGTGATACATAACCCTATGGCCTATAGGGCATCATGTTGTCGCGGGTAAGGGCTGTCAGGAAGCTGCTCACACGCGGGGACGTTGCTCGCTCGAGGCCAGGACGGGGCCTGTGCGCCCACACGAGGCATCTATTCCTACACAGCGCGCTCTCTTCCCACACAGCATTTATTGTTGGTGTTTTCACCCAAATATGTTAAAGCAGTTGGTTGATGATTACAAGTGAACACTGTTAAAAGGCATGATGAGGCCAGATGCCAACTTCAGAGAACCAAGAATATAGGACACGTGGAACAATCTCGATGTTGAAAGGCTAATTTTAAGTCAAAGAATCAGTGGTTCCACTTACAAGGAGGAGCACAAGCAGGAGCCTGTCCACTGGGAGCAGGAGACTTGCCCACAGCAGCCGCCTAATGACTCTCGGGGGCGGGGGGCACAGAAGCCACAGGCCGCTGGTCACTGCACCCAGTGGGACTGTGTCATTGGGAAACGACTGCAAAAGGCAGAAGGTCACCCTGTGTTTTCAATCAGCTGCAGGGATGTAAACCCGAGGACGTCTCGAAGTTTCCCAGCAGGATGACCCAGGCGGTGGGAAGCCCTGAGACGTGGGCAGTGGCTGGATGCGCTTCCAGAACGAGGAGAAACCAGGGCAGAGGCTCCGCGGGCCCCAGCGGGTCCCTGAGCGGCCTGCGGGCCCGTCCACGCCGGGGCGGCCCGGGTCAGGGACCCCCAGGACCTTCAGCGTTGCTGCTGGGTCTCAGCTCGAGAGCGGTGGGCTGCGGGGTTGCAGCGGCTCATGAGGTCCTTGAGCCCACTCTACATACTCGCTGCGGGTCTTTACTTCATTTTTGTGACTTATTTTTGTTCCATTTCCCAAGTAGCGGTGTGCCACGATGGGAAAGAAAGACCACACAAAACAGGTTTCCTGGCCACACAGAAGCACTGCTGTGCATGCTAGGCCTGGGCCACAGGCCACCTGGACGTGTCAGGGGTGTCCCACAGTGGCCCACAGGTGGTCTGGCCCCACAGATGCCCACACTGGGTAAAACATGCTAATCGGTAACTGTTGGATTTGGCCCCGCTTCCCAATTTAATTGAGGTGGATCATTTCAGGGATGGAAGTGGAAAGAGCCAAATGGAACCTGGACCAAAAGCGACCTGGGTCCAGTCCCGTCCCTGTGACTCACTGCGGAGGCTAGGCTTTCTTACTCCTGGGATGTCACTGGTGTCTCTTGCAGGGTTGTCGTGAGGATCAAGGGACGTAAGTCACACCGTGTACCTGGCACATGGCAGGTGCTCAGCAAGGGGGGAAGACTGGCCTTTTACCTTCCTTTCTCCCCTGAACACGATGACGTATGGAGCTCAAGGTTTTCTAAAATGAATGGCTGAGACTGGCTCAAATTATCCTCATCAATCGTTTTCACAAATGCGTGTTGATCTCTTAATAGCATCTTTTGGCAGAGAGAGCCTCTCTCTTTTTTTAAATTTAAATTCAATTTGCCAGCATATATGGGGGGGGGGTCTTATGTTTTCTTACTTTTGCAAGACTTTTTAAGTGTAACTTAAAGATATAAATGCTAGACTTTTTCTCTACCTGCTGAGCCCTATAGGACAGCTGTGACAATGGACAGGGGGATAATATCATAAGCCATTATTATTATCTCTATCAATGAAATGATTTATAATGATCGTGGAGCAAGCTGCGCGCTAATAATGAAGTCATTCCGTATAATTTGTAAAAGCCACATATGGTGATATACCACTTCCCACTGTTTTACATCTATTTATAACTCAATTATCTTGTGCTATTGTTAAGGGTGTTGTGTTGAGATTGAGCAGTAACTGAGCTAAGCTGTGGCCAAAAAAAAAAAAAAAAAAAAATTCAGTAAAAATGCTTTTCGTTTATTTTGTCTCTCTCGGCAACCCAGTGCCCAGATCTTTGATCTGAACAAGTAGTTTGTGTTTAGCTTCTAGATTAAATACAGTATTTGCTTTCATTTTCTATTGCATGTAGAAAAATCTTTATATCTGGCGCCATTAGTAGCACGATTGCATTGTTAGATCCAGTCAAGGAACAAATTAGGCTCATTTGAGAAGAACATTTCTTGTCTGCTGCTAGGATACTGTTTCAGAAATTGTCATTATGGTGGGTAATGACCACAAAAGTGTTAATGCCCTTAGCGGTGTACCTCACTTACTTCTTCACTGACTCATTGGAAATCCAGGTAGCCATGTTGTCAATGTCTTTTTCTTGTTTTTATTTATTTATTTATTTATTTTGGTCCAAGCTCTATCAAAAATACTAGTTTTCCTTTCATCTCTTGTATGTGAGCAGGCATGTGTGTAGTGCGCAACTTGTTGCACACTTTTTAATGGTACTTTAATGATAGTTAGACAGTTGGAAAATTGATTTTGTTTTCTCTAATTTGCCTTTGTTTATAGTTATTGGATATCCTATCAAATTATTTGGCTTCGAAGTCAAACAATTAACAATACAGTGTTTGAATGATGTGGGATAAATATCTCTTCGAAGAATATTGTAGCAGACTGAAAATGAATCAAACTAATCATTGGTGTCCTACATTCAGAATGCTGTTAGGAAATTATTCCTCATGGTAATACATTGTGTTATTTTGGCTTGCATACAAGTTGACTTGAGGGAATGTAACCAACTTTATAATAAAAGGACAAATCATTGAAGATACTATTTTCTAGGCAGACAAGAAAGTTGTCTTAGTGGAACCTTATGGTATTAACAATACCAGCTAAATAATGACAAAATTACCATTCTCTAGATTAGAATACATCCGTAGATTCTGTACAGTAGGAATGTTTAATATATTAAGTAAATGTCTCCAATACCTTCAAAATTTTTATAGGATCCTCCAAGAAGCAAGGGTGTTTATTAGGGGACGATGTCAGTGATCTGTACTCATTATTAACATAATTAAACAAATTAGTTAGACTTTATAAGGCATTTAAATATATATATTTAATGTCATATATAAATTATATTTTAAATACAATAAATTATAAAAATTATAAAACTATATTTTAAATATCACAATTATTATATATAAATATATATTATATTTAAGTATTATATTATTGTTTAATACAGTAATTTAATATTTAGTTATTAAATATTATATATCATATATTTGTATATATATAATATTTAAATATATATTTTATTTATTTAAGCTATTTCCTGCCACAAACAAAGGGATAGTCATTTGATACAATGAAGGACACTCAAAGTCCCTCATATTTTTCTGGTCCGTGTGAGGTTAATGGACCAAACCAGACCTGTGGCCTGTGGTACCTTGGTGGTAGCTCAGGTTGGGTTTAGTCATCTTCAAAGCCAGTCGGAAGCCTATTCACACAAGGGTTCTAGAATAGAGTATTGCTCCCATCTCTCCAGGGAAAGGGCTTGGGCCTGATGCAGAGATAGGCGTAGGCAATGAACTTGGGTCTCTCATCCTCTTCTTAGTGAAACTTCGGGAAAGTGTTCAGCATGCTCAGTCCCACAGGGGGGGCCTGACCCTCCCACCTGCAAGCTGAGCTCCTCTCCCCATGGGTACCCATCAACATAGGCCTCCCCAGTCGTGGCTGGGACAAAGCAAGCAGCCCAGAAAACCAGGCCTGCTGTCGCCATTTCTGACCTGGACAGCCAGTGCCGCTTAGGGCATTTTTCTTTAAATTAATAACCTTGGGCAACCCTGGTGGCTCAGTGGTTTAGCGCAGCCTTCAGCCCAGGGCGTGATCCTGGAGACCGAGGATCGAGTCCCACATCCGGCTCCCTGCATGGAGCCTGCTTCTCCCTCTGCCTGTGTCTTTGCCCTCCCCCCCTTTCTCTCTCTCTCCTCTCTCTGTGTCTCTCATGAATAAATAAATAAAATTTAAAAAATAATAAATTAATAACCTTTATGTTTCAGAGCAGTTTTAGCTTCATGACAAAATTGAGCAAACTATACAGAGAGTTTCTATAAATCCCATCTCTTCCTGGCCCCCATAATCCTCCCCTCCCCCCCCCCAGCCGGCCACAATCTCTTCCTTTATCAATATCCTGCACCACCATGGTACATTAATTACGGTGGATGAACCTGCAACGACACATTATTGTTACCCTCTGTCCATAGTTTACATTGAAGTTCACTCTTGATATACATTCCATGGACTTAAAAAAATGGATACCATTAAACATTGACACATATCCTCCACTGTAGTGTCGTAGAGGATAGTTTCCCTGCCATAAAGATCCTCTGTATTTTGCCTTTTCATGCCTCTCTCCATCCTAGTCCTTGGCAACCGTGGATTCTTCTACTGTCTCTACAGTTTTGCCTCTTCTGGAATGATGTATAGTTGGAATTACACACTATGCAGCCTTTCCAGAAGCCAAAGGTTGGCTTCTTTCACTTAGCAACATGCATTTAAGACCCTTTCATGTCTTTTCATGGCTTGATAGCTTATCCCTTTTTAGTGCTGAATAATATTCTAGTGTCTGAATGTGCCTCAGTTTATGCCTCCATTCACCTACTGAAGGACACCTTGGTTTCTTCCAGGTTTTGGAAACAATGAGTAAAGCTCAGTGTGGAGGTTTTTGTGTAGATAAAACTTCTTGAAAATACCAAGGAGCATAATTGCTGGTGCATATGTTAAAAGTCTGTTTGATTTTGTATGAAACTGCCGAATTGTCTTCCAATGTGAATGTACCATTTTGCATTCCCATTAGCGATGAATGAGAGTTCCCATTGCTTCACATTCTTACTAGCGTTCGATGCTGTCGTATTTTGGATTTTGGCTCTTTTAAACAGGCGTAGAGCGGTATCCCATTGTTTCAACACCTAAGGTATTTTTAAAGGTTAATAATCTCAAAAGTTAACACTCCTGTAATAGAATGAACACCTGTCAAAAGATTTCCATGTCTAGAGAAGAAAGCCTTTTATCACAGTAAAATTAAATTATTTTACAGGAAGTTGCTCTAAATATAGAATGGGTGGGAATGTTACTAGAAGAAAAGGAGACTAAAAATTGTAGGGACTTGTGATCAACCTAACTCCTTTTCAAATGCTTGGTCCTAGAAGAAAAAAAGATGCTTTTGGCTTTCATTTATCTGATTGTGACCATTGGTAACTGATGTAAATTGAAAATTAGTACTGGGATAAAAAAATAAGATAGCTTCTTGATCAGATAACATATAATTATTAACTGGATAGTCTTTTGGCTAGAAGCAAAACAAGGGAACTCGCATTCTGAACTTACTTTTTTTCATTTGAGAAAGAAGTTCATATTGGGTTAACAAAATACAATTATATTTTATAGCTATAAAATTATTTCAACAGGACCATTAATTGCCCTCATGATATAACAGGTAAAGTTTACTGCTAGCAACAGCTTATTTTATAATTATCACATGGGAGCATTTTTCCTAAATTCTAATTTCAATAGATATTTGTTTAATTTATCAGAATTTCCCATTATTGCGTTTTTAGGTAATGCATTAAGTCATTACTCAAACACAATGGTGTCTGAGTTTTCATGTATTACAAACCGAGTGAGCAGACAGAAACAAAATTATATCTTATTCTATTGAAAATGACAGCAACATTTTTTTCTCTAATAGCATCTTACAGGAGGCCCAAACTGATTTGCACTCTGCTCTCTATTTGTATTGTTAATTAATCCAAAGAAGCATTTATTAACTTGAATTTTCAAGTCCTTTTAACTTTAATTTTTTTAAAGATTTTATTTATTTACTTGACAGAGAGAGAGCGAGAGAGCGGGAGCACAAGCAGGGGGGTGGCAGGTGGAGAGAGAAGGAGAAGCAGGTTCCCCACTGAGCAGGGAGCCTGATGTGAGGCTCCATCCCATGACCCCGGGATTGTGACCAGAGCCGAAGGCAGACACTTAACCAACTGAGCCACCACCCAGGCGACTTGTTTAACGTTAATTTTTAAAGTCCTCTTTAAGATTGCATATTATTTATCAGACCAAAGGGAAAGCAGTTGCTGTAGGAACCTAAAATCTACCTAATAAGGATGGGTATTGACACATGCCCGACTATGAAAACTCATTGTTTTTCTTATTTTGTCTCTCTCCCCTCCTCTCTTTCTCTTTACATATAGAATCACAAGGACGAGAGCAATAGAAAGAGAATGAAAATTCGATGAATGTATTAGTCTCCTATTATGGCTGTGTCAAATTACCACAAGCGTAATAATCACAGATTTATTTTCTCATAGTTCTGGAGGCCAGAAGTCCAAAATGGGCCTTACTGGGCTAACAAAAGCTACCTTCTTGATTTTTTAAACAACATTACAATGAGACTACAGAAAGGAATTAGCTATTTGGATGATATTTTAATACAATATCTTACCTTAAAATTATACTTTTATCAAACTTTGTGATGAGACAAGATTAATGAGATCCAGCGGTTGGACATTTGTACTATGGTTTTAGTTTTGGAAGCGTTTCAGATTTGATCCCCTAATAAAGCTCAAAATACAAATCGTCCCATCCCGAGTTACTGATATTAGAGGGGAAACTCAGTGACCCTACTGAACCATATTCTTGCTGCAACCTGAAATCTCGTAAGTGAAAGTTGCTTGTTTGTATTCTCCAAAGATGTCGACCTGAAAAGTCACACATAATGAGAGCATTGCTGAAGTAGTAACCCTGTCATTTTTATGAAATTTCAGCCAATAGTTTCCTGATATCAGCAATAGATTCAAAAGATAGAGAAGAGCAAGTGACTCTCCCGAAATCCTATGACCTCAATAGATTGTGAAAGTAATGAATGCATTCCTCAAGAGAGATGGTGTGGTACAAGTGCAGATATTTGCAATTTGTCTGACAGCTCCCCATAATGGGAAGTTACATTGATTCAATACCTAAATGAAATTAATTGATGTCTGTTTGTCAAATACAGTAAATGTAATGAGTTTCATGTAAGTGACAATTTGCACACAGATTGACACAGACGGTTCATGCCCTCATATATTTTAGTGAATCGTATCAGTCACTGTAATGTCCTAGATTTTGAAGATTTGCAAACAGTTCATTTTATAAATAAGATGCAGGAAGTACAGTACAATGATGGTTGAAAGCACTGACTCTGAAATCTGGTCACTTTATTTTAAACCTAGTTCTAAAAAAATAAATAAATAAAATGAAAAAAAAAATAAACCTAGTTCTACCCATCACTCAACGGATAGGTTATTTCACCTATTTGTGCCCCAGATTCCCCATTTGCAAAATAGGCAAAATAATAGCTTTATGCCATTGGGTTACTGTGAAGAATATATGATAATTAAGTGTGAAATAGGTGGCAAATAGCCTGCACTGGATAAACATCCCAGAATATTAACTATTACTCTATAGGGGTTGAGCTTATTGTTGATATTTTAATCTCAATTATATGATACTCAAATTCATGCTCAAGAAAAAAATCATAAATTTGTCTTACAGTTAAGGAAGTCCAAGAAAAAGAAGTAGATTCTATTATATCCTGATTTTAAGCCAACATCAAGTTTTAGTCTTCAAACTTTATGAAAGAAAGAAACAAACAAACATGGTTTTTGTTAATTGAAAATCATATGTAAAAAATACTCAAAGAAGTCAGCAAAAAGACAGGAGATGTTCTAAAAGTTTAATAAGCAAATATGTGTTACAGACTTTGAAAAGTTCATTTTATTAAAATTTTGATTTTCATGCTAAATTTAGCATGAAATTATGTTTCATTTAAAAACACGTTTGCTTATGTAAGTTGACTTTAAGTAGTGCCGTCAATATATTCCTTCTGGTGCCAGGTATAAATATTTTTAACATTTAAAACTGGACCAAAATAGGAAGTGAGATTCACTGAGACCAGCTTCTAGTGTGGATGGTTTTTCAAGTAATGGTTTTCCAAGTACACGTCCGCTGCCTGTCCGTCACATCAGGAAGTCGCTGAAAGGAGGCATCTGTCAGCAGGGATTAGACTCCAGTATCTGGGCACTTCGGCAGAACGCACTGGGAGATTCAAAGTAAAGGGAACGGTCCCTTTTTTTGTGAATTATTCTCAGCCAAGGAATGGGTTGCCCAGACGTGATCTTGGTGTCCTACTCATCCTTCCATGTCTTTCGATTAGGCTGTAAATCTTATTCCCTGGTCTATCATAGGGATTGATTTTCTTTTATTGACTTGTCAGTTTATGTTTTTATTTTATTTTTTCCAGATTTTATTTATTTATTAGAAAAAGAGAAGGAGAGAGAGCATGAGTAGGGGGAAGGGGCAAAGGGAGAGAGAAAAGCAGGCTCCCCACTGAACAATGAGCCTGAAGCGAGGCTTGATCCCAGGACCTCAGGATCATGCCTTGAGCTGGAGACAGATGCTTAAAGGACTGAGCCACCCAGGCGCCCCTTGGTTTATGTTCTTAAATGTCTTTTCTTCATAATATACTTCTATAAAGTCATTTATGATTTATTCGCTCACTGTTAAAGCATGGTTTCCTAGGGTACATTTACGGCCAAGAAAGAATGAGGTCATAGAACCAGCGGAATGCAGTTTGTACAGGGAAGTCTGGTTCTCAGCCCTCTTGGTCCAGGATGACCTTGAATCCTGCTGGGCTTCTTAGGATCTGCTCCATGATACAGGTTCCAACAGAACCTGGTGTTTAGATGAAGAAAAAAAAAAATAAAAAGACTGTGGGAGAGAAGTTATGATAGAAATTCTTTTCCCTTCTAATTAGAAAACCACTTTACGGAGTTGTGCTTGTCCAACCACCAGAGAGGAAGGGTATGTTATGGAGTCATCACAACGCCGCCTGGGGTTGTCAATGAGCTTTTACCACAGGTTACAAGACCCCATAGCATGTTTTTCCATAACCATGGCTATTATTTCCTGTCTTCATGGGGTACAAAGTGTTGCTTTTCTCTGCCACGATACGTCTGAACCTATAAGCTGGAAGAAGAAAATACGTTCTTTGAATTGTGCATCCTCTTGATGAAATTGTGACTGTCAACCTAAAATTTATGTTGTCATTATTGGTCAGTCTTAGTGACAAATGAAACCTTCTTAAGGAAAATGTAATGGTGCCTTGGGTCTACCCAGCAAACGTGATTGCAGACTGCAGGGTCTGGAAGAAGTAGCTTGTACATTAGGTTGATGTTGTAAAATCAGAGTTGAATTAATTATGCAGTCTTGGGATGAAAATACTCTTGATGTGTGAGGCTTCCAGAAAGACTCGCTTTCTGTTATTTCTCTATTACGTGTCTAGACCTCCAGTTTTTGGCTCACTTAACTCATGAAAAGCAATTTCAGGCCTGTTTGTGACAACACGGATGGACCTAGCATGTATCATGCTAAGTGAGATAAATCAGAGAAAGGCAGGTACCATATGCTTTCACTTATATGTGGAATCTGAAAAAAACAAAACGAAACAAAACCAAGAACAAAAAACCCCAAATGAGCAAACAAGCAAACGAGCAAAACAAAACTCTTAAATACAGAGAATAAATTGGTGGCTGCCCAAGGAGAGTGGATAGGGAGATGGATAAAAAAGGTAAAGAGGATTAAGACGTGCAAGCTTCCAGTTATAAAATAAGTCATGGAGATGAGAAATAGAGCATAGGCAGTATTGCCTATAATACCGGATGGTGTTGTATGGTGACAGATGGTGGCTAAGCTTATTAGGGTGAGCAATGAGTAATGTGTGGATTGTTGAGTCAATATGTGGTACACATGAAACTAATAAGACATCCTGTGTTGACTATATTTCAATAATAATAATAATAATAATAATAATAATAATACAATTTCAGGCTAAACTTGTTTTCCTGAGCTTACATGTCAAGCCTCACCTTATCTTTAGTAACATGAACAGGACTGCTCGACCCACGTCAGAACATGGCATTTCATGAATAATCTATGAAAATAAAAATAGGGGGCTGGTCTCCTTTCTCCTTGTTCTTCCCAACACTCCTTTGGCTGATCCCAGACAAACCTAATTATTATCTGTTGTATGCACTTTTCTCAAACGGTGGGTCCTTTCTTTAGCTGCTGAATAGTTTCCTTCATTTACTCAATTATGCTTTCGAATGTACATGGTGTCAGTCAGGTAACACATTCGATAATGCTAATGTATTGGCATTTATAAGGAAAATGCTTTTCATAATGTCCTTCTGCTATAAAGCTGGGCATGTCACATGCTCTATTGGTTCTTTGTCCCCATACATTTTCACCACAGCTAGAACGACCGTATAATTTATTGTCCGTACCAGAACACTTTTGAATTTGAAAGACGAAGTTATTGATAATTACGCCAGGTCAAAAGATGCAAACTGGGACTGCCCTGGGAAGACTCTGTCCCATGGAGCAAATCCAGGTCACTGCCTGTTTTTGTTTGTTTTTTTTCACCATCTGTTTTTGAATAGCCCAGAGACTAAGAGTGATTTTTTTTTTTTTTCATTTTTCAATGGTTGGAAAAAATCAAGGGAAGAATAATATTTCATGACATGTGAAGGTCATACAAAATAATCTGTTATAAATAAAGTTTTATCGGAACATGGTCCCGTCAAATCGTGTATGGCTGCTATCATGTTGTGGTGGCAAAAACACAACGTATTTCCTAGAACATTTACTGTTTTAATCTTTAGAGTAAAGGTATGCTGACCCTTGAGGCAGAGTAACCCTAGTTTCAATGGGACCATACCCGTCTTTCCAACAGCACAGGTTACACGACGGGTCTCCCTCTTGCATGCCCTGGGCCACACACAGTAGGCTGCCAGTGTGGTCGGGCACGTTCCTGGGACTCGGGTCACCTGGCCTATAATTTCCTGTCGACTAGAAAATCTTCCAGGTTACCTTTCTGGCTGTGTCAAGGTGTCGACTAGCCCTTCGGTCCTCTGACACTGTACTTCTCTACAGAGTATTGTCATGTTTCAAATTGCTAATTTGGTTTATGAATTAAAAATAGGTTTTTCTCCAAGAACCAGACGGCCTTCATTTTCTCTGACCAAAAAATTATCAGGCAACCTTGGAAACGATTTTGAGTTTTTTGCCCGAACGCTTTTAAAAGTGTGGGGGGGAGCGCAGTAATTTTAAAGTAACCTCATTCTGTCTCTTTGGTATTGAATTAAAAGAGTTACAGGAATTCTAGCTCATTGTCCAATGGGCCAGATAAATTTCCTCTTTAAAGTGAGTCATTATTTGCGGGCTAATTAACCAGTCCTGTGCTTGCATGAGAGTTGGCCCAGTTGGCTCATCTACAGCGCTGCGTCTACTACGTTTACCTGAACTGTGTGCTTATCGAGACTATTGACCACCTTTCAGATTAAGTTGGATCTGTCCGTAGGCACATGCAGGATATTTTTAGGAACTACACAAACTATAAAAATCATGTATATCTAGAAATTAAATTAATTGGAGCTTAAAATTACCAGTAGGACAACAACAGATATATTGCTCTTGTACGTTTTGTTTACTGACTGGATGTCTAAACGTTGACTCTTGTGAAGCGAGGCGCAGTTAGGAAATGGCAGCCGGTGTGAGCTGGAGGCCTGTTAGGAGGGAGGGCTGCATTAGTATTCTCCTGGCGCCAAAAATGTGCCATTCATATCTTCTCATTTATAACACTAATTACATATAATAATTCTAGGTTTTAGTTTTTAAAAGAACCCTTCATGTATAGGGTACTGTAGAACTATTCAGTTCATATGTCAACCCTAATTAAAACCTATCTCAGAATTCATTAAAATCTGGCTCAACTGTTTAACATCTCTTACAGCAGTGCACCTTTAGATGAAAAACACTGCACCCTCCACTTTTTCCCTTTTCAGTCTTTGTTGTGTAATTAATAGAAACCTTTAATTTGGAGGGATGGATTAAAAATGGAATAAATAGTATAGGCTTTGTGTAATTCGCTCAAGGTTTTCTATGCCATAATCAAGGTGAAGAAAAAATGCTTATTGCAAATGTCCTGGGCTGACAGAACTATAGATTTAGATCCATTAAGTCTGTGGTAACTGGTGAAAATAAAATGTATAATGAGGATAAAATTAAATGGATGATAGAATCCAAGCTTTAATCACTCGGAGGAAAAAAAAAATCCTAACTTCAGTTTCTAGGTCCACGCTAGTCAAAGAGAAATAAAACTCTTCACTTTTCCCTTTTCTTTTTTCTTTTCACATTTTAGCACAGAAAATTACTGTTAATCATCTCAATTGATGATTTAGGATTCTATTCAATTTGTAGCGTAGAGACGAAAAATTGTTGAAGAAGTAGTTCTAGTAGACATTATAAATATATATGATAAAGAATACTGAGTCACCTGCTATTCGGGGGAGAAAAGGAAATAGGATTGGCTGAGTAATTGAGAGAAAATCTATGCTTTTCATGGGGGCAGAAGAGTAAGAAGTTCTGTGTCTTCACATCAATACCAAAGTGGTTTTTCTTGCATTCTAAAAGAAACCTGAGAAAATGTCCACAGACAAGAGCGTAGCTCCTGTGGATATATCTTAGTTTAGGCAAATTACCTTAAACTGGTGGCTTACATAAAGAACACTTATTTCTCACAGTTCTGGAGCTCAGAAGTCTAACGCCGTCGAGGTGCTGACGGATTCAGAGCTGCTTCCTGCTTCATGGACGGCAGCCTTCTTGCTACGTGCTCACCTGTTCAGAGCCGAGAGAGCTCTGTGGGGTCTCCTTTAGGGTACTGGCCTCATTCCTGAGGGCTCCACTCTCATAACCTAATCATCTCCCAAAGGTCTCACTTTTTAACGCCACTGCATTGGATATGAGTATTTCCACACATGGATTCAGAGGGCGAGGGACACAATCTGTCAGTCTGTAACCGGGTGATTATAACTCCTGGTGGTTCACAAAGATGCTGTTAGCTTAGGTCACCTATTAGATATTAAAACTAATAATGAAGGGGTTAAAATAATAATTACAGGTTAAAATGAGGTAATTATCTAAGTTATTCCTTTTGAGATATATGGACACATCTTACTACTTGTTGATTTGTCCCAGGAAAACTCCATCAAGGAATTCTAGAGATAGACTTGTAATATTTTCATTCCTGCTCCTGGTTCTATCGTTAACCATCAGGAAAATTCTATTTGTATGTGAAGCCTCCCAGTAAGCTCACATTTTTATCCCTGTCCCGAATCATGCTTTTAACTAAACTACTACTAGGAGCTGCAATCTGTGGTGTGTAGATGGGAAAGCCTATCCTGAACTTGATATAAAGGGTATAAGGGACTCCAACACCCTGCAACATCTGTCTTCATCCTAAGAACGTCCTGGAATTTCTGCATGAAAAATTCTGTGTACTGATAATTCATACATAAACTAAAGAGATAATTTAACTCAATGATTTATAACTTTCACTGAAGAAAAACTCTGTTGTCATAGGAAACATGTTTCTTCTAATGCTTAAACATCTCATTAAGGATACGTTGTTGATCTCAGTGATGTTATAAATTATTAGTTAATTTTTTAAAAATTCATAAAAATGTATTTATATCCTCTTCTGTTTCCCTGAGTCTGGAACATTTACCAGAATTGGTGTGAGTCTATAACTGAAAATTCCCTCTCATGAGCTAAGAGTGAGGAAGATGCACGAGAAGCATGCTCAAAATGCAGGACTCTAAACCTATGCCCCCCAAAACCTAGGAAAGAGTGAATTTTTAATTCTTCAAACTTATACTATTTGTCATTTCTCACTTTTAGAAATCTTGCATTAATATAAGAGCATGAGTTCTCAGAAAATAGAATTCTCATAAATATTATATATTTCACAGAAGTTCTGAGACTTTCTTGTCATCATCACCATCTCTATCATGAAACTTTAAAACAAAACAAAATGAAAATCCACTCTCCAAATTATAACAATCCTTCGAACTTAATAGTCATGGCAGATATTAGCTAGCTGCTAATCAAACTCGTTTTCCTTTCTGCATTGAGTCCACAGCTAGACTTCACTTCTAAAATGACATGAATGAAAGAAAAGCGTTGCTTTTCTTGAAGTTGGGTGAGGTCACCTGACTGATATCTGGTTCACCTGTCTGTGGATTGTAAGTGGACCTGATATATCTTACTTTGTGGCCTGGCTCTAGAAATCAAAGACGATGAAGAAAGTCCAGAGATTTGGGAGTTGAAAGGGATGAAAGATGTAGATGGCTATCACTACTCTCCTAAAAATAAGAAATAAAATTGAAGTATCTTTGGAGGGTCCAATGATCCGTGACAAAGATCAGATTAAGGGTGTGACCTTCCTACTGAAGTGGGAATCACGATTCCAAAGCTTCTACAGCCCCAAAGGAAATCTGATCTCCCACACCAATTTCAGGTATGGTGATAGTGATCAAGAGAGAAGTTTTCATAAGATAGAGGAAAGGGCCAGGGAGAGAACTGGGTAAGGGAGATGTTCAAAGAAATTAAACTCAGAGTCTAATCAAGAAATGTCCCCCTTCTGAGGTGTAGGGGGCCCTTCAAAATATCTGCTCTGAAGGATTTCATAAATTCTTGCCACAGGTGCTTTTTGTTCCTGAATGGAAGATTCTATTGTGATTTTCTTATTTTTCACTACCTTTGTCATTGGGCATACATATAGATGGGAAGTAGGTAATGGAAATATGTTGTTTCATATTCACAAGGTTGCTAATTTAAAAGAACCACATTTGGACTTACTGGAGAGATTTTGCATCACCAGAAGATACTGGACTTCTTGCTGGATGCAATGACTAGGTAAAACTTTAGGGGGGTGGAAGAATGAGTTCTGTATGTGGGAGCAAAAGAAAAATAAACAATTACTGTCTAAAAGAGAAGACTGAAAACAGAAACTAGCTAAATTTAGCAAAAATCCATTTCCCCTTTGTCCTTGGCACACATTTTCCAGCCTCTCTTGACTTAGATTAAAGCCCAAAGTCTGAGTGCTGGCTGATGGAGTGTAAATACGATATATGCCACATCTAAGCCTAACCTATATAAACTTCTTGCATGTTCCTCTACTCTTTCTCTTCCTCTGCCTTGTCATTGCATACATAATGGCTAAGTTCGCTGTAGAAGCCTTGTTTAAAGATGGCAGAGGCTTCATCAGCCTGGGCCCTGAATCCTTGCAAGGAGGACAATCCCCCTCCCCAAACTTGCTGCTATTTGGTTAGGACATAAATGAAAAATACATCTCAATTGAGATAAGCCACTGAGATTTTAGCATTTATCTGTTATATGAAAGTTAGGGTGGGTAAAAATATATATAGTAAAAATAGACAGCTTTTTAAAAGTCCCACTGAAAATAGTATTTTTAAAAAATATTTATTTATTTATTTTATATAAAGAGAGAAAGGGAGAGACAGTGTGTACGAATAGGTGTAGGGACAGAGGGAGAGAATCTCCAGCAGATGCTGTGCCCAGCAGAATGACCTGAGCCAAAACCAAGATCATGACCCAAGCCAAAACCAAGAATAAGGCCCTCAACCAACTAAGCCACTTAGGTGCCCTTAAAAATAGTATTTTTTTTAAGATTAAGAAATCCAGAATAGCTTATTGCTGATTTCAGTTGAGATTGTGTTTGAAATTATGAAAGTTTGGATGATGTTCCCATCTCAACAACTAAACAACTCTTCTGTTTTCAATCACATTGCTGTTATTGGCATGGGAAGCCAAGAGAGTTAATTTTTTATATTCCAATGGAAACACTGTATAAATTTGGGGAAAGAAACGGAACAGTTGGTTGCAAAAATCACAATATTGCACACAAGGTCGACCATTTGTACATTAGCAAATTCTTCAGCAGAATGAATAATTCCCATCTGAAACATCAGGACAAATGTAAAATGAGTCTTTGACTAGAGTTAAAACCGGGTAAGTTTTGGGAAAACAGAAGAGAAATTGCAAGAATGCTGGCATTATTAAGATTCAGCTTCAGAACTGCCACCACCTTAACTTTTCAGCTGAGATTCTGGTCCTGGAAGAAATCAGTGGAGCCTCTGGGACAGGGATCCATGCCTTGGTGTATTGCTCCCCTTCTCCTCCCAGTCAAAAAGGCCTCTGATATGACAAGAAATATACATATTCACATCTCCTTTTTAATAACTTCCTCAGGACACAGGTGACTATAAATATTCAGTATTGGTACTAATTTTCATAATCCTGAATCCTCCTGTTGTATATTACTTGTTATTATTTAACAAGTGTTTATTGAGCATCAATAATGTGTCAGGCACTGCTTTTAAATATCAGAGAAACAGTAGTGATCAAAACTTACAAAAATCTCTGCCATCATGGAGCAGAGAGGAAAGACAGAAAACTAAAAAGGTAAGTGGGTATATTACATAGTGTTGGTTATGAGTGCTAAAAAGAAAAATAAAAAAGTAGAAGGACACAAATTATTGGGATGGAAATTACAATTTTAGAAAGAGTAAAATTTCGAGTGAAGAATCAAATTTCACTGAAAAGGTAAAAATTGAGGAAAGATCACACAGGAAGGTGTGATCTGGCCCATGCTGATCCACAGGGAAGTTCATTCCAAGCAGAAGGAAGAGTAGATGTCAACACCTGAAGTGGGAGCACGCCTGGCCTATGTGAGGAACCGTAAGGAGGCAGGTGAGCCTGGCATCAATGGATACGAGGCAAGAGTTTTAGGGGTTATTGAGATTTCAATGACATAAAACTGTGATTCCGGTCACCTGGGGGGCTCAGTCAGTTAAGCGTTGGCCTTTGGCTCAAGTCATGATCCCAAGATCCTGGGATCGAGCCCCAGCATTGGGCCCTCTGCTCAGCAGGGAGCCTGCTTCTCCTTCTCCCTCTGTCAGTCACTGCCCCTGCTTGTGCTCTCTCTGTGTGTCAAATAAATAAATACAATCTTGAAAAAAATCCTTTGTGATTCATAGCAAAAGTTTTAGCCCACTCAGAGTGACATGGGGAAATCTGAGAGGCTTTTTAGCAGATCTAACAGAATGACTATGGCTCCAGGGTTGAAAATAGAATGAAGAAGCCTGGATTAGAATCAGGGTGACCAGTCCGAAGGTTACGACACAAATCCAGGCAGGACATGATGTGACTCAGACCAGGGCAGAGAGAGTGAGGAGGTCTTCATGGTCTAGTTGTATTTTGCAGTTAGACTTGACAGGATTGAATGATGGACTGGATGTGGAGTCTGAGAGATAGAGAACAAGCAATGATGACTCCAAGCTTTTGACCCTGAACACCTGAAAGAATGGAATTACTATTTCCTGAGATGAAGATGAGAGCAGGAGCGAATTCAGAGGGAAATAGGAAGAGACCAGAGTTAACATAATTAAGTTCGGGATGTTTTCTAGATATTCCAAGTGGAGCTACTGAGCATGTGCTTGGGTATTTAAGTGTTGAGTTCAGTGTAGACTTTAGGGCCAGTGCTGCACCTAGGGAGCCGCGCATAGATACTGCTCAGCGCTCAGAGATTGAATGATATCACTTATGGATCAAGCGTAGCAGGAAAAAAAGAAACAATTTGAGGACTGTACCCTCACATTTAGTATTTAGAAGAAAAGGAAGAATCTTCAAAAGAATCTGAAAAGGAGTAGCCAGAAAGAGGGGAGAAAAATGAAGCAAACACGGTCTCATGGAAGCCAAGTATTGAAAATGTTTCCCGTAGAAGCAAGTTATCCATTAATCAAGTCAAGTCAAAGGAGGACTGAGAAATTATGTTTAGATTTAGCAATGTGGAGGTCATCGATGGCACAATTTTACCTAAGTGTGGGGACAGAAAGAGGATTGGAGTGGATTTGACAGGGGAAAGGGATAGTTGGAGGCGGTATCAGCTTTGCATTTGATGGATACAAATGATAAAGTTTTGGTCATAAATTACAGTAAATTTCAGTATGTTGATGTACATTGCTCCAAATGAGGACTCAGGCTCATACTTATTAAATATTTATTGCAATTTACAATTAGCATGAAACTGTCATATTGCAGGATTAGGCTTCAGTGTCACCTTTTCTGTGAAGTCTTTTCTGCCTCCCTCGTACAGCTAGTTGCTGTGCTCTTTGTGCTCCTGAACACTTCATAAATGCATTTGCAATATTTGTGTTGTACTATTGTGTTGCAGCATTTGCAGACTTTGTGTTTAATCATTTATTTCTGTGTCTGTCTGTCCCATTACGTTGGGAGTCCCTCATCTTTACATACCGACACAGTGTTTTGGTAAAAGTATGCACTCAATAAATGTGTTGACTGAATATTATCTTAAGTCAATCTAAATGATGTAGGGCAATGGAAACAAGAGGCTTATTGGATGTTAAGGACAATAAACAAGTACAGGATCTCATTTACTTTTCTCAAGATCTGATGTCTGCTATTTTGGGGAAATTATGGCACCTATTTCTTGGAATGTAGACATACATCTATTATGAGATAAAGGCCCTACAGAACAATTCGTCATGAATGTGCCATTCAACTAATTATTCTGCTTTTATGTTTTTTGTTTTTTTTCTCAGATCCCCAAATTTTAAGTCTTTTTCTCATTATAACATTATTCAAATTATTAATTTAATACCTTTACAGATAATAGAATCTAGGTAAATTTTTTTCCCCCCCTCTGGAATAGAAATCTGGAATTAAGTCCATAGCCTTTTTGAAAATTTCCTTGTCATCAGAGATTATCAGTGCTCAAAGTAACAGTCCTATGATTTCAATTTAAAAGAGAGACAGTTGATCTGATTTGGAATACTGGGCTGTTCTGTAAAGCTGCTTTCCCAAGGATGATTAGTTTTGATATTAATTTTTAATTGGGCTGTTTTATAGCTTGCTCACACACATGATCCTGTTTGAAGCACAGAATTAGAGTGTAAGAAAAAAGCCTATTAAAACTAAAATATTAAATATGTGTATAAAATCTTTTATGCTTCTCTATACTTTAAACAAATAATTGTCATGGAAGCCAAACTACCTGTAATATACCCCTTACTTGAACCATGCACTGAAAAGAAAGAAATGTATAAGTTCACATCAGTATGCTGACTCTGTTGCAGATAACATCAGACAAATGAGTAAGACTTTTTGTCTCTTTTGATTGTTTTTAAAAAGGAAACTATAGGCAAAGAAATTCTTGCACATTTTTCTCCCTACTAGGAAATGTCCATCATGAAGGGAAAAAAAAGTAATGCCTCTTTTTCTCTTTTCATCTGTCTCTCTGTCATCCATCTACTACTCTTATCTAAAATCTGTCTTCCCAAATTGAATTTCCAGTCCTTACGAAATATTAACACGAGAATTTATATCAACTCCACTATACTTTTTCAAGACTACATCAAATAAAATATGAAATTCTGATGAATTGTTCATTGTATTCATTTTTTAAAGACATTCTATTTATTTGTTTTTAGATAGCACATGCAAGCATGTGCTCGAGAGAGGGAAGGAAAAGAGGAGGAGGGAGAGGGACAAGCCAACTCCTTGCTTTGCCTAGAGCCCTTCTCAGGGGCTCATCTCACTATTCTGAGATCATAACCTGAGCTGAACTCAAGAGTGGAACACTCAACTGAATGAGCCACCCAGGTGCCCCTCATTAGATTCATTTTAATGAGCAGCTAAAGAGTTTTGATGTAGAAGGTCCTATACCAAATATACAGGCATAATTGAAATGTTTTCTGAGATTATAGTTAAAATAGAGACTGTTTACTGAATTAGCATGAAGGCAATTGTATAATGGCTTTCCAAGTATGACTTTCTACAAACGCACCTGCTTACAGACAAACGGCATGGACAATTTTCCTATTTATGTTAAATAGTATCTGAATGCTCTACCTCTTTGGAAACATCTTCAGTGAAGGGATCTTATTGGAAGAAAGGGCCCTGTTTCTTGTTTCTAGAACTCAGCAGGGCAGATTTTCTTGTATCTGGCATCTTAGTTCTTAAGCATATAAACTGAGGTTTGGCCAGCTGCTCAGAACTTTGGATCTTGGGCAAGTGATGCAGATATGGGAGTAGTTAGATATTACCCAGTATAGCAGTAGTAGAGCTGAGATCCAGTAAAGGTGACAGATGTCCATAGAGGTGGTGTCCTTACCTGGGTGTGACCATAGAGGTATGTTTGGCTGTCTATTGGCTGCAATTTCAGTTATGTTTTCTGTCTTTAAAAAAAGAAGATATTCTGTATTGATTTGAGAGAAAGAGAGGATGTGAAAGAGAGAACATAAGCAGGGGAGAAGGGCAGAGGGACTCCTCGCTGATCAGAGAGCCAGGGTCGGGCTGGATCCCAGGACCCCAGGTCATGACCTGAGCCAAAGGCAGCTGCTTAACTGACCGAGCCACCCAGGCGCCCAACATTTCCAGTCTGGTGTCATTCTGTTTCCCATCATTCAGAGAGCTATCCACAATTGTTTCAATGTTCCTTTTCTCCTCAAGTTAGCCAGTGTGTTTCTGTTGTTTGCAAGCAAGACTGATAGAGTATGACATATGAATATACTGATATCACAGATTTATGAAAACTGAGACCCACTAAAATAAATGTTTATTTCAATGTTCCTTTTCTCCTCAAGTTAGCCAGTGTGTTTCTGTTTGCAAGCAAGACCGATAGAGTATGACATATGAATATACTGATATCACAGATTTATAAAGCTGAGACCCACTAAAATAAATGTTTATTTGCTTTTGAAAAACATTTTGCAATGTATCTGGTAGCTTGAAATCCAAAGAGTTAAATTCTCAAGAATCTGGGGATTTGTGTGTGTGTGCAAACATCACAAAAAAGCTTATACCTGACAATCACAGATGGTCTGACTGTTTATTTTATTGTGCATATTTATAAAATGATGACCTATTCAAATTCCGATTTTATTTTCTTTCTAAGCAATTTCAGCAATTGTCTGGGAGAATTCTTTGTTAACTACCAGAGTTACATAGCAATGCAAGTTTTATCTCTTTCAGTATGTTATGTGATGAAATGCAATCTTGTCTATCTTTTTTTAGAAAGGGGGTATGATATACTACTACTTTCAGAATCTATTTTTAGAGGAATAAAAATTAAACCTTTAAAGAAACAAGAGAAGTGACAACTCTGGAAAACATAGAATAGCAACCTTTATTCACATCACTGTATTTACTAAATATAAATGGGGAAATTGAAGTCACATTGCAGAGATTTTTCTATCTATTTCATGGTAGATCCAGGTAGCAGGAAATACACACACACACACATACATGCACACACACACACACACACACACGCACACGAAGGAAGTGTTTGGCAACATTTTCCTACAATTTTTCCTGGGGGAAACATATGTACATTGTTAATTACTCACTCTCTCTCACCAACTCTCCCCTTCCTCCCTACCTCCACCCCTCTTTTTTTCCTTCTCCCTCTTTTTCAGATTTAAGGCCAAGTTGGCTTTAGAGTAAGGGTTAGAGAAATAGATGCCTTTTTCTCTAGCGTGGTGACTGTCTTCTAGGCATCCAAATTAACTCTACCAGACAATCCTTTGAGATGGCTCTTGAAGGTTGCCTAATTACACTTTCCTGTGAATGAATGAATGGATGGATGAATGGATGGATGTCATGTGAACATTTCAAGTTATCTGACAAAGTTAAAGATCTTGTTGGTCTAAACTAAATTTGATTTATAAAATATCCAAAATCAACAGATGACAGATTCTTCTTGAAATGACATAATCCTGAGAATGTACCTCAACATAAAAATGAAGATCACTATATAAATTCTCATGTTAGTTGATAAAAGATATATATTTGTGTAGGGGTCAAGGGTAGGCCACCCCAAGATGTGCCACTTTGGTATGCATATTTTATTAAACTGATCAAAGCCTAAAAGACTCAGGAAGAAACTTGACCTTCCCTCTAATTTAGATGGAAGACTTGCTCCAGGAAGAGAGAGCTCCCACCATAGATAACACGTGATAATATGAGCTAAGTGTGGCAGATGGGGAGGATCTTAGCAAGGCCTGTTTGATTAAAATCCTATGTCCCATTGCTTCTGAAAGGCCACCAAACATTTGTTTACCAAAACATTTATGTCTTTCCATTCTTCCTTCTCCTTCATCCAGGATGACATAAATACCTAATTTTGCCTGAGTGTCTTTAGGGTTTCGTGTCCATGTGGGTTTTCTGTATATAAAAAATTAGATTTTCACCTGTTCATCTGTCTCATGTCAATTTAATTCTTAGTTCAGTTAGAAGAACCTTGACAGACAGAGGAAATATTTCCTCTTCTACATTTGCCATATGTTAAGCCATAGAATCTTTCTAATATGTTGATAAAATTGAATTATGAGAGAATAAGAACTTCTGAACACACATACGAGTTTGCCTATCCATAAACTGGAAATATACATTTCTAGGAAAAAAATGCTTCTCAAAAAAAAAAAAACCAACAACCCAACAGTCTTTCTCTTTAACATTTAAAGTTATTAGACAGTGAGACTTCCCAAGGCATAAATTAGTTATCTATCAACAGGAGAGATGTATTTCCAGAAATAAATTTGACTCCATATTAAGAAAAAAAAATCTGCTTTGCTCTATGTCAGCATTTAGAGCAGGTGCCAACCTCTGATTAATTAAACGCAAGATGTTACTTATTTCAAAATCTTAGCAAATAAAACTTAAACAGAAACTGTTGCCTGCGCTGTTGTCATTTCTTCTTTTTGAGTAATCCAGGACTCCACGTGGCTGGCTTGCAGGCTTATTTTCCAGATCACTGATAGCAACGTGATTTTGCACTTGCGTATGTGAGTGTGTGTATTTTTTTGAAAGACATCAGCTGAAGCAGTTCAAATCTCTGGCAACAATTTCTTAAAGAGTGTGTCACATATGAGCTATTGACCACATTTTGCCAGGTCACTTGTCAAATGGGTGATGTCGCTTTTCAGGGCAACCCCCCTCCACATTCATGAAACGACTTAGAAAACGATGTGAGAGTTCTGTGAGCCCTACTAGGTATTTTATAGCAATCAAGAAACTCTTGTTCTTTATTATTATTAGCATATTATAGTCTCCAAAGACTATTTTATAAAGCCCTTTTCTAAAATATGGTCCCTCAATTTTCTTCGGAAATTCCATGTGCTTGGAGTACTTGCTTAAGCACAATTCAAAACTGCAGGAGGTAGAAGTCTACTGTAGTTTAGTGTAAAGTTAACTTTTTCGAATGTAAAAAAGGTCAAAATTAATGAAGAAACTAGCAAATTCAAAGTTCCACTGAGGAACATCCCAATGCTTTTAGCAATTCACTTGAATTAAAGGAGGAAAACCCCCTTTAACATTTTAAAGCTTTGAAAGCCTAATGAACCATGCTACCTCCTGTAGTTTCTACAGAACCAAAATTTGTGCAAGGACTAGGCTCATTAGCATTAAGTGGAAGCAGACCATTCAGCTCTTGCAATAGCTTCTTGCAACGTTTTCACCATTATCATTGTATTTGGTTGATAAAATACTCTTATCTCAACTGGTACTTTATTTTTCTTATTGTGGTTCATGTAAAATTCCTGTTATCCCACAAACTAAATGCTCTCCTTCCAAATGACAAATGTATTTTTTTTTCTTTACAAGTATCCAAAGTATATTCATTTTCACCAAGGTACACTGTTGAAGCAAGGTGGTCCTTGTTATGTTTAATTGTTTACTTCACCGTCTATATGTCCCAAACTGTTGTTAGGTAATGATTTGTGGAATAGGAGGAAAATGAACAATTAGAGTATAGAGAATGCAGACTATTAGATATATAGATAACTTGGTCAACACATTTAATTCAGCTGTTTTAAAGATTTTTACATCTCATTTTTTTTAGGAAAAAATTTGTTTTGCAGTAAAAAACCCATGCAAAAGTACACCTTTTCAGGTCACCTGATTCTGTTTCTAGGGGAGTCTATTATCATTCATTGCATTCGAACTATTTTACAAGTTGTAGATAAGTGAGGCGAAGGCCAAATATTTCTTGTCTGTAGACATGTAAATAACTTCTCTTAGTTAAAGATTCAGTTGGGTGAATTGAATTACTCTTCCTTACTCTGGAAAAAGTCAGTTTTGCCTCCATTAGCATATTAATTTCAATATTCTTGATCTATAAATGTGTCTGTTCCTTTTATCTGGTTGTAGCATCTTACTCAGACCTTCATTAATGATTAATATGTTCACTTACATGGTATGAAAGCATGCTCTTCATTTTTTCTGACTAGAGTGAAGTTCACAGGATTTGCATTACATTTATAATTTTGACAGTAATATACAAATGTATTCCTTAGGTTGTATAAATTTCTAAAATTAGAATCTCCTTTTTGTCCTACTGACCCAGCACAAAATATAAGTAGTATTTTGATATAAATTGGCCCAAACAACATCATTCAAGGTTAACATCTGTATTCTATTGTAAATTTAAAAAATATATATTTTGGTCTCCATTTTCCTAAGAATTCCGGGAAATAATCTTAATGGATTATCCAAAACTTGGCAGGTCTTTTGCAAAATGCTGTATAGAAAAGATACATATGATTATGACAAGATCCTCCATTTGGTGTGATGGATCTAATATTAATTAAGCCTACTTGTCAAAGGCAATTGTATTCAATGTTCCACTCCCCCTAAATTTTAGATGAAATGTAAAATGTGATTTGCCTTTAAGTCACAAATGCTCTGGAACGGTTGGAAAATAAAAGGATGGCATTAAAGAAGAAAATGTAAAAACAAAGTTACTTATTTATAAATATAAATATACATATAGTTGTTTGTGAAGCTAGTAATATCATCACCTCCTTTTCCTCTTCCTAAGAAAATTAATAAAAATAGAAACAACTTGGGAGTACTTTGCATTGCCTCTTTGATTCAAATTTGCCACTTAGAGAGGTATGATCTTTAGTAAGTGACTTAAGGTTTCTGAATCTTGTTTTCATCATCAACGCATGACAATAATAACACTTTAAAGTATTGTGAAAGTCAAAGTAGAAATGTCTGCTAAAGTGCTTTGCCATTGTAAAATGCATGGTAGAGATAGTCGTGACCTTTCAGGAGTAATTCTAGCTGCCACCAGTAATTCTAGCTGTCTCTGAGGTGGAGCACATTTCTGAGATTGAAGGCATTGGGTGAGTTATGCTAACTTTAGTATGACTGTGGGCAGAGCTTTCAGGAAGAAGACTAAAAACTTTTTTCTTTTTTTCTCTCCAGGAAGACTGGCAAGTATTTATGTGATTCACTTGCCAATTTTTATTCCATCCACTAGAGATGTCAATTCTTAAATATTTTCAGTGAATTTAGAATTATTCGAAGTGCATGTGAACGTGAAAGCATATGCTTCTTGGGAAGTTCAGAAAGAGTGCATCAACTCTCTGGTGGTTGAATCAAATTCCATTATCTTGAATGAATTCTTAGAAGTTTTTCTTTGAAAATTCATAAATTTCTGCCTAACAGGCTAATGCAGGTGATTATTTTCCAAATACCTGGATGTCATTTTGGCATTTCTCTGTTTTGACCTTCATGCTCAGGGACAAAATAGCTGTTTCATATGCTACCTTTCAGGATCTGAGACTTGGTGCTTCTGTTTCCATGTGATTGGGTACAGGGTAGAAGTTACACAGGGAGAAGTGATGAGCCACTTGGAAAATCAGGTGTTTATTAATGTGTTTTCATTTTGGGGGAAGGAGGGTTTTAGTAGATATAGTTTTCCTGGAAGAGCAATGACACCCATACCTCAAAAGACCTTACTACACAAAGTGGATCTTTTCCATGGTTTGTTGTTTTGTTCATCTACCATACTGTTCCATTTCATTTGGTTGATCATCATAGATGGACAGACTTGGAGAAGATGGCTTAGATCATTCATTTGGGGTGTCTCTCACGTGGATATCGCAGCAGTCACAAACGCAGGGCCCTCAGCCAAATTGTGTTTTGTTTGAGGAGCAGGGTGTTTTTAAGGAAATCATCTCTGAACGCCTTGAGGTGGAATATGTCCTCCCTGTTTTATACCCAACTGTCTTATGAAATTATATCACATGCCTCACTCCTACAGGTATTTGTGTTTTTGGATGTTTGGCCTATAAAAACCAACAAGATTTGACCAACAGTCTCTGTGGCTAACTGCTGCATTTGGGCAGGTGAAAATTCTAAATCATTGAAAATAAAGTCTCTGCAGCAAGTTGCCTCTCTAGGCGACATGTAGTTCAACCTGTGAAACCTTTTGGGAATCAGCAACAAAAAGGAAGGCTGCATTGTGGAACCCTTTGAAATCGTAGCATCTATGATTTTCAGCCTATATTGGGTTGGGGCACCTGAGAGATGCGAGTGTGGTACAGTGAATGCAGCAGAAAATAAAGAAGTTCCCTTCTTAGCAGAAGTATGTTTAAATTATTTTCTTCCTTCTTCTCTTAAACTAATAGAATATTTAAAATGAGTCAAATACATATTTTACTTGATAAACTGACTTTATATTCACCTATTGGAAACAGTACAACATATTTTACATCAGATTATGAAATATGGATGTTTTACTAAAAGACAGGAAGGACTTTTTCCAGTCTTTTAAAGTAAATACATATTCAAAGGATCTTAAGGCATACCATTTATTCATATTCATATCTATTGAAATACTGTACATCCACATACTTCAATAAATAGTTAAAAACCTGACCTCTTTTTAAATCATTTCTGAATTTCAAAAAACAATTTTTATTGAAAAGATTAAATAGGTAACTTTTGGCTGTCACAAAGCTAAGCACAATGGATAAATTAACAATTATTCAGTAAATTTGATCAATATAGATGATTGGCTTTGATAAAATTCTCAGAGGTTTCTGAGTTCACACATTGGGGTATTTATATATGTGTGTGTGTGTGTGTGTGTGTATCTATGCATAGATACACATACATACTATATATATATATATATATATATATATATATATATATATATATATATATATATAGTCCTGAATTACCTGGGTAATTTTCTTAGTTCTCCAGTCTACTTTCTAGATATAGCTTGAATGTTATGATGAAGCATTAATTTTTCAGTTAAGTTTTAAACACCCCCAAAAGTGGTTTTAAGTTTGACATTCTCTCTCTCGAATCTTTTAGTGTTTCCCGAAAAACACAATACTATAATTTGGGCAGCACTTTTCATTATATAATTGCTGCATAATAGGAACTTAATGGTGTCACAGGACTTACGTTTCAAATGGGATCATTGTAAAACATAATTACACCACTTGCAGTTAAACCAAGAATGCAAATGAATTAAGTCAACTACCCTAATGTTCTTTTCTTCCCTCTCTCCCTTCCTTCTTCCCTTCCTTCCTTCTTCTCGTCCTTCCTGCCTCCATTTTGTCCCCTCTCTCTTTACCTCCACCCTTTCTGTCTTTTTCTTTTCTTTTCACTCTCTTTCCTCCACTGCTCCTTATTTTTCTTTCTTTGAAAAAAAAAAAAAAAAACTAGGGGCAACCAAAGGAGTCCCACAAATGGAACTTGTGGAAATATAACGCTGAAATGAATACCTAGAAAAAATTGTTTCAGATCAAAAGATAAATCAATTTCATAAAACTGCTGTTCTGAAATTGCAACAATCTTGTACAGTCAGGACTGATAAAATGGAGTAATCAGACATTTCATATGTCTATAAATGTAAAATCATCTACTTGAACATTATATGCATACATTCACACAAAAAAGCAAATACTGTAGCCTTATTTGAACAATATTGAACTCATAAATACTCATGGTTTCACTCTGTTCAGGGGCCTACGGACTAGGAATGCTGCTGTGATACAGAAAAACATAGTGAATACCTCCTCTATTTAAAATGTCACTCAAGAAAGTCTCTTCTAACATAAAGGCAAATACATATAGCTACTGAGCTATGACTGTACTTCTGTCACATTCTATGGGAAAAACACCAGACCACAAATTCGGAATCATGACAACACTTTGAACTAATTATTTGGTTCATCCATAGTTTATACCTCGATTTACCTCACATTTACCCTACAGACCTTACAAAGAGGAGGTATTTTTAACTCTAGGAAAGCGGTCACTGTATAATATGCATTCTTGATCTGTTTCTTTCTCCCAAACAATGGTACTGATGGTTAACACTTTCTGTGGTAGCACCACTATTTCTAGTAAGTAGATTATTATGGAGTGTGCCACTTTAAAGCTGCAATACAAAAAATATATATATATATAGTTTACTCACCAATTCCACAAAAAAATATTTTAAAAAAGCAAATCAGTAATAATCAAAATTAAAATGCCATGTGTGTTGAAATCAAGTTTTTAATACATCCGGTGAAACAATGTCATGAATTATTATGGTGAGTAAATTTAATAGCATTATGCCATATTATTGCCATTTTGTGGAAACACTGTATATTTATGCCTCCTCATTTAGGATTCATTTTTTCTAATTAAAATAGATTTATGGTGTACTTCAGGGCTAAGCTTTACTTGAAAAAAACATCATGATTTTCAAGCCATTGCTTTTGGGGCAAACTATTAGATATCTTAAGTATGTACAACCTCCATGAAATATCTTGTGTCTCACTTTATTAGTAGGTTTTTTGTTGTAAATGTGACTTGCAAGAGGGAACTATGTGTGGAAATCTCTCTATGTAGTGAAACGGCTAATTTCATCAAACTTGGAAAATGGCTTTCAAGTCTATGGTCTTTCTTTAGTAAAGAGTAAAACCATCAAAATACTCTTGTAATATAATACTTCCATGTTCATTCAAAAGTGTAGTTTTCATTCTTTAGGATAGAAACAATGAAATATTCATGATAATTTAATGATACATCTTTAGATATTCTAATCACTGGTGTCTTGTCTTCACTTGATCACATCTTATATATGCCACGTAAGAAGAAATAAAGCACGGTTAATTTTGTTGCTTCTGTCTGGTTTTTTGCCTTTACTTGTTTGAATTGACATGGCTACAGAGATTTTATTGCAGAATTAGTTATTTCAGGGATTGATCTGCTGCATACCAGCATGGAATATCTGTTATAATATATTCTGGAACATTTTCTTTGATATAACACGCATTCCAAACTATCAACTGAGTGCTTGCTTCGGCAGCACATATACCAAACTATCAACTGAGTGATGTTTTCAGGTGGGGAATATGCGAAATGCCCCTGTCTACAGGAGCACTCCATCTATTTACCTGCCTCAGAGCCAGCTGAATTTGGAATGCTCATCAACTCATGTAATATTAGTTGATCGGACTTTGTGTTCTTTCTGACAAACCATCTTAAAAATTTTGGCGTGGAATAGTGAAGGGAAAGGATGCTGTATTGCTAGGTGATTTCTAGGATGGACTGTGCTGTCATCTTAAGGGGAACTGTTTCCCAAAGTGGATCCAACATTCAACTACAACTAAAGAAATCATATGGTAATAAATTTACCTGTACTATATTAACTAAATTGTTTTCATCACAAAACTGAGTTTATGTGGGGCAAAATCCTCACAGCCCATTGGGAAGGAGGGATGAGATTTTTATAGTCTAACAGCTCCTTCGTTCTCTAGAAATAGGATATAGCTCAACTTTATCTTGTGATTTATTTTTGCTTTCAAATTTTAGGATTTGGCAAAACATTTTTATTAGTTGGAAACGAAGAGAAAATTAGTATTTTATATGAAGGCACACCCATGCTGAACTTACAGGGAAGAGAAGCAGAGCTGCACAGCCAGTTATATTACAAGGCTCATTCCTGAAACCTGAATATCATGCGAGCAGAAAAATCTAGATATGTGTTAGTTATATTTTGAAGAAATGATCTGAAGGCAATATTATTTGCTTTTTTATCAAAAAAGAAAAAAATGCATCTTTGTAAATGTGGATTGACTCCTATTGAAACAGGGAAATGAATGCTTGTATTGCAGCCTTAAAGAATCACATATTCACTGCAATATTCGTTTTTGTAAACTACAGCCTGCAACCTAGCAGACCATGACTGAATGCTTTTGAAAAGTTGTAGATTACAAACATGAAATCACAATTAATATCCTCTAAAAGTAATTTCAGAGCTTTCACGTCTTAAAAAAAGGACAATGTGTACTGCTTCACAAGGTAATGTAGCTAATCAAAAAAAGAGTAGAATTAAAGTATTTACATAATGAGCAATTCTACAGAAGGCGATCATCCCCATGTAAGCACTGCTGATTATATCCCACGCTGCTTTTAACAAACTGTACCAGATTGGATCCAGCCATCAGCACTTTCAGAGAATCCTTAAAAGCCTTTTATGGGTCTTTAAATTTATTGTAGAATGGCATTCTTCAGGTAGCATATGCTGGTGAAAGAGGACAGTGTCAACACAAGGTACCAGCAGGAGAAAAGCACGTCAGCGCTCCCGGTAATTCCATACTGGGCTGTACTTGGAGCTGGAAAGAAACGGAAAAGATTAAATCAAAATCTAATTTGTGTCTTTCAGGATCTTAACAATCATCAAAAGGCAGCTGGGTGCACTGGAGTCAGACACACTTAGGTTCACATCTGGTTCTGCTCCGTGACAATGTGTGGCCTCTTCAGCTAACCGCTCTGAGCTTCAGTTTTCTCGAGGGCAAGACAGAAATAATACAACCCACCTGGCAGGGCTGCAGTGTGGACTGGGGGGGAAGCACACAGGCCACACTGCACTGGGCTGGACACATGCTAAGTAGTCCACACACAGCCGCTCTGCTCCTTATTCCTTCTACATGGGGCGTTACTATTTGGATCAGTGGATAATGCGTAGTTCATGGGTACATTTTTTAACATTTATCGTTATCGAGATGTGTAATCGACATCGTGTTACAAATAGATAACACGTGGTAGCACCACTATTGGTTCATCATTACAAATAACATCGTGTTAGTTTAAGGTGTTCAACAGTGTTGATTTGATGCTAATCCTAAATAGGATTACCGCCACGGCATGGGCTAACAGGTCTAGCACATCATATACTTATCATTTCCCTTTTGTGATGGAAATAATTAAAATCTAGTTTCAGAGTAACTTTGGAGGTTATAACGTAGGATTGTTGTCTACAACCACTGTGCGGTACGTTAGTTCTCCAGGAGTCATCTGCTCACCAGGTCTGAGTTTGTACATTCAAACACCATCTCCCTGATGCCTCCACCCCAGCCTCTGGTAACCACCATTCTGCTCTGTTTTTACAAGTTCAGCTTTTTTAGATTTCACATGTAAGTCATATCATACATATACACATACGAATATTTGTGGATCTTTTTTATTGGCCAAATACTGTGCTAAATGCTGGCAAAACAAGAGATTCTCTCTTCCAAAATCTTTTTTTTTTTTTTTTTTTTTGAGTGGGTCAGGGGGTGAGGTGAAGAAAGATATTCAAACAATTGTAATGGAGTGACACAGAAAATTGTGCATTTAACTCTGCCTGGGCAAGAGAGGGATGATTTAACAGAGTTTTACCAAAGGGGACAGCCATTTGGGTAGAGAAAACAATTTATTCAAAAGGACGAGGAAAGGAGAGAGCATGGCCTATATTCTAGTAGATTAGTCTTGCTGGACCATGAAGTTTGAGGCTTGGAGTCGAGGGAATTGAAACTGGAACTCTAGGCAGATAAAACATGACCTCAGCTGTAAGGAAAAAGAATTTAATTTTTTATACTGAAGGAGCTTTTAAAGAATTTGGAGCTGTTGAATCGTATGATTACTTTTATACATTGGAAAGATCACAGTTTCATACATAGAGAAGCTTATGTCGTACTTGGCCAAGAGTCATGTTAAATTTTCACTGAGAGATTTCACCTAGAGATTCACCAAAGCTTGGAATATTTTGAGAGTCGACTGAATGGATTCCACTTCATTTCACAAGAGGACCGTTGCTTCTCTGAATGTGAATTATACTGTGTTTCAGAAGTTGGATATTGCAGGCATTCTCAGCTTTGCTTGAGACTGACTCTCCTTTGCCATAATAAAAATAATAGTGATAATAAAAAACCCCACCAACCTATCTTTAACTACCCTTTCTTAATGAAACTTGGATTTCAAGCAATGTTTCCTAATAGAAAATGAATCGTGTAATAAAAAAATATATATACTACTTCATCCTCAAATCCATAACTCAAACCCAGGAGCAGTTTTAGTCACACGGAGTTTAAATTACCAGCAGGTAGTTTTTTAATGGAACTTTCACCAATGACTATAGTTCCATATTACAAGAAGAATAAATTGTGTTGTTTATATCTCTAGAAATTAAAGGGAATGAAAGATGCATTAACCTCTGCAGTGGGAAGTTTCCTTGACAGTACACTTGTTGATTCCAGCTGAATGAAGCTCAAGGCCTGAGACTACTACTCTTTAGTAAACAGAGAGCAAAATCCACTATTTAACGCTTCTATTGGCATCACAAATGAGTTTTAAAAAATGAGACAGTGAAGAGGAGCAGCATATTGTGAAGCACAGAGATTTTGAAGTTTTGATATATAAGAAGTCTAATTTAAAACCATGAAACTCCTTAAATTATTTTCTCTTGTTCAAGACCTAGAAAAGTGTTTTGATTTTTAAAACATAAATAAATATTTAATTGGTCTGTTACCTTCTCAATGACAGCTATTTAAGAGTTATTTTGCTGTTGTTTTTTAAGAATCTTGAATGCAGTAAAACCAGTATAATGGTAAAGGACTAATAATAAGCAAAGCATATAAAATGATTTCATAAATAAGAAAGGGATCTTAAAAGTCAAGCATACAAAGCAAAGATAAAATTTTTATTATCATGACAAATTAAATAGTACATTAAGTGGGTAAAGTATAAAGAATCCTGAAAACTCCTTATCCCTTTTTTATCTTTTTTTAAATCCCTCCTCTAAAGTGCATTTTTGGGGGCACTCTTTCCTGAATCCCCTCTCCTCTTCCAGCAAGCTGTGTAGATGACTCTATTGTGTCATTAGGCCACCATATATATTCCTTCTTATGACTATCATACTACATTGCAAATATTCATATACATATATATTTTTTCACCCGATTGTGAATTCTCCTAGGTCATGTTTTATTTGTCTCCGTGTTTCCATGCACAGAGAGTGGCAAAGTCTAGTGTATAGTAGATGCTCGAGAAATGTCTCTTTAATGAATGATTCCATTAACCAAACGAATGAGTTAGAGTTAAAAGTAGTATTTCTCTCCTACAAAAGAGAATCTCTTCTGAAGCAAACCACTTGCATATATAGGCCAGAGAACCTACAATACATCATCTTTCATTCATTTAGAAATATTTATTGAATTAGGTACCAGACATTGGGAACACACTAGCTAACAAGGTAGAGATGGTCCTTTTGTTACTTAATTCCATATACCCCACCTCTTCCCCCAGTGTGCCTTTATCTTCTACTCACCCTCCTAATGTCTTAGACATGACAAAGGTTTGTCAATAATTAAAATTAAATAATACTTTTTAATTAAGAGAGTATATCTTTTTTTCCCACTGTGCTCTTAAGTTGTTTATAAATGCAATACTCTATTAGTCCTAAAATAAAGTAGGAGCCTGTTGCTGCATCGTTAGCCTGCAATTATTATAGGAAATGGACTGTAGAATAGCTATTGATAATTAGTAAGCCAGAAAAACAAAGAGTAAAGTTAGTCAAGGGAACTTTTAGTCAGATATCTAATGCTAAGTCATGTATCGTGATTCACACTCCTTAAGTATATATTGAGCATGTTTCGTGTGCTGGGGATTAAATATCGGCTAAGATGAATAAAACTCAATCTTGGAGGAAGGTTTTATTAGAGTTGGAGGTATAAATAAAAAGGCATATATAGGACATTAGGATATATATATAATTATAAGAATAATGAACAAACATAGGAGGGCTCTCCAAGGAACATGGGAAGTAAGCAGTCCAGAGAGCAGATGCAAATACAAGTGTTTTTTACAATATGCGATGATACACACACGAGCACATAGATATCTCACTTTTCAAAATGGTGGCATAGTAGTCCTTTTATTTGGGGGGTTCCCTATTATTATATAACCTTAGTCTGATTGTATAACCTTGACTGATATCTATTATGGATTTGTACTGTGTGTGATTCATTAACTGGGTGATTCATTAACCGGGCCAATGGTACTAACATTAGGAGTCTCAGTACTCCTTGGGCCAATTAGATTTATTTGGCATGTTAAATCTCAACCAGCTATTTGAGAAATTGTAGAATATGTTAATAAATTAAATAACTGTTCACTATTAGATATTAGCTTGAAGGCTCAGTTCAAATATCATCTACTTCAAAAAGAGAAAAGTTTCGATAACGTCTCATACGCCAATACCCATTTCCCACACTATTACCATAAACACATAAAGGGACAAAATACTTTGACTTCTTTTTTCAGAAGAATATTGTCTTTCCTCACTCATGTTTTACTGCCTTTCTTCCCTCCCTACTTTGAGACTTAGGACCTCCTAAGACCTGCACAGAGTCAGAATACCTCCCTTCGGCGCTTGAGCAAGAAGATAGATCATAAGGCTGATTATGAGAAAGAGCAGGCCTCAAACTCTGAGCATCACTCTCTTGCAGCAAACAATAGAGAATGTAGATGAACCCACGCCGCCCAGACACAGTCCTGAATTTCCTAGGAGACCTGTAGTGGTGCCTCTGGGGTGGTCAGATCTGTTGGGTATTCTCTGTGAATATCACACTGCTGCTCATCCTAAATAAAATTAGGAGGCCGACGGCCTATGATCAAAGGAGCTGCGGTGCTATGGTGAGAATTCTGGTTTTGTTCTGAGTGATATGGAATCCATAGGAGAGTTCTGAGGCCAGCTGACATTTTTAAGTGATCACTTGGCTAGTCTGTGGAAAATAGATCATACTACTGAAGGCACGAGTAGAAGCCTCTGCTAATCCCAGGCCATCGGGGCTCTCCACTGCCTACTGAGGAAAGCCAAAGCACCATAGCTCAGCATTCAGGGGACTCTGTTATCTGGTTCTAGTCAACTGATCCAGACTCATACAGGCCCTTAGCTCCAGTCGCCAGCCGTTTTCTGAGCACATAGAATATTGTCATTACTCTTTTTCATTTGCATCTGCCATGTTCAGAAGCTTAAACGACCTTCCTTCTGGTTCCCCTTCTCTACCTACCAAAGTCCTACTCATCCTTTGATATCTCAGATACCACTTAGTCCATGAGGCCCCCCAATCTAAGAATATTTAGTCCCCCATTTTTTTGTCCCCCATTTTTATCTGACTTCAGAAATAGTTCTTCTTGAACTTATATAGTAAGTTATGTATTTCTCTTCCACTGGACTGTAAGCATGTTGAAGTTACGGAACAGTCCTCCTTATAATGCATACATCTGTTTCTTATATCCAATGCGTTCAACAGATGTTTGTCAAATTAAATGTGGGAAGATATTCCTAAATATTCATTTGTCTAATCCAGGACAACTCTGATACAACACCCGTTGTCTCTATGCTTTCTTGTACTGAAGGCAAAGTATGTGAGAGGAAAACTATTCCATGTTTCTTTCCCACTCCCTGTTTAACTGTCTTGTTTTTTTTTTTTTAAGATTTTATTTATTTATTTGATAGAGAAAGTGAGAGAAAGAGATAGAGAGAGAGAGCACAAGCAGGGGGAGCAGCAGGCAGAGCGAGAAGCAGAGAGCCGATGTGAGGCTGGATCCCAGGACCCTGGGATCATGACTGGAGCTGAAGGCAGACACTTAACTGACGGAGCCCACTAGCTGCTCCTTGTCTTTGGCCTTAAGGAGAAAAATGTGGGGGATCCCTGGGTGGCACAGCGGTTTAGCGCCTGCCTTTGGCCCAGGGCGTGATCCTGGAGACCCGGGATCGAATCCCACGTCGGGCTCCCGGTGCATGGAGCCTGCTTCTCCCTCTGCCTATGTCTCTGCCTCTCTCTCTCTCTCTCTCTCTGTGACTATCATAAATAGATAAAAATTAAAAAAAAAAAAAAGAAAAATGTGGAAAGGACAAGAGGTTTGCATTGAGAAGAAAGGGAGTAAGAAAAAAAGAAGAGAAAAAGGAAGAAACAAAAGGGGGAAGAATTTAAAAGAGGAGAGGGAGAGAGAGAGAGAAAGACACAGCCTTCAAGTCATGTGTGAGATGCCTTCATGTTTACCGTTTTATCCTTTGGTGTAGTTTGTAAGTCAGAATTTAAAACAAATAACAGGAAAAGTAGGTTGTCGTTCCACTCACTTTCTTGGTAAGGTTAAAGGAGTCCTAGTTTTTAAATATGTATAATCTATGGACCGCGGATCCGGATGGTGTTGGTTCCAAGTGTAGCTCCACCTCTTCCTACCTGGACACATTTCTTAGCTGTGCTTAGTTCAGTATCTTCATCTGCAAATGAAGAGTCTATCTCCGAAGTTACCACGAAGATTAAACGTGTCACTACCCTGAAAGCACCCAGCACAGCATCTGACCAGGATGAGCACTGCCTCAAGTATTATCCAAACACCTAGTCACGCGCTTGTCTAGCAAATTCAGTGTGTGCGATGTGCTAGGCATTCTCCGAGCCATTCTCCGAGCAAAACAGGAATCGTTCCTGCCCCTATAAAGTTTTCTCTTCAGCTTGAGATGTTTTCCATGGAACAAGAATATTTTACCTCATTGTTAACCCACACTTGATCAAATCAATGTTTCTCTTGTCTTACAAACTTGTCCTCCATGTTATCTATTTATTTTTCTTATTTTTTTCTCTTCTTTATCTTGGTTTCTTTTGAAGGACTTTTATTCAATGTCATTTACTGCTAGATTATTGTCCAGTCTCCCCCTGGTTTGCAGAGTCCTTGAGGCCAGGGAGTATGACCCCTTCCCACCCTCCCACCCTCACCCCCCCATTGGAGGCCTGGCCTTTAGAGAGTGGTTTCATGGCTGATCTAGTGCTGAGTTTGGTTTTTCTGGGGCTCTCAGGCAGGGAGCGGAAGTGCCTGGGCTAGGTGTGGAGTCCAGGCCTTTGGGATTTCTCCCAGTTGTCAACAGGAAGATCCAATCTGGGTTTTAACACACGTCTTACATCTTGTCTAATTATGATTATCACTCCCAATTACTTACAGCTGCTGCATATTATTTTCAGTCTTGGCAGTTTTCCCTTGTATTGCTCCAGTTTTTATTTTTAGGCAAAAGCAAATGTAACTGTGAAATATTTAGTTTTGGTATAATACCAATTACTTGCCTAGGCAATTTCCTTAAATTACTCAAGCTTTAACTAAACTAGCTTTGAGTCATATTTTTAAGATTCTTGCTAAAATCTTAGGTGGAGTTACTTTAGTTACATTAACTCTGCCTCCGTAAGAAAAAGCTGGCCTCAACTTATGTTTTACTGAGAAAGCTTGTACCTGGGAAGTGAATGATTTACACCTAAATTAGATTTCATATAAAAAGAAGGTGATTAATGTGGATTCAAAATAGATTGCACATTAGTTTACTGAGAAATTATGCATCATTCATTCTCTCCAAAAAGACAGCACAGCTCTGTTTTATTACAGACTGTGGGAGGTGACAGCTCAAAAGATATTTTAATGCTCTCGTTAGCAAAACCCACCCCTTAACACCACCATCAGCAGGTGGAGGGGATAGCTGGATTCAGATCACACCCAGATTTTCTGGATCATTTAATTCAGCCTAAATACTGGATGGAGTTTAGGGGAGGAAAAGGGTACTAGAATGGGATTTGTTTTACCACTTTGGGCCATGGTGTCTAGAAGAAGCACGCAAGTCTCAGCCCAGGTGACACCAGCTCACTCTTCCTTTCTCTGCTATTTCTTGTGCAATCAAGTGGCCCAGACCCTGATTGGATGTGCTGTGTTAAAGACTCCGTCTCCTCATGTACCATCTCCCACCTGTGGTCCAGAGGTAGGGTTGTGTGGCTACCCGTGCTCTTGCACTAAGTCCTCTAAGGCCTCCTTCCCCGGGCTCTAGGGTTGAGGATGCCTGGGTAGCTCGGTGATGCTGTGGTGGAGCTAACGATGCGTGGATTTCCAGATTCTCTTTTTCGTAGCACACCCTTATCGTGCCATCGACTGTTTCCTAGAATACAGAGAGGTAAGCATGGCCCACGTTCCCTGCCGCTCTCCGTGTGGTAGAGTCAGGCTTAATTTATGAGCCTCTTGCCTAGCGAGCTTCGCTTAGTTATTTAGGGAGAGAAAGTAGGAGTTGGTAAATGGCTTCGAATTCCTGCCTATCAGCCTTCTTTTTATCTTCTTTAGACGTAATCAGTCTGACAAGTGTGCACTTTTTTTCAAAACCAAGGCCTAAGGTTATAGCAAATCCATACGTAGATACTTAGGCTTACATTTTAGATTTTTTTTATTTTTTCATTTGATCCTGTCTTCGGGAAGTTCCAGCATCTTTTACAGACTAGAGCCTTCACAAGCATAAAAATGTAACAACACTGTTTTCGCAGAAAGCGCCTTTATCTTCTATTATGAACAATGAGGAGAATGGCTAGAGAAATCACACGATTCCTTCCTCTTTCTGACTCGTGGTATTTCCCTGCCGGCCTGTTGTGAGCAAGTCCGAAGCTGTTTCTCTGGCAGACCACCATCCTCGAATCCTTTTCTGCCTACTGAAGAGCCATTCTGCCAAAGTTCACAGTACACAGTCCTATTTACTCAGCATCAACTACATTAGGAATTTTAAACATATGTTTGTCTCTGTTATTACCCATATTCAGAAATCTGCCTATTTGCCGATAAATACTTTTATCTGCAAATGCCAGATGAAACTATCCAAGACCATCACCTCTCATTTAAGCTAAGGAGAATAAGTAAGCAATCACCCGAATAGAAACAAATTCTGCAGCCTTTTTTTCTGTCCTTCATAGTCATTGAAAAAAAGTTTCAAAGCCCAGATTATTCATCAATATCTTCTAAATGTGTGGAATTTTTTTTTTTTTTTTGCTCACTCTGTTTTTAGCAGATCAGAAGTGGTTTACATGAATCTATAGTAGCTCCGTTTCAAAGTGCGTTGCCAACAGAGGTAATTTTGTGTAGCCCTCAATGCTTCTTTGAACTTGGGCAGAGATTAGTTATTTATTCTTGATTGGTTTGAAAACAGGTTTCTATATAAGCATCATTACATATTTTGGAGCATGCGTGTGTACGTGTGTGGGAGTGCGTATGAGTGTTTCAAAAGCCGGCTTTGTTGTGTGAAATGTATATATAAACATATGATACAAACTGCCTCGACCACACAGATTTTAGTGTGGGCCTTTAAGGCACCACTGAGCTGAAGAAAAGAGGGTTTTACAGAAATAAAAATAGAAACCCAGCTGTGTTCTTAAGGTCACTAATAGTCACTGCCATCAGCTGTATCATCAATGTGACATTGCTCATGTGGTAAAAAGCGGGAGACATTGCAAACCAGTAAACGTTTCTGCAAGTCGAATGAGTTTTTAAGATTTTATATGGGTGGGAGTGAAATGATTTCAGTTTTTACATAAGTGTTTAAACTTGGGGCTTTAATGATCGAGTTATCTTATTGGTTAAATTTTATTTTTTACCTCTTTTGGGTTAGGCACATTATCCTAAAGCAGCTTCTTGTGCTATTCTACAACACTGCTCTTTCAGCATTAAGGGTCCAGAATTTCACAAGGTTTGATGATCCTTTTCGTTTTTTAGAATATTACCTTTACCTTCCAATGTTTTTCCCTCAGCTTTTCAAACGCAATAAAGGCCAGTGATTATCTGGCCCTGTAGTTCTGATTTACTTAAATTGTTCCACTTGTTATGCTCCAGATTGATTTTCAGTTATTCTCAATGATTCTCTAATCATTACCATTATATTTTGGCTATTTAAAAAACCTTATTAAATCCAAATGACTTTGTATAGAATTCAAGACCCGCTGTAAGCTTTCCTGAAGCTGCCTTGCCAGCCCGCCCCAGGCTGCTGTCTGACGTGGGCCACGCTAGTCGCCCCAGCCAGGAAGGGCTCTACGTTCTCAGGACACACCTGGGTCTTTGCTCCATTCGTGTACTTGCTCATGTTCTGGCTTCATCTGAGATGGGTTTCCGCATCTCTACATGCTGGAATGTACCCATCACTCAGTGCCCAGCTCAAATGCAACCTGCTCATAAAGTTAGAACCCGTCAGAACTCTAAGGGGTCTCGGGGGTCATCTGCAACCCTCTAATGGTATGGATGAGGAGACAAGGTGCAGATGAATGATGTGGTGACGTCACAGGTAAAAATAAGGCTCAAGCTGAGGTATGCTGGTTCTCCGTGCTTCCCTTTCCGGGTAGCCTCCCTGCATTAATACCTGACTCTAATTGGAATTAATCTGCCAATTTCTCTTTTTTATCCACTAGCCATTTGCTTTTACCTACACTTTGCCACTCTCACGTTCATCAACTTCAATAGAGTCTGAGTCTCTTGAAAATAAGGATTATATTTAATTTACTTCTGTGTTATTCAGAGCATTTGATCAAGTAGTTGGCACTATCGAAATATTTATTACAGAGGACTACAGATGAATTATTTTAATTTCTGCAGTTTAATGAGCTTTCACTATAAAAGAAAGGAGCACAATAGGGAAGGTCATATCACCAGTGGAGATTTCAGGATTTGGGAACATTAACTACCACTGGTTCTATGTTACTGAAACCAAGAATCTCGTATTCCTGGACGTCTCTGGAGACATCGTATGACAAACCTACAGAGTTGCACACGCTCCCAGAGAACTGCTGAAGAATCGCTCTTGTCGGGGACTCCCAGCTAGAGGTGCCGGTCAGAGATGGAGACGGTGTTGGTAACAATCAAGCAACCACGTGTCAGCTTAGCACCTCTATGCTCTGGTTTTGTCTTCCTGGTAGTGTTGTTATGAGTGAGTAGCAGATGAGCTGAGTAAAATGCTTAGCACAGTGCTCCGTTAAGTGTTCACCCAACAGTAGCTTTTAAGATGGATTAGTATTTATGCAAGAAGCACCAATGTAAGCCCTTTCCTTCGGCCCAAGAAGAAGTATCTTGCTGGAATAAGGCAATGTGTATGTCAAAATTCTATACATTTGAGACGATAACAACCACGCCAACAATGCTCTCCTTCGAGAGGACAGCTCCAAGAACGCAGATGAGAAAATTCACTCATCACACAAGTAACGCTTGAGCAGCTACAGATGCTTATTGCTCACTTACTATACTCGGTATACCGTTCTGGGCGCTGGACTCCAGTCTTAGCCTACAGTTCCTCCAAGTAGATCACGGTGCTCCGAACAAACCACACTCGTAACCCCCCTGGCCCACAATTCGTATTTCTTCAACTTGAAATCACCTTCTTCCACTTCCTCCCAAATTTCCAGGCTCCATTTGCCCTACTTTTAGTTTCTCTTAAGGACTTAGTTCAAGGGTCGCTTCTGTGATAACTTACTTGGCCCTTTTAACCATTATTTGCTCCCTCCTTTGAGGTTCAACTCCAATTCAAACTCCTCTCTCATGGCCTTGCTTGCTGACTTGCCTCCTTCCCTGAACTGTGGGTTTCTAAAGAACAGGGACCTTGATATTTCATCTTTCTTTACTTCTCTTTTTCCCTTCCCCAGTGGCTAGTACAATGACTGCACATAATAAGGGCTTAATAAATAACTGCCCTTTTTATCTCCACATGAGATAAATTTGCAAAATATATTTGTTTCACACACCTTTTGTGTCTTGCCTTCCGTCCCCTCCGTTGCCTTTTTACTTTAGCTGCTGCTATGACAACCAGCTGCATGCAGGGCAAACAATTCTGAGATATATTCCACATGGCTCCTCACAGGGTTCCCAGTGGGATGGTGCTTAGTGACCCATAGCAGGGACCAGCTCAATAACACATTCTTGGACTGGCTTTCTCTCTTTCTCTGTTTAACTTGTTCCAATCTCCTACCAGTGCTCCTTGAAATTTCCTTTCCAAAATAATCACCTATTAGTGAGAAGCTCATATTGCGAGGATCCACACAAAGACAACACTCTTATGTGAAGAAGAGAAGAACAGGTTATAAGTACTGTGTCTAGGGCAATTTCATGCCCTGCACCCCCCATGATAGTGCTTTGCACATAGTAGGTATACAATAAGTTAGTTTTGGATACATAAATTAAGCAAAAGTCAGTATTTATCCTATCTCTTCGCCTCTACTCTTCTTGGCTCTTGATAATTCAGTTGCATCACTTTTATGAGGTCTGCATTAATTACATTGTTAGCAGGCACCTCCCCTTAATAATGTAAAAGAGGTCTTAAAATCTTAATTAAATCTGATTTTTTTTCCTCATAGATTTTATCCCAGGAATATTACCCACTGCTCTACACTATTATCATTTTGGTTTTTGCTACACCAGCAACATCGCCTAATGAAAGTTCTGTCTCCTATTGTATTTCTTAAATATTTAAAAGCACTCATGGTTCTTATATTTTTATTATGATTTCTACTATAAAGTGCCCCTCTCCCCACAACCTTGAAATGCTCTTCAGCCCGCCTTACATTTTCTGCCTAAAGTGATCCAACTTGTAAGATGGGAATATGGGAAATACAACTTCTATGAAAGGAACGTGGGGACATGCATGCAAAAGTCAGATGTTGGGTGGTCCCACAAAGGATGAAAAGAAAAAAAGGCCAATATGTTTGCATAGTGATCCTAGCACTGAATGCATTACTCAGTCTGGATTCATACTGATTTTTAAAGATGTTAGTAATATTCTTCTCCCCAAATGGAAAGAATATACTGCTCATAATTTTTCTGGACACCTTTTATTTATTTATTTTTATTTATTTTTAAATTTTTTTTGGACACCTTTTAAAGGCATTTTTAAAAGATGGTTGGGAATGTTTTAAACTGTCACATCAGAGCACCTTACCTCTACCTCGTTTTATGGATATTATAAACTTAGCCACTTATTTTATTGTTCAAAAGAGTTTTGACTGTAATTGAAATATGACTTCTGGGATCACATTAGTAAGCTTTTCAGTCTATCAGTTGATAAATTTTCTTAAAGATTTATTTTTATTTATTTGAGAGAAAGAGAGAGGGGGAAAGGGATAGAGTGCCAACACCTGCATGAGGGAAGAGGCAGTGTAAGAGAATCTTCAAGCAGACTCCCCACTGAGCACAGAGACAGCCCTAGGGCTGGATCCTGTGACCCAGAAGATCAGAACCTGAGCTGAAACTAATAGTCTGATGCTTAACAGACAGCCACCCAGGTGCCCCGATCAGCTGATAAATTTATATTCACAGTTCTTTGATCACAAATCATGAGAAGCCTTGTTATTTTATTAGATCAAACCTTAGTTTGTTAGAGATGCCTCTACTTTAACATGCTTTTCTATTATCCTAGCCAAAATATGCACATTTAACTCTCAAGCTGGAAAATTATTCTTAGGTAAGTCAGAAAAAGAGTAATTTAGGAGTAACTGGTTTTTACAGTAATCACATTATTCACACAACAAATGCTTACTGAACACCTACTATGTGTTAGACATTGTTGTGCTTAGTGCTGAATTTACAAAGATGTATAAGATCTAAGCCTTGGCTTTCAGGAACTTAATGTCAAGTAGGAACAAAACTATCTAGAAGAAAAGGGTTGATTTTCACTAACTCATATATTATTAGAATTCCAGGATTAAAAGAAACTTTGAGAGACTCTATTCTTTTTTGTCAAAGTATAGTCAAATCCGGAATCTTGTTAGAGAAAGACATTTCAGGTTTATGCCATTTTAAAGCCAGAAGGGAAAAAAAAAATAAAAAATAAAAAATAAATAAATAAAGCCAGAAGGGACTTACGTCTAGAGAGGGAATAGCTACACAGAGGATTAATTTAATTCTCTAGACTTCTGAGTTTGGTGTCCTATCCAGCACACTGCACTACCCACATTAATTTATTTAGTATCTTGTTTCAGATTTTTATAACTCCTACTGTTTATCGATACCGAATATAGCAAATACATTCTTAAAAATTTTTCGAAATATAAAATGATCAAGAAAATTTCATAGTCTAGCAAATTATGTCACAGTTACATACCACTTTAGTGATTTCAACCAACAAAGCACAAAATGAGGTTTTTATCTATATCTCCCTCTCAAGTAAATAAAATCTTTAATAAAAATATCAGTGATGTTTGAATAATTTTCATATTAGCTTATATTATGAACAGTTAATTTTAATTTATACCAAGGAGAGTGAGAATGCTGCCTGGCACGAAAACAATAGGTATCTATAACATTCTGCATATATATCTAAACTGTCTTGATTCATCGGTTTCTCAAAGGTACACATGAAATCTGGAAATTAGCCAAATTAGCATCTTTGCATAAAATGCAGTTTGTTCTTTCACGAGAAGGATCCATGTCCATTTGATATTTATACCTGAAGTCAGGACCTGAAAGCTTGAAAAAGGAATTAAAGAAACCACAGATTCTTAGAGAGCATAGCCTAGTTTAAAAACAAATGTGTCAAAAAAAAAAAAAAAAACCCAAACACACAAAAAATACAAATATGTCAATTTGGTTTTATTGTAGTAACATTTCTTGACCTTCCTACTACACCAATACCTAAGTGGAATTGCTAGTGAAATCAGAGAGCCACATTTAAATGCCTGCATTCTAATATGCATTTTCCATTTCACACTAAATTTAATTATCGTCACAATTATAAAGGAAATTTAGCATCATTCTAACAGTCAAAAGAGAATTTCTAAAATTTCCTGTAAGCTTATGTGCAAGATTTAAGGAAAGCAACCATGAAGTCATTTCCTTTCTTGTGTATTCTTAGAAATGTATCTTATAAAAAAGTTTGGGCTATATAACTGTACTCGGGTGTACTTTTAATCTTAAAATTAGAAAAGGCAGATGATTATTTTCTCCCTTCACTGGAAAGAGAAAAGATATTAAACGTTAATATCTCACTGTTACACTTTTTTCCCCCTGAAGATAAAGGGATATAAAAAGGAAGCAATAAGCACTATGCATGTTCCTACTAATCTTACCAGAATCTCCTCCTATATTAAACTAGTTCTCCTCTATCCTATTTAAACTGTTCTTCTGATATTCTTCACATATGAACAAGATGATTCTTTGCTGGGTTTAAGCATTATGGCAGCGACCAGCTTATAAAGAGTAATAGAGCAGCTTTACCTTCATGTCTGTATTAGGAACAAGAAACTCACCAATAATACAAATAGAGTTTTTCATTAAGCAGCATTCCTGTTGATTACAGAGCAACAATAAATTTTTTTTGGATTTCCATTTAACAGTGAAAACAAATCCCAATTCTCCCATCTTTTTGATGCAGCTGGTTGCACAATGCATAATGTCTGATATACAATGGCAGTGTCTATTGTTACAGAACTGGCTTATTTGTGTATTGAAAGCTTCATTCAAATTTGTATGGTTCAGAATGTTCAATGAAATGCACAAATTGACTGGTTCAATATTCCTCAATTTGTCATAATGGTTTTTGTGCGAGTGTTTTTCTTCTTTAAGACAGTCATAATGCCGTTTTTATTTCATAAAAAAAACAGGGTGATGATTCCTGTGAGATCTCACAGTTCAGTGCTAAGAATAGGGTCTTGAGTCAAGTTCAAAGTCACGTATAGAACTATGAAAGCCACCTCGGACTAAATCTGGGTTTAGCAGCCACAGAAAAACCACGGGAAGCTTTACTTCATTGTTTGATGACAATGAAGTGAAAACGATGTGGACATCTTATGAAAAGGATGTTGTAAGTGAAAGGGAGTGGCTGAGACACAGCAAGGTGAGTGTTGGAAAAGATATTGAAACTTAAACAATATTGGGGGGAAAGACTGGTCTAGGGAGATCCCCTGATTAAAAATATCAGCAGAAACACAAAGGTACTCACTTTGGAGCCTTGCAAATACATCTCTTCATATTGGGCATTAGGAGTCCTTCTCTAGTCCTACATATGTTTACTAAATTATATGAGTCTAGTAATCCCAATATCCTTAGAGTATGCATCCTAAAATGCATACTCAATTAATTCATGTTCTTTCTTTCTTTTTTTGTTTTAGATTTTATTTATTCATTATGACACACACAGAGAGGTAGAGGAGACACAGGCAGAGGGAGAGGTAGGCTCCCTGCGGGGACCTAATGTGGGACTGGATCCCAGGACCCCGGGATCACACCCTGAGCCAAAGGCAGACACTCACTCAACCACTGAGTCACCTAGGCGTCCCAATTAATTCATTTTCAATTCATTCATTCATGCATTCATTTTTATGTCATTGAATTGCTTTGGGGTTTAAATTAAAGGAAAGAAACCTTGAGTCAGTAAATATGATTTGATTGCCAGATCACTGAATCATGAAAAGAATAGATTGAAAAAAGTTATTTTTAAATAAGGAAAAACTACAAAACCCTGGAAGAAAAATCAAATGTCACTATTTCTTAGGTGCCAATTAGAGGCATTTAATTGCATGTTGTTTGTTTGAAGATATTACCTTTTCATCACTTCACTAGTAGGTAAAGAACAGAGAGAGGTCCTTTTCCAGCTGGTTAGACAATGCTGGAAAAAAACTAGACTCTTGTACTTGACATAGATGACTTACTATTTTAATTCCTGAGAAGATGTATTTCCAGCGTTAAATATAGAGTAGAATAACAATCGCATTATAATTATCAAACATATGGGCAAGGCATGTAAAGGACTGCTCAGAGTGTTTTTTAAAAATTTCTTTATTTAATTCTATAATTACATCATTATGACTCCCTCCCCCATTTTTTTTTCAAAGTTAATTGCTTTTAGAAAGTTTTTAGTACAAAGAATTAGACCTTCAACAAAATACTTAAGTACCATGAGCTTTGGTTTTTCCATCTCTAGAACAGGGTTATTGTGAGTACTAGAAGAGAAGATGTTGGTGACCATGCTCTGTGATGCATAAATCAGTTTATACAAGCAATGTGGGTCCAGGGCTGATAACTGGGTCTTTAAGGGGGGAAAAAATCCCTCTTAGATTTGTTGTCATTTGTTAAACCAAGAATGGAATGTCTTCAAGTGATCCATCAACTCAATCATGGTTGTTAGATGAAGTATAAATGACCAAAGATTACTTACTTTGGTGAAATAAACTTCTATTCACCTAAAGTTTAGTTTTATCTATTAGTAATGGGCAAGGTGATATATCTGACTTCTAAAAGTGTCTCTTTTATCATTTATTCATTCATGCATTTGTGGATTCATTTATGAAACATTTCTGTAGTATCTACTCTGTGCAGAACTGCCTGGGTATCGCAGGTGCTCCTTCACCTCCCAAGATTCATGCCCCCTGGTTGATGGATCAAACAGGAACCTAGGTGCTGCCATAAAAGGATTTTACAGATGTAATTAAGGTCAATTGACCTCAAAATATAAGATGATCTGGGTGGGCCCGGCCTAGTCTCATGAGCCCCTCTGAAAGTAGGCAGTTAGTTTTCTTCACTGTTAGTATTCTTCACTGTCACCCTTCTGGGTCTTAATCTCTGACTTAGTAAGTAAGCTTGAGTTCAGAAGGGCCCATGTATGAGGAATGCAAGTGACCATTAGAAGCAGTGAGCAGCCCCTGTCCAACAGCCAGCAAGGCCATGAGGACCTCAGTCCAACAACCATAAGGAACTGACTCCTGACAACAGGCTGTGTGAACCTGAAAGTGGGTTCTTCTGTGGAGCTTGAAAGTCAAGACACCTTGACTTCAGCCTCGTGGGATCAAACACAGACAATCCACTTGAGCCACGCTTCAGACCTACGGAGCTGCGAGCTAGTAAGTGTTGCTCGAAACCACTACATTTGCAGCACTTGTTTCATAGCCAGAGAAATGAACGCAATCAATGATTTCCTTTCATACCCGACACATCACGTAAAGTGTCAAGAACAATGACAGAGTTAAAGAGACACAAGTTAGAAATGGGAGACCAAAGGATACTACGGCAAGGTGAAATGACTAAGCATCAAACGAGCAGCACACGTACATGCTTTTACTTCCCAGAGGATGTTTCACGGTATTTTGAGTCCTTCCTGGAGCAGGGGTGCATAGGGCCCGGGAAGGTTTGGCAGGGCAGACTTCCGCTTAGGATTTCAAACAAATCTGTTTTTGAACCCGTATGTCTGTCTTTACTTCAAGTTTTTGTGCAGATGACATTCTACCATCCTATGCTGTGTCTGTTCTCCATGTTTTATACAAACCTTTCCTCACCTTTGCAAACAATAAAAACAAAGCCTCCAATCAGAGACTCCAGGGGGTCAGGACTATTGTTCCTTTCAGTTGAAAGGAAATAATCATGAGCTACTTATAAATCCAAGATTACTCCAATTCATGCTGAGCCCTGAATGAGATAATATGTACATATATGTAATCTCCATCCAGAGTATAGAGAAAAAGCTTGACCAGAAGCCCTGTGAGCACTTCCCTCCCCCCCCACCCCCCACCTTTTAAATGTAAAATGCCTAAATCTGAACACTTATCAATGAATAACTAATCCTAGTAAGCACATAGCCATGCTTATTTTCTAACTCCTTTGTGGTCAAATAATGAATACAGATGATACAGAAAATAGGCACCATGGCAAATTTAGACAAATAGAATTTAGAGACAGTGACAGAAAGCTTAGTCAAGCATAATGCTCACAAAACATAAAGCAAAAATCAGGAAGAAAAACATCAAACATTCCCCAGAGGCTCCTGATTGCATAAGAGGGTCTGACTTTAGAGTCCTTGGGTTTAGTGTAACCTCCTCTTTTTCTAGCAATTCACACTCCTCCAGCTGAAAGATGTTTGCACCATAGCACTCATTATTTACCGTAGCTACTGAAGCTGCAAGAATACCTAAATAAATAAACAAACGAATGGATAAGGAAGTGAATAAATGTGTGGAAGATAAAAGAGTAAAGCCCTGGGTTCATTCCCCGACTTTGCAATCTAATTGTGTTTCCAGTGGGGAAAAAGGCACACACGTGCTCTCCTAAAAACAAAACAAAACAAAACAAAAAAAACAAAAGAAAACCCCGCTTTTTTATATACAAAAGGTAGAGCCAACATGCTTTTTTACTTGTGCCATTTCTCCATTTAAGCTGCTATTTGCTACTTATCATGTATGAATAGAAGAATGGATGGAATGAACAAAGCATGGATTTTTGTTGTTCCTGCCATGTAAAGTTACAGCAAATAGATTGTAGGGAGGAAAGAATAAATGTAGAAATAACCTAAATCTTTTTATGTAGATGAAGCGAAAAAGCAGTCTCCTTTAGAATTGCTGCTTTAGATTATAATAGCAATTTATGTTAAAAGTCACTATGACAAATCAGCCCATAATTTATTTTAAGAAGTCAAACTAGCAAGATCAAGTGTTCTGTAGGTGGTATTTCATCTTATCATATTAAAACAGTCTTCCCAAATGTAAAAGATAATCTCAACTGCTGTGTTCTGTAAGCAAGCAGAAAATTATGTAAATCTGATTTCCTTACTATGCGTTTGCTATCTCTTTAAAGCTTACTAAATCATATCCAGATTTGTAAACACAAAAGCACTGGATCCAAGATACATTTGCTTTTCAAACACTCAGAATGAAAAAAGGTATTTTGCAGGATGTAATTGAAAAATTCCTATCTGTTTTCAAAAGCTAACAAATCAACAGTTGTGTGAGATAAAAAAAAAAAAAATTACAAGACATCACCTCTTAACTTATTATGGGCTTAATTGCTTCCTCATAATGGAGTGTGACAATGTGATTGCAATAAGAATAACACCTGCTTTGAAAATCACATATCAAAGAAATGCCAGCGAGGAGCAGGAAGTCCAGAAGGCAGCCAGCCACGTCGAAGTTCTTCATCTACTCCTCAGTTTGCACCAGTTCCTACCCCCTCTCCTGTAAGCCTGCTTAGGTTCATTGCCTGAATAATTGTTGACTTTGTTAGCTCACCTAAAACTGTCTGCCCAGCTTTGAGGCTGCAGAGGCACAGAGTTTGCACATGCAAGTAGTTGGGTATGTATCTGGGCCAAAACTCCGAGATTATCTTCCTCACAGACGCGGAAGCCCCCTGAACTGCAGTGTGCTCTGTCTGTGTAAGAAGACAAAGCCTGCGAGCCAGATGGCACTGGCATCTCGAGTCAGTGGCCAACAGAAAGGCCGGTCCGCATTCTTTCTTTGTTCTAAGAAGAAAATCCTTTGATGTTAAGGTTAATTGGTTAAGTTCATTCATATTGTGGATCCGCATTGAGTGGCATTCCTGTAGCTTGATTTCTTTGTAACTGTATGTCTCATCTTATATATTCTTGCACCAATAACTTCCCATCTTGTGTTTGGAGCAAGGGAAGAAATCCTTTACTTTTTCTATGAGGACTTGGCCAGGGGCAGTAAATCGATAGGTTACAAGGTACCTAAATTGCAATGTTTTAGCCCTCCTCTTGGTATCCCGTCATGATCTCATGGTTGTGAGATCCAGCCTCATTTCAGGCTCCACGGTCATGTGGAGTCTGCTTTGGATTCTCTCTCTTTCCTCTGCCCCTTCCGATCATGCTCTCTCTCTGAAATAAACACATCTTTAAAAAGAAAATAAATTGCTCTGCTTTAGCTAATAGAAGTGTACAGTCGTCCATGTGCTTCTAAAAAATGAGGATAATGAAAACAAACTCTATTTTCAGTTCCTAACATAGTTAAATGTCGAGCAAATGAGATATAGTCAACAACTTCAGTAAGCAATAAAATACAAAGTTTGGTGTTATATGAAGGAATTGTATTAACTGTAAAATAAGTCAGTACTCCATTTGAATTCTAACATTTTGGAACTTTAATAACCGGAGACAATGACATGAAGGGAGTGAAGAAAGATGGAGAATGCCGCACTTAAGATGTGGTAGGAGCTGCACGAAGACAATGGCCAAGAAAGACGACAGGACAAATAATGCAAGATGTGCTCAAGGGGAGCTATGCAGCCACGCGTAAGAGCACAGAGAGATCGACAACACACACACACACACACACACACTCCTCATACATACCAACGGCTCGGAGAGTCATCTAGACACTCATTGAAAGGGCAAGAGGAGACTGAGAATTATCAAAATTATGGGCAGCGAGGAGGACAGCCCAGCATCCGTGTTTGTAGGCTAATGCTCCAAGGGACCAAATACCCTCTTGTAGCTTCACAGCTCTCAGTGCTGGCCCTTCTGTCGAGATGACATCAAGCAGATGTGCATGCTCAGCCTACGGGCTGCAAGTTTTCACACTTGCCCTCAAGGCAGTGTGTGTTAGGCCCCACCCGCAAGTGCACACATGTGGTAACGATGCTCAAACCAAAACTTCACAGAAACAAAACGACTTGTCTTTACTGAACAGCCTCCATCACTGCTGTGGTGTTAAGGTACTGAGTGTGAGCCCTGATAATTTCAGTTTCTGGGGATATAATGTCCGTGTGCTATCAGGAAACCACACAGCTCACGGAGAAGGAATAATTTGTATGTTTGGGGACCTCGGGACTTAGAACAAAATATTAAAAAGAATAACTGAATATTACCTAGACCTACTGTGTGTAAGTATTATTCTAAAAACTTCGTATATATACATTTATTTACTCCTCACAATAGCCTATATTTCCCCCCCCACACACACACACTTTATATGTAGGTGAAAACTGATACAGGTAAGGGTTAGACATCTATTTTAATCTGGTCTCCATAGTTTTAAGATCTTTGCCCTTAACCACTTGACTATCGTACTCTTCGGAGATAAGCAAAAATTATAAAGGTTAAAACATTTTAGAAGATCCGCCACTGATAAAGAAACAAACAAAACTACATCAGGAGTTTCTCCAATAAAAAAAGGAAAAGTTACTTAAAAATCTTTATCACCTACAGGTGATAAAGCCTTTTTTAAGACTTCCCTTTCACAAACAAACCAATAGGAAGTAAGGAGAAACCTTGGCATGATCAGCACACAATTTTTGGTTTTATAATTAAGACATAAGATTTGGGTAATTTTAGAATTTTTTTCATAAACCACATTGACTAGACAGCTGATACTGGCAAGCACGGCCCTGTTATTTTCGACGAACTCAGATTCAGTGAAAAAAAATCTATTTCTAAAGAAGGAAAAAAAAATACCGCCCGTTATTTAAATGAATTATTTTACAAGTCAGTAATAAACATCGCTATGTACCACAGCAGTTTTTTAAAAATTATTTTTGAGGTAAAATTAAAGCAAGTAAAAAAAGGTCCAAAAGATTAAGAAAATTCTACATTGTGTTTCATTTTTAATTCAAATGCTCAGTGGATCGCACAATAAAATCCTTATTGGTGAAAGGCTGTCAAAGACAAAATTCTGTTTGTTAAGAGCCTGAGCCAACGCCCCGGAGCCGCTGGCCTCTGAGGCCTTCCGTCCGGGGAGCCTTCATCTCTGGGAGGCTCCTTCCATCCGTCAGGTCCCCGTATGGTGCGTACCTCTGCTCTCGCCCGGAGCTCTCCAGTCAGCCCCAGACCCGTCCCTACCTCCTTACTGTGCAGCCACACAAATGGGGGCAACTACAGCCTTGTGGTAGGGATGACACACTGTGGTATGGTTGAGAGGGCTCCTCCATCTTAAAAACCACTGTTTTGTCATGCTTAGAACTTTCCCCAAATATCCTTCACATGGGAAACTTGGTGTTTGCTTTCAGTTTGAAGTGACTCTGTAAGAGAAATATTTAAGAGATGGATTCCGTTTGAAAGTAAAAATACACCTGTGGCTTACCCTTGCTGATTTATGAAGCATTCCCCGGGGGCTGGGGGGTAGGGAGAAGGATAGTTCACATTTCTTAAGCAAGCAGGTGTGTTGAGGCCTGCCCTATGTTTGAGGCTCTTTGCCAGCCCGGTCTCCTTTCTCAGAGTGCCCCCTGCCTGGTAGGACAGGGCGAGCAAATGCTGCACGAGCACCAAGGCCCCCTATTCGCGGGCTCCTCCTGCCATACCTGAAGGAGACAAAGGCCTTCCAACCTACTTGGGCAACTCAGCTCTAAACTCTCGGTTTCTTTGGCACCTCTGGCAAACTTTGGCCATTGTAGCTTCTGACTCCGGGTTTGAAGATACTTTTCCTCATTGCTTTAGGCTCTTTGGTCTCATGTGGACCTGAGCTCCTTTTGAATCTGGCTCCTTCTCCCTGGTTTTGCCCTACGATACCCTTCGTCTATGGCTCTGTGTTCTTTTGTCTTGGGGATCAACGAGGTGACTGGGAAACATAATGTACCTTTTTTTTTCCTTGTCTATTTAAAATTAAATCTCATGTGTTAGATTTTTAAAAATGGAATTCAATTTCTTGTCGTTAAAGCACTCATACTATATTTTCACTCTAAAACTCTTAGATTATCCAGATGTGCCAAAGTACTTACAGCACAGTTGCTTATAAAACATCCAAATTTTAGCGTGCTAATACACAAAGTGTATAATTCACACATTTTACTGAATTTTCAGAAATGGTGTGTCATAGCTTTTTATAGTTTTGACTCCCCATATAAGAATAAAAATAGGAGCAATTATTTTTTTTTGTGATCAGACAATAAATACATATTCCCTGGCATTGTTTAGCAGTATTCAATACCTACAAATACTGATTTGAAAGCAAATGAAAATGCATATGAAAATATGATGCAGCCACAAATCATGAATTCAGCTTATTTAGTGTTAACTACACAAAAAATACAGTTTGGATTCAGTAAAAAATGGTTATAAGCTTCCAAATTTTCCAGTAAAACATGCACTTATGGAAAGGGAAGAGATGAAAGATGTCTATGCAAGACCCAGTGGCACAACACTGGTGCTCAAGCCTCTTATTTCTTCTAATATTTCACCTAGTGACTATAAAATGTCAGCTCTAAAACCGGGTTTATAGTTATCTTGTCTGAATAGAAAACTCCCTTATTTTTAGGGTCTTTCAAAGTATTTTTTATGTCAAAGTCAAATCAGACATTCTTTTTACCTGACTGAATCCATCCAGGATTCTACTCATGCTATGCAATGTCAGAAATAATGTTAGGACTAAAGGCTAATTCAAAGCCCTAAAAACAGAGTTAATCACTTTAATTGTACTTGGAAAAAATAAAAGTCTATAGAAATTCCACACTTCTATTTTGGAGGTATTTTATCCAAAGGAAAGGGTCAATATTTTTTTTCTTTCATTCATTCACCATTTGTCCAATTATTCATCCATCGCATTCATTCAACAGACATTCATGAAATACCTACTATTACCCAAGTGCTTCTTAGGAAGTAGGGAAACAGCAGTGGATAAATGAGTTTCCTGCTATCAGGGAACCTACACTGGGGCAGGAAAATGGAGAAAAAACAATCCACCAACTAATCGTCAGGGGGTGGTAAGTGTTAAGAAGATTAAATAGGATAAGGGAACAGAAAGCGAATGGAAGAGCAGGGCGCTCTCTTATGTATCGTTAAGAATTTGGAGACTTAGGGCACCTGAGTGGCTCAGTCAGTTAAGTGTCTGACTCTTGGTTTGGGCTCAGGTCATCATCTCAGGGTCCTGGGATCCTGCATCCAGCTCCACACTGGGCATGGAGACTGCTCAGGAGTCTTTCTCCCTCTCTCTCTCCCCACCCCACCTCACCCTCCACCTCCCACTTGTGTGCGTGCGCTCTCTCTTCCCTCTAAAAAAAGAATTTGGAGACTTTTTTCTAGATATTTGAAGAAAGTAACAACACGAGCCATACAAATAACTGAGGGAAAATTGTATTAGGTAGAGGGACCAGTTAGCACTACGGTCCCAAGGCGGGAGCACACCTGGTGTGTTGAAAAATGGCAATAAAATCAGAATGGCTGGAGTCCAGTGGGATAGTCCAGTGAGAGAGGGATTGTAAGAGATGAGGTTATAGAACTGGAGACAATATCATACACACCACCATGGGGATTCTGGATTTTATTTTTAGTGAGACAGGAAGCTACTGGATGATGGTTTTGAGCAGAGAAGTGACCAGTTTTAAACATATCGCTGGGGCCATTTGCGGTACAGAGATTAAGATGAGGGAGTGCAGGAGGCCGCAGAGACGAGTTAGGAGTCCATAGCAACAGTCCAAGTGGAACATATGTTTTAGCTGTTGCTTTTAAGGAATCTTCGAAGTGGAGACCAATCAATCACCACCTAGCAACTTCCCCGAGCAATAAGGAAGTATGACACCTGGAGCCCGGTGTGCGTGAGAGACAGAGAGACTGTCTTTCTCTACAAACTTAAATATCGTTACTAGTAATAAACATGGCAGTTCTCTATATTCTAAAGCAGCTCCCTAAGCAAATAGAAACCATGAGAAATATATTTTTACCAAAAAAAAAGTGTTATTTAATAAAATCTTTTTTTTTTTTTTTTTTTTTTTTTTAAATTGAAGCCATATTGAGGTTGTTGAATCGGTCATGAGCCAACAAGTTAAAAAATAAGTCTTATTTCAATGGCTGGCCAAAGTGTATTTGTATATATTCTTGACTGTATGTTCATTCACAGAGCTTTAACACAAGCTGTAATTGTTGTACTACCAAACTATAGGTTCATGACATTGTAAATATATGGCTCAGAAAAACGAAGTAATTTTTTTAGAATATGAAATACATCTACCTTCATGCAATCAGCAAAAATAATTATAAAACCTTATGATTCCATTTAAATGAAATGTCCAGAATAGGCAAATATATAGATACAGAAAGATTAGTGGTTGCTTAGGGCTGAGAGGGATGGGGCTGTGGGGGATGATAATTACAGGGTACAGGGCTTGTTTTATAGATGATAAAAATGTTCTAAAATTGATTGAGTTGATGGTTGCACAACACCATGAATACACTAAAAGCCATTAAATTTTACATTTTCAATGAGTAAACTGTATGGTATGTGAATTATATCTCAATAAAGCTGTTATCCAAAAAGTGATGATAAAACTGATGGATGAAGTCTTACCCATATACAGCAATGGTCACATAAATCCACGTTAATATAAAAAAAAAAGCTAATATACCAGTGAGTCAAGAAATTAAAGTGCTTCTGTGCTAAACATCTTTTGAGAAGGATTACAAACTTTCTATCCACTCTGGCCATTTATGAATAGTTATGGTCATCTGTGTGTCTTATGTTCGCTATTTGGGAAAATCTGGGAGAAGGGTGCTGAGATTGAGCGTGAACGCCTTAGAAAGAAAAAAGTATTCATTAAGTATCATTTATCATGAATTAGCTGCTCCTTGGAAATTAAATGCTTGAGTTTGTGTTTGTCTAAGATAGGTCTAGAAGATTTTTTTGAAGTATCCTTAATACCCATAGTAAATTTCAGGCAAGGGGCGTGCCCCAGGCCAGGCGGACGTATGGAAGTCCAAAGGAGATCTATGTGAACATGTACCTCTTAAAGCAACACTGCCTTTCGGAGGCTTCTTAGAATACTTATTATTGAGTAATATTTTTTATGAAAGAGACTTTCTCACAGGGGCTGCATGCCCTCATGGACACGGTTCTTCTATCTCTTTCTATTAGCAATAGCTGCTAATCCATGGTTCAAACCAGCTGCCTACCACATTACAATGCTCTTGGCGTTACAATAGCAATTCATTCAATCTATGTCTGTGTAAACTGTTTGGGTAGATTTGAGGTTGCATAAATATTATTTATGAGGTCTTAGTCAAAGATTGCTGAGGTTAGTGTGTACAAATGACAAAATAACAGGTGTTCTGATGTCTGAGGTTATGCTTAAATTTTGCACCAAGAATTAATGATCTTAGGCAGAGGTACTTAGAATTGCTTCTTGTGAAAAATATACCCTTATACCCAAATTCCTACAATATTTCTGTATTGTGAAGCATTTTTATCAGATTATAATGATACTTCAACTGTGATCTATCCTAGTATTTGTGTGTGTGTGCGTGTGTGTGTGTGTGTGTGGTGCTGAAAAATTATTCTGCATAATAATATACTTTCTAAACAAACATAATTACCTTCTCATCCCACTGAAAAGAGGAATGATGCACTACTTTCAGGACAATAAAGAAAAGGTTGTTGTTAATGTTTTGTTTTGTTTTTTTTTTTTTAGGTTAAAAAGTACGGAGGCACAATGGTATTTTGTAGTGGCCTGGGGCCACCAGACAAAAGATGGCCCTGAATTAGGGTTCTGTGATGAACTGGTCTCAATCCAAGCTCATAATTTTGGTTGTCACAGGAGCCTAGACATCTCATACAGACTATCACAAATGAAATGGGGCCAGGCACTCTTGAGAGAGCACCTGGCCCTATCTGATGCTGTCATGGCCAGAGCCTGGATATGCTGATCTGGAAGACTGGCAAGGGTCCCTGGCCAGTGGTGGAGCAGTGGCAACCCGGCCTGTTCCTGGTATGCTCACAGCAGTAGCAGGCTGTGAGGGCCAGGAACACATGTGGACAGGTGCTCACTTATGCGTCTGGCTAGAGTATTTTTCTTTTCGTCCTGCTCTGACCAGCAAATAGCTGTTCACTATCCTAAATCTAACATTCACACTAAAACCAAAGTTCTCTTGTAGAGTTTTCCAAGTGAACAGACCCCTAACTCCCATTTTCTCTAATCTTTACTCTCGATTCCATTTTCTATTTTTTTCTTCTCCAATTAATCATTTCTTTAAAATGCTATTCAGAGCAATAATCAATTCTGACTAGGTGTGTGTGTATTAGAAGCTCAACCCACAGGGTGTCTGGTGGTTCAGGCAGTTAAGTGTCTGACTCTTGGTTTCAGCTCAGGTCATGATGTCAGGGTTTTGAGATTGAGCCCCCCATTGGGCTCAGCACTCAGTGGGGAGTCTGCTTGAGATTCTTTCTCTCCCCCATCTCTCTGTCCTTCCTCCTGCTCTCTCTCTCTCTTTCTCTGTAAAATGAATACATCTTTTAAAAAAAGATCAACTCATTTTACAGAAACAAAAACTGAGAAAGGTAAGTGGGAAAAATTGAATGTTCGGGTTGGAGTGAAAATGTAAAGTGTGACTACAATTCATTGATTGGTTTCCTAGGGTTCAAATGGAATTTCACCATATTTATTACATTTTCTTTGGTAAATTTAAAAATATACCAAATACTCCCACCCAAGGCTGATGCCCTATGCTTACCTTACCATGCTTCATTACAGGTTCTAAACAAGAGTCTAGCTGAAAGAGTCCTATTTTTTTCCCTTTATGGACTTCCTTAGCACTTCTGTTCATTTCTTAAGGAAATTCATGCTTCCTGCATTGTTTTATTGTTATCTGACTAACCACATCTGTTCCCTGGTTTGTAAGCCTATTCAGAATAGGTGTCACGTGTCGTCCATCACTACTTCATATACTGCCTATCACTATGTTATGTTCTAATGGGGTGCTAAATATTTTTGAGTAAATAAGAATCTTTATCTAAAACATACTGCTCCTTATTCTAGAAGTAAAGCAATGTGTTTCGTAAATTGATTAACACAACAACTGATGACTTACTATGAGGTGAGAAATAATTACCAGTGAATTCTCATGGGCATTAGTCCAATTTACTTGTCCAGGTGTAATTCTGAATTCATTGCCAATAATCAGGGCCTGTGATAGAGCATCAAATAGTTGCTATATGATGAATATAATTTTATTTTGATTATGGATCTGTTTCCAAATATAATTTCTATTCATTTTCAGCACACACGCAGAAGCATAGCTGGCCTCTTGATATACAAAAGAAAAAGAATCTTACAATAATTTATATGTTGAGGTCACTTCTTATTACTTTTTAAAAATGCAGTTGTTATGACTCATGGATAAGGATTTTATTTAGGAAAGGACACTACTGAATCCTTTAGACCCTTGCCAGTTCAATGTGGTTTGAACACCAATGGCATCAACATCAGCTGGAGCTTATTAGAAATGTAGACTATCAAACCTTCCCCCAGAATACTGAATCAGAATGTGCATTTTAACAAGATCCCTGGGTGATTCAAATGCACATTAAAGTTTGAGAGGGCCTACCTTAGGCCTTTATTTCTGTCATTGGAATTAGAAATATCTTATTTATAGAATTGAAAGAATAAAGTCTTGTTGTGTCTGTTTTTGATTGATCCTACAACTTCAATCAGCTTGGCTGATGCAGGTGAGCAGCTTAGTAAGGTTTTGAATATTAATGCTTCTATATAATCAGAATCATGGAAATATATTGGTCACACATATTTTGACATGAGCTAGAGTGGTCAGTTAAAAGGTAGCATTTATAGGACGCTCACTGTGTGCAGACATCTAGGTGATGCTCTCTGGCTCATTACAAATGAATATATTTCTTGGAAGATGTGTTTTAAGATACCTGCAGCTGAACATAGGAGACGTATGTCCAAAATTATTATCGTACAAACGAGGCCAGAATATTCTTCTCCCAGGCAAAATGCATGACCATGTCTGGAAATGTGGTCAGCCACACGATCAATGTGCTGGGTGACCAATAATCACTGAGAAGTAAAAGGGGGATATCACCTAGTTTGAAATCAGTGTGGCTGGGTGTTGAAAAGAGTCAGGAAGTAGGAAGACACAAAATCATAAGTTTGCACATAACCTAGTGTGGTAGATCGTGCTATTTGACCCAAACCTTTAGCTATCCACCCCAGTGTCGGTACCCTTTGCCATGTACTTTTCAGAGCCCACCCGCTGTGGAGAGTATGCACTTTCCTGCCTCATGACTTTTGTTTAGCCATCAGTCTTGCTTCACTCAATGACATGAGATAGAAATGACACTGTGCCACTTCTGACCCTACACATCAAAAGAACTTGGTGACCCACGATGAGCAAGAGTGCATAAAGTGAGGCTGAAGCAATGAGCAGAGGTCAGAGCATTCAGAGTCCTGCAGACAACAGTAATAAAACTGGATTTTATTTTTAGTGACGATGGATTTTTAAGGAACTCCACTCTGCTCTGCAATCTAGCTGTCTGAATACGTGTTATTGCCTTTACTGTATTTTTAGCTCCTTGAAGATGGGACTGTATATTATCTGTCATGGAATACTTCCGTGTAAGCACAAGGGCATTTGGTAAGCATGTCAAGTGGTAACTGGGATGGGTACATGCAATTTGTAAGTCAATATGTTAAAAAAACGCTGATGATTTACATTCTATAAAAGATACCATATCAGGGATCCCCAGGTGGCTCAGCGGTTTGGCTTCTGCCTTCGGCCCAGGGCATGATCCTGGAGTCTGGGGATCAAGTCCCACATCAGGCTCCCTGTATGGAGCCTGCTTCTCCTCTGCCTCTCTCTCTGTGTATCATGAATAAATAAATAAAATCTTAAAAAAAAGATACCATATCATAAAAATATAGGTGTTCACTTACCATGTTAGGAAACACATTTCCATGATTAATCTAAAAAAAATTACCTCTACATAAATGCATCAGCAAAGAGTGGTTGGTTCTACATGCTACATGAACATTCAAATATGAAGCGTTTGAAAATACTTTTAATAGCTTAAAATTACTTTCTTAAAAACTGGATATTATATGCCTCTTTATCTTCAATGAGCAACGGAAAAAAATCTGCCATCATAAAACAGACATTTTAACTTTACATGGCCCAATCCTAGCAACTTTTTAAAATTGCAATGGCAATAGGCCAGGGTAATGGGAATTATTCATAGTTGGGCTTGGAACTGAAAGGTGGGAAAGTTCTGACACAACACTAGGAAGCCCTCTAATGGGCCCCATCTGGGTAGAAGGTGATGGCTGACTCTGACTTATTTTTAGAAAAAGTTCAATGTTGCCATGGACGATCGTCTTCCAAACATGAAAGAGTTTGAGTTTTCAGGGAAAATTCTATGTTGCTTTATCTCCTCTATCAGGACCCTACTGTGTTTGGGTTGATCCCCGACCTGTACACTCTACCATCCTGCCAGCGGTGGGAGGTGGGGGAAGAATATGGGGCAGAACTGATGAGTCCGGCCCTGAGTTCTTCAAACCTCTGGTGAATCTGGGAACGGGGGTCCAGAAAGTTAGCAATTTTACCTACTTGGGTCTTTCTTCCTCTTCAGTTATGTGAGTCTTAGACTTAATTATTTATGAATCAAATGTTTCCTGGGTGTCTATTCACTCTTAAACTTAAAAAAAAAAAATTACCTCTTAGATCACTCTTAAAATTCCTTTTAAGCCTCTCCTTTACCAAAAAGCCTTCACTGAACACTCTAGATCTCAATGATCCATTTCTCCCCACAATGGTTTCCAGCTTTTATTTCCTGTATTACTTATTTGACACTTTAAAAAGATATTTCCATAGAAGGCCTTTTATTTAAAATCTATATTAAAACCTTTCATTAGGTCTACTTTCATTAATTCTGTGTTATTCTCCCCAATTCAAGCGTTGCTGGGGGGCAGACCCAGTCTCTCATCTATCCTTGTGTCCCCACAACACGTGGTGCAGAACAGCCATCAATGCGTATTTATTGACCAGATGCATGAACGAGTAAGTGGCTTTGTGATCATCATTCATTAATTCTTTCAAATTATATAGGGCCTGTTCTTGTGAAATTCCTATTACAATTAGAAAAGGCTCCTCTCCTTGGTTTTTTATAAGTTGGATGAATTTCATCTAATGCTAATAGTTTTTTATAATTTGTGCAAAACATGTATTAGCTTACTTTTTCTAATGGATTTAAGTGGTATTCATTTGATGCTTACAATTTATAGAAGATGGTAATCTATAGTCAACTCTTGATTAATTGATGTACAGATTTTCTAGATTTTTCATTAGCACCTTCAATTGTGTTGAAGAATAAAAATGAGAAATTAATTTCTTGTCTTTTTTTTTCTTTTGTAAATAATTGTTGTAAAGTTGACGGAGAGATGAAAAGCCTGGTCATATTGATTTGTGTGATTCTTTAACATCACCTGTGGACATCATTTACGCATTTGATTCTTTGAATCAATAATTATTGCTGAAAATTGTGTTCTGTATTTACAGATTTTCACCAGCAGGTGTGAAATAACATTTTTTTTCTCTTGAATCATGACTACGTTTTAATTATAGGAAACCTGGCTTCCAAAATTAAAGTTTTAAACTTTTTACCTGTCTTGAAGATATGGAGATTGTTATCATCAGAGGTGTGAAAGAGACAAGGACAAATACCCCGTCACTTCCTATTTCTCTTTTTGCAAACTCTTCTGCTGCTAATTTTATAGTTGCAACTACTCAACGCTGCCATTAGAACACAAGAGCATTTCTAGACAGAATGTAAGTCAATGGACATGGCTGTGTTCCAATAAAATTTTATTTCTAAACGTGGAAATTTTAAGTTTATATAATTTTCAAGTGTCATGGTATTTTTGATATTTAAAAATAACTGAAAAATAAAAATCCATTTTTAGCTCAAGGGCCTCCTACAACAGGAGGGGGCTCCCTGTTGATTCATTTACGTGCTGTGTGTGTGCTACGACCGCAGAGTTGAATTCTCCTAGCAGAGTTGAGTACTTGTAAGAAAGACAATAAGGCCTGATTTGGCCTTCAAAAAAAGTTTGCCAATCCCTCGTTTAGAAAGTAACGTAATTCCAACAAAAAGCAATATGTGTTCAAATAACATGCCGTACGAAGGACAACATGAGACAGAATTTCTCCCAAAGGGCAACAAACAGCCTAACCTAATATGCAGGAACATTTCAAATAATATGTTTTGAGCAATTACCCTGCGAGGGCACTATTCTAGGCACTGGCGATACTGCAGCCCGGGCTGATCAATGGGAATGATTCCTGCCCTCATGGAATTTACATTTTTGGATTAGAACCACACGATAAAGCATAAATATGGGTATACACGATGCGTAAATATAAGTGCAGTCAAAACGACTTCCACAAACACTTCCGGCTTCTGAATCAAATTGGAAAGGACAGAGGATACCAACCACCCTCTTGCAGGGTTATTCAAAGCTGGATGCTCCCGGCCTGCCCGTTTAAACTCTAGTTGGGGTTAATGACATGAGGAAAAGCTTAAACTTTGTCTTCTCAGAAACTGCAATAAATCAAGGAGAAAATATAAGCTCAAGGTGAAGACAGCCTCAATGTACTTTTTAAACCAGCTTAGGCTATCAAAACTGTCTTTAAGCAAAGATTATAGATAACGGGACAATATAATTAGAGAAATTTGGAATTCTCTATGGAGCTCTAGAGATAAAAATCTCTAAATATTGTTGCACTTGAAGTTAGCTGAGGATTTATAGCTTTAGAGGAGGAGGTTGATGGGCTATAAAAAACTGAATTAGAAATGATGACTGGACATAGCGGAAGTGATCTGACACACTGACTCCTGAATGTTCTGACTCCAGCAAAGTTCTCAAAGTAAGAAACTTCGATCTAAACCGCAGACACCTGGGAGGACTTGGATTTATGACAGTGGGGGAATAAAACCTGGGAAATGTATATGGCTTTAAATAAAAATAGAAAGCCCCAATACGCTTATTCTGATGTTTCAGCAAGCAGTTGGCTTCCTGATGGGAACCTGCCTGAGAGAAGTGCGATGGTCGGGTCCAAAGTCACAGTCACGGTTGTGTGACCTCCTGGGCATTCCCAAGGGCATTGAGGAGATGCTCTGGCCAAGGTGAAACCTCTGTCACTGAATTTCCTAGCTTTCTGCTCTAAGAATTGAGAAGGAAAAGAAAGGAAAAAAGGGGAAAGAGCCTATGTCGCATTTTTATTTTAAATTTGCCATGATATTTTTGCATTACTCATTAGAATATTCTTTCATAAGGGATTGTCAAAAGGGCATTAAAACAGACGCTCATATTGTTTGCGAAATAATCAAGACAAAGAATCTAAGACTTGAATCATATCACCGTAAAGTTAGAAGGATAGAGGAATGTCATGCGGTCTTTAGAGCATCTGCGACCACGTTAGAAGATATTTTCCCTCTTGCTAGAAGCCAAGTTGCCTCATTTGAGATGAACTCATTGGAAATCATTTCACGGAAAACCGTGAGGAAGAGGAAATAGGAGGCATTTCAAATCAGTTGTGTACCAAATAGATTTCTGTTTAGTTTATTCTGAGACCACTGTCTCAGAAAACAAAGCTGGGGTGGTTTTGTGTTGTTTCAGAAGGGGAGGAAAAAGCTAGATTTTCTTAAATGTCATCAAATGGTAAATTGTTTCATAAAATCAGGAGGCAAACCTTTACAACGTGCTTATTATTTTGAGAAGGTAAGATGGATTATTTTTGACAAGATTGACTTTTAAGAATTGTACGCAATATTTTTGGAAGGGGAAAAAAATTCCAAACTGGCATGTTTTCCATGGATTACGTCTCTGTGACCAATTTAAGTGACTATAATTTTACTTGGCACGTTTACATCTTAATTACAGACGACAGTATTAGGCTGTTGCATGTTCATAAGAGTCTGGTTACTCACCTCCCTTTTTTCTGTCTTTCTCTTTAAACTTTTAATTGCAACAGAGTAGAACGGGGCATAAATTGCAACCGTCCAGCTTGATGACTTTTCAGAGGAAATAAATCCACGCGACTGGCATTCTGATCCAGAAGCACCCCCCGAAGCCACTGTGGCCCTTCCAGTAAATATCCCAATTCTTAAGAGTAAGCACTTTGTTGACTGCTAATTGCGGAAATTATTATTTTGACCTTCAATAAATGGAATCACACAGAATATACTTCGTGATGTTTGGCTTATTTGCGTTCAGTGTCATGTTTGTGCAAGTCCTTCATGGCCTGTTACGCCCTGCAGCTCACCCGGTTGCCCAATACTTCACGGTGTGGCTGTGCCACGGCTCGCGCGGCCGTGCTGCGGAGGACACTGCGGGTGTTTCTGGCTGTGGGCCCCCAGGAGCACGTCTGGGGCGCGTGTGACTCCAGGCACACCCCCCTTCCTGTAGGCATCCTCCCTGCGAGTGGAACCGCGGGGTCCCGCGGTAGGAAAGTCCTCTGCTTACACTGAGAATGTCTAACACTTGGCCCAGGGCTTATGTCTATTTACACCCCCACCCAAAGGTAGGGGTGATCCTAGCCAGACATTTCTGTCTCTTCCATTTTAGCCATTCTGATGGGTCTCCAGAACTTCCAGATTACAGTTTTAATTTTCACTCGTTTAACGACTAATGACATTCAATGTCTTTTCACACTTTTATTGATGATATGATGTACTCTCTTGTGAAGTATTTATTCATGTTTTTTTAAACTTGTGTCCTGTTATATGTTCCGCCCTAATCTTATATTTTTTATTTATCCATGAGAGACACATGGGGAGAAGCAGAGACACACGCAGAGGGAGAAGAAGGAGCCCGACGTGGGACTTGATCCCAAGACCCCAGGTTCACACCCTGGGCCGAAGGCGGACGCTCAAGCGCTGAGCCCCCCAGGCATCCCTGCCTAATCTTATTTTTATAGGAATGTTTTATGTATTCGAAATACAATTTGGATACACACCCAAGTTACAGACATCTTCTCCAAAACTGTGCTTTCCCTTTTTATGTTTTATGATGTCTTGTGTCATATTATTCAATGAAGACATTGTCACTTTTTAATATTATCTCCATTATTATTTTTCTTTGACTCACCCATCATAGTAAAACACATTGTGTGCCTGTGTCTTATGAGGCCCCAAATAGGAAGATCTATTTAATCAGCATCCTTGCATATCAGCCCATGTTCTAAAATTGCATTTAGGAATTTCGCCCCAAAGGCACAATGTACAAAATCAGGCTATATAACATGTGCTATACCTTTTGAATCATCAAACTAATCTGCTCCCGGTGTTTCAGTTTATAATTACTGAAATTCGTATATTTAAAATATATTAAAAAAAATAAAAAATACAGCCTTTTGAAATTTTAAATAGGAACGAATGCACACAAGTCTTGAAGATCATGGAAAGTAGAAATAATGATATCTTACTGGCTTTATGAGTCTGTGTGTGTCATACCCGGTATTCCTATGCCACCGACTTCTTCCTTCACCATATGTGACTCCTTGGAGCTTGCTGTGTTTTGTTACTCTCCTAACTAGTGCCCCTGCAGTGTCTGTTCTACTTCTGCCCTTTCTTGCTACCAGAGACACCTTCACACTGACATCAATCACTTCCTGGGTCAAGATATTCCAATGCCTTTGGGTAAATTCAAGCCCTTGGAGCAGGAGATGAGGCCATGATAGAAGACGGTTGCTGCCCCCCCCCCAACCCCCACCGCCCATCACCTGGCTTTACCTGTAGCTCCTTGAACAACAGGGGAGTACAGCCCTGCTGACCTCTGACTCCTCCTTTAAACCTCTGTTCATAGTTTACTACCTTTGAAAAGCCTTCCTGACCTTCCTAAACACAGTTAATTCCACCATCTGGGCTGCCCAAATGTTCAAACATAACATACTTCTCTCCCCGTTAGTAATTTTTTTTTCTGAGACTGTGAAGCTTCAGCCAGAGACCAACATCCTACTCGTGTTTGAGAGCCCAATGCCTAGAACAGACCCCAAAAATGTCTTGTATGAATTCATTGAGTAAATTAATGAACTATGCTTTTCTCTAAGTTCTTTTCTTCCCTTTCAAAAATACTTTAAAAATATCAATAAAATTTGATCATAAAAATTATGCCTCTTGTCATAAGGAATAATTAAAAAAAAAAAGAATAAAGGCTTATGTTTGCTTTGGGGCTGAGGAGGAAACATCAATAAACTTGCATGTTTGACACGTTCACAGTCCTAAATGACAAGCCCACGGTCAAGAACAGAATGACCCAAGAGAAGGACAGTAAAAACTTTTTTCCTTTTGTCTGCCTGGCCAAGAAAAGCCCTGTTTACCGGTCATTGAAAGGTTATTTAGAAATTTCAGTAGTTGGTGTCTTTGGTCAGTGTTGAAAGAGAAGGATAGAAGGGAGGCTTAACAGAGCTTAGAAGAAAGAGAGGGTTTGCAGTACCTGCTGAGGGGGAAAAAAAAGCCATTATTCCTTGTGACCTGTCAGATAAGAGGAGTCCTTGGTAAGAACAGGCTGAGAGAGATTAGAGAAGGTGATGTAACATTCCAGAAGCAGAAAACTCTGAAAGCAGGTGGTAGGGCAAGGTCTCCCAGTAGATGCAGGGCAGGGTTACAACAAACACAGTCTGACGGAATCACAAAGACGGTAAAGGTGATCCCCAACTTAGATGCAATTGATACGATTGGTTCCAACTGGATGGTAGTAAACATTGTAAGTTACATCATGAAAAGCTTTCTGGAATCTTTGATTACGGTGACAACTGTACAATACGAGGGCATAGGATAAAAATCTCATTACTTTTCTTTTTTTTCCCCCCTTTCAAGAGGCTTATGATATGGTTTGATGCTATGTCTTTGTCAAATTTATTTGAGTTGTCAAAGAGTAACTAACGTAGGCTGTCACAGCGATAGTCTGAAAGCTTAATGCTCTCACAGCTCATCCGCGTGCTATTCACACGGAAGTGTCATGCCATAATCCACGTTATCCAAGAGATGTAGATGTTAGATGCTTCACACGCTCACTGGCTCCCCTCCGCTCTGCAAACCCTCCCCTGATCACAGCACAATTCATATTCTCTATTGCAATATCAAGGCTGGGAGAGGGAGGACAGTTAATGCAAAATTTCCACCATCCATATGGAGATTTTATTGTTAGAAATTCCTACCATCATGTCTGACACCATTCACATTGACTAAACCTATATTCGGTGGTATCTACATTTAAAGTTTTATCGATTTTGAACAATCACTTTTATGGGAAAAATAAAACTGCATTCAAGACTGTTATTTGGATTAATGGGATCAGCCTACTGATATTCAAATCCGAGCCTCAAAGTCACCTCTGAATTTTTTAACTTGGAAGACGGGCCTTGCTGGTAGCATTAATTTTAAGTTAGGTTCTGTGATGAACCCTCATGTGATGACAGACAAAGAGAACTATAATTCAGTTTTAGGAATTAAATTCAAGAGATAATTTTAAGTCCAACTTCCTAAACTAGTGCTAGCATCATCTGAGTAGCAACTTCAAGTTTATAACCCAATTCCATGTACATTTATATCATTTAATTCTCACAACAAGTTTTTAGGCAAGCTTTAATATTTCCCCCATTTTATAGGCGGTAGAACTGAGGCTCAGAGAGGCTCACCAGTGTGCTCAGGACTCTATGGTCATTCAGTGAACTGAGGACTCAGGCTCTGTCTCAGAACTCTAAATCCCGAACCTCGTTACAGAACACCATTATCTCCATCTGGACTGTCTCTCATATTTCTTTCTTTATTTTTTTAAGATTTTTATTTAATTATTCATGAGAGACACAGAAAGAGAGAGAGAGACAGACAGACAGAGGGAGAAGCAGGCTCCATGCAGGGAGCCCGACGTGGGACTCGATCCCGGGCCTCCAGGATCACACCCTGGGCTGAAGGCAGGTGCTTAACCGCTGAGCCACCCAGGCTGCCCTGTCTCTCATATTTCTTAGTATTCCTATTGATTAACCCAAGTCTGGAATAGAATCTAAAAAAAAAAAAAAATCATTTTTACATTTGCTATTTTCAAAAATTTTAGGAACTTATTGAAATTTTAATACAGGATTTTTTTTTTAGCAGCAAGATACCTTTCGGTTAACAATTTAGTGAAAAGCAAAATCTGTGGCATAGCATGGTAGGATGCTACATATCAATTAAATTGTAAATACTGCATATAATGAAAAAATGAGGCATTTTTCGAGAATTATTAATATATCCTATACAAAGTGAATTTAGTGTCAATAGTGGTTATTTTTGGGTGTTTCAAATATGGGTGACTTTCTTTTATGTTTCTGCATTTCCTAGATAATCTTTAATGACTGTGATAGTCATGATGTCCCTGAAAAACACATGTTTTTTTTTTAATCTTTTTCAAGATTTTGTTTATTTATTCATGAGAGACAGAGAGAGAGGCAGAGACACGGGTAGAGGGAGAAGCAGGCTCCCTGGGGGGACCTGGATGTGGGACTTGATCCCGACACTCCAGGATCACGCCCTGAGCCCAAGGCAGACGTGCAACCACCGAACCACCCAGGCTCCCCGAAAAACACATGTTTTAAGAGAAAGTGTGTGGCCACCTCATGGTCTTCAATGTTTTTAGATCTTTGATCTGATCTAACTACTAGTGTAATCAGGGAAAAGTCCAATTGTTATCACCACTTCTCCAGACCAGAAATTACCATTCACTTCCTAACCAATTATACCAGCTGGGCCCTGAAAAGATGCCCCTCCTAACCCGAGAGTGTAAAGACAGCTTCCTCCGGTGGGTCAGATCTGCCCCTTCATGATGGGAGCTTTAACAGCAGAAGTTTTAAACCTGTTCTAGAACCAATCTAACCAAAGTCTGAGTTTCTTTTCTTTAGTCAATTATACAGCGAAAAAATGATCCCAGGAAAGAGCCAGTAGAATCCAAAGGCACCCAGTAAGAGCTACAGGTTTCACAGGAAGTGGTACCACTGCTCATTCTAGAACCTAGAATCTTGATCCTGAGGCTAATACGACGCCCATGTCCATGTCCTCGAAAAGACTGTGTGAAAACTATGTTACTGGTTTATGAAAGTGACTATTTAGAATTCCCTTGAAAAAGGATTTTTAAAATCTGACCATGTCCATTAAAAATACTCAACAACCTTATTCTATATTCTAGTACATAATCCTGAAAAAAAAGGTGTCACAAATGGGATTTTATTTTTGACAATGTAATCTTCACCAGACTGTGACTTCCTTTAGGGCAGGGTCCGTTTCTCACCATCCATTTACACCCATACCCTATTCCCCAACATCAGGAAGCACGCAAAATTATCAGCTGAATTGGACGAATGGATTCCACTCAAACATCATGAAGCAGTCTCCTAGGTTACACTGCAAACAGTTGTGATTTTACTATGAGGGGAATAGTGGTTTCTGACACCCGATAAAGTGTGCAACTTTATAAACCATCTCGTACACACACGCACACATATACTCATACTTAAAATTAGCATGAACCTCCTTTTCTTTTCTTTCCTTCTTTTAAGTATCTATTTGGATGGCTAATTCTCATACCGCACCATCCTCCTACTCTACCATCACATGTTCCTAGTGTAGAGATGGAAGGATTATTCTCAGCGATATCACTACACGTAACATGCCACAAAATGCATTATTATTATTATTATTAATCATTAATTATTCTAGAAGAAGCCTTCTTGTTAAAGCAGCAATCTACATTGCTACTCAAAGCAATTTCTGGCTTTTATAACTAACGTGCTGAAGTATCTCATTTAATGTTCCAGATCTAGCATTGGCTTCCAAAGGGACGAGATAACAGGATTGTTTGTAGACAGCGGTCAGAGTAGGAGAAAAAACTTTGTGAAGACACAATTTGTGGGGGGAAACCATGAAGCTGAGTAGCCATCAGACCCATGCCCCTGTCCCGAAGCCAAATAGGGTCCACACTGTCTCATCAGTCATGATTTTGACTGCCCCCACCCCCATGGCTTTTTCTTGGCCATCAGATCACGATAACACTCCCTACCACCTCTCACATTATAAAGTTCCAGAAAGATGAAAGTAGTCATTAATGAGGAAAACTTGGAGCCTTATTCACTTAAAAAAAAAAAAAACTAAGAAAAGTGCATAAAAACTAATTGCAAGGGAGATACAACGCACAATAGTGCCAGCTCCAACAGTGTCACTTGTACTAACAACCTTTATAAAAATACCTACAGCAGATTTATTTCAGTAGCATAAACACTGGGAGAGTCCTTTGACTTCCAAGAAGATGAAATAATACGTGGGTCATGAATACGTAAGTTTTATTTCTATAACGGAAAGTATTTCACCACTTCAAGATGTATTTATGAGGCAAATTACCGGAATAGTACGGAATTAAATTTGGTTTTATACGGCATCTTTCATACCCCAAGTATCTCAATAGCTTTCCGAAGGTACAGAAGCGTGGTGGCAGTTGGAAACTGAAGCAGCTCTCATGCACTTAGGGGCAGATGATACGGGCTGGGATTGAGGGTCGTGCTATGGATTCGGGGGACAGGCTATTTGCCCACTCATGCTTTACGAGCTCTGGGTCATCTTTGTGCTCCCCGCGCCCCGAGGCCCTCCCTACTCCTGCAGAGGCGTCTGCGGCTTGCGGGGACCAGGCCGCAACCCTGGGTAAGCCTTGGCTGTGGCATGTGCCATCCCCACGGCGGGCCCTGTGCCGGGGGACGCATCCACTTGGGTCGCCCTAAGGGCCCGCTGGCGCCCGCGGACACGCAGGCGGGTGTGCCGCCTCGGGCCAGGACAACAGACGCTAGGCCACGTGGGATGCCAGGAGTCCAAGAAAAAACGGGAAAACCGGAGGTGGATCGGTCTGTCACCTGGTGGGATCACAAGTCGCAGAAGCTGGAGGGAGACCTTGCAATGATCCGGGCAGCTCTCAGGGCGATGCGGGGAAAAGGAGTTCAAGGGAGCGCTGTTGGCCTTCGTGGTGTGTCGCGGCAGGAGCGCCTGTGGCTGCCGAGTACTGCTCCGTCCGAGGGGCACCCGGGACGCAGAGCCCGTGAGGATCGGGAGGGCCGGGGAGGACCCAGGAGGACCCGGGAGGATCGAGGAGGACCGGTGAGGATCGATGAGGACCTATGAGGATCAGTGAGGACGGGTGAGGGCTGGTGAGGGCCGCTGAGGGCAGGTGGGGGCAGGTGAGGGCCGGTGAGAACCAGTGAGGGCAGGTGAAGGCAGGTCAGGATTGGTGAGGGCAGGTGAGGGCAAGTGAGGGCAGGTGAGGATTGGTGAGGGCAGGTGAGGGCAGGTGAGGATTGGTGAGGGCAGGTGAGGGCCAGTGAGGGCAGGTGAGGACCGGTGAGGGCAGGTGAGGGCAGGTGAGGGCCGGTGAGGGCAGGTGAGGGCCGGTGAGGGCAGCTGAGGGCTGGTGAGGGCCGGTGAGGGCCGGTGAGGGCAGGTGAGGGCCGGTGAGGGCCAGTGAGGATTGGTGAGGGCAGGTGAGGGCTGGTGAGGGCTGGTGGGGGCAGGTGAGGGCCGGTGAGGGCCGGTGAGGGCAGGTGAGGGCAGGTGAGGGCAAGTGAGGGCAGGTGAGGGCAGGTGAGGATTGGTGAGGGCAGGTGAGGGCTGGTGAGGGCCGGTGAGGGCCGGTGAGGGCAGGTGAGGGCCAGTGAGGGCAGGTGAGGGCAGGTGAGGGCAGGTGAGTACCGGAGAGGGCAGGTGAGGGCAGGTGAGTACCGGTGAGGGCAGGTGAGGGCAGGTGAGGGCCGGTGAGGGCAGGTGAGGACCGATGAGGGCAGGTGAGGGCCGGTGAGGGCAGCTGAGGGCTGGTGAGGGCCAGTGAGGGCAGGTGAGGGCCGGTGAGGGCCAGTGAGGATTGGTGAGGGCAGGTGAGGACTGGTGAGGGCCGGTGAGGATTAGTGAGGGCAGGTGAGGGCCGGTGAGGACGGCGTGGAACCCGGGTGCCTGCGAGCGGGCAGGGACCGCACTGCTGGAGAAAGCCCCACTCAGCGGTCGGAGGTCAGAAATCTGAACTGTACACACAGGCAGTAACCTCTGACCTCGCCTTCTCTCCCGCCTTCACCGTGAGCTCGCTTTCCCGTGTTTGAACTTAAATCTCAGTCCACGGCCTTGGTTTCTCCCTTTCTCAAGAACGTCCACAGCCAATTTATTTTCCACCTCCTTCCGCAGCGACTCTCTGTCCGGAGCGCATAAACGACAAATCAGAGTTTTCACTGACTTTCAGCATTTTTTGTGCATTTTTGCATTTAAGGAATTCTAACTAGAACGAATTTCCAGCTCTCCTTTTCCTGAGAGATTATGCGGTTCTGTTGTCATTAATTCTGGATCCGACCCCTTTTCTACGTGATGAGACCCAGGTCCAGGTCTTGGCCCTGCCACCCACCAGGTAAGCTCGGACAAATCACTCCTTTCTCTTGCCTTGTTTACAGGATGAAGACACTTCTTCTTTTGCTGTTGTTTAAGATTATAACTATTTTATTGTAGCACAATTTTTACTAGTAAACTCAGGAGAAAATTATCTTAATTCCATCAATAAGGGGCTGATTAAAGATTTAAAAAATTACAGATATTCTATGGGAATACTATGTAAGTGTGAATATATTATACCAAATATGGAATAAGCTCCCAAATAGATTTTATTTGAAAAAAGAAGGTGAAAGATTATACAGGCATCACATACATTTTATACATGTACAAAATGAAGACACTTGTCACATTGGCTCAGCCTATGTCACTGAGTGAAGCCGGGGGTCAAATGTGATAAATGCAAAGAGGCTTTCTAAATGACTGGAGTGGCCACTGGATGTCTTCTCTTGCTCAGCATCCTTCCTGAGGACACCTCCCTTTCCCTTTCATAACTTGGAGTCTGAGTGAGGTTGGCTCTAGTCCCCTTCAGCCCTACCCTGAGGACAGTCATGCTATCATCAAAGCTTGGCCGATGGGATCCCACATCAATTGCTTTAAGGAAAGGCAGAGATGCAAGTGAGGCAATAAGACGGTCTGCCAGGGTCTTAAATATTGAATAATAGTTGGCAGCGCCTTACTGAACCCAACAATGGCATTCTGAAGAAGCCATCCATTGTCCTCTACGACGTCGATTCTAAGAATTGACTTCTACCCTTTTGCAAAGACAAGGTTTTCAATATTTCCTACAATTCCGGAGAAAGTCCGTATTCAACTCAAAGTTATCAGTGGTGCTGAGGCTGAGGAACCTTGCTCTGGAGGTTCGTATAGTGCTTGGTATTTAATATAATCATTCAGTCATTACAACTCTCTCAATAAGTATTAGTGGGATGACTAAATGGCTGAATAAATGAACGTAGGTGCTCAGATGGAAGGATGATATGATCGGAGAGCTTTTTCGAGGCACCTGGGTGGCTCAGTTGGTGAAACAACTGCCTTTAGCTCAGGTCATGTTCCCAGGGTCCTGGAATGGAGCCCCGCTGGTGCCCCCCCTCCCCTATCTCCCTCAAATAAATGAAATCTTAAAAATAGCCTTTTCAAGTTCATCCAGGTAGCTCTCAGCAAAGGTGGGACTTGAGTTAAGATCTTTTCACTATCCAGTTGGTGCTTTTGTCTGCAGTCTTTTACCTCTTCATGTCACCAAATTAAAGTTCTTAATTTATAATTTATCCCTGTTGAATCATAAATATATTTTTTAATCTCCTTTTCACCTTCTGTGACTCATAAACCCAAAGACGTGAAACTTCAGGTTACGGTATATGTACGATTTACCACTAGATGCAGTATTGGGTGTTGCTGCCAGTTGGTTTGGAATTTTAAAAATATGGAGAAAGATTCCTTAATTATAACAGGCATTTTTTCTTCAACCAAAGCATGTAACTCTGTAATTAGTGTTTAATAAATAGGAGTAAGAAAGGTAATCATGGAAAAGCAACACAACCAAAATTCAACACGAGTCAAACGAGACAACTTTTAAGATTTCTCAAAGGCTTGATGCTAGAGTTATGTATTTGCTCCCGTACAACAGAGAGACATGGTTTAAGCCACTCTAGGCAAAGAGGGACTCTAAAAAATCTGACCCACGAAAGAAAAGGGAACCACTGCTGGGTTTCAGGAAGGGTAGCAGGGTGGAGGATTCGACTGTTCACAGCCCAGGTGGAGAGCACCGCGTCGTGAGGCATGAGGCCTGTGTAGGCTGGGAGGGGCCCGGCCAGTTTGGAAGCTGTTAAACGTGCTTTCATCATTTTTTATTCCCCACAATGGCTGGTTCATGGCAAAGCTTCCTTCCATATTTGTGGGATCATTCCTAGGCTGCGAATACGCAAAACCATGGAAAGTTGAGAGGCAGAGGCAATTCTGAAAATCCTGTAGATATTTTTTAGAAGACACACGAAGAGGGACACAGCGCCTCAGTGGACCTGTCATGACCATTTTACCGTGTACTTTGGAATCCATAAGTCTCATTTCTTTCTTTTTCCCTAAATTTCTCCCTTTCTTATACCAACTTCTCCCCCCCACCCCATGTCCTTCCCCCCCCCCTCTGGCTGGTTCTTGAGATGCTTTATTTTTTGGCACGCCGGCAATTTGGAATGAAGTTCCAACTGGGTGAATGAAGTGCAAGAGATGACCAACTTTTCCCAGTTTGCCCAGAACTTTACTGGTGTTAGCACTACGGTCACCAGCCCGTGGAAACTCCTCAGATGTGGGCAAACCAGGATGGCTGGTCAAGGGATGTCCCTCCCTCGATGGGAGTCTGTCGGAAGCACCGGGACCTTCCTCTGAGTGTCTTCCCATCTGTTTCCTCAGCTACCAGGGCCCGGGACTCTTCCTTCCGAGGCCTTCCATTTACCCTCTTCCCTCCTTCCATTCTCCTGCTCTAGGTCCTCCGCCCTTCTCCCCACTGCCTGGATGCCAGGACTGTATTGTAATGTGCCACCGGGTCGCATAGCTCCTCTGCTGAAGGGCTTTCAGTCATACTTCGCTGCATCAGAGATAGAGCTAGAATCCAGAGGACAGGATCAGCCTCCTACTTCCATTTCCAGTATTTTCTCTCGGTTCTTTCTGACGTGAACTCTGGCACACAAACAGATCTACTTACGATCCAAATCCAAACAGATCTACTTACGATCCAAATCCACTTTTTATTTTTTTCGGTCATTTATCACACATTTATAGTCCCTGCATGGTTTAGGGATCGTGCTAGGTCCCAGGGAAAGAGGAAACGCGACAGACGGGTCCCTATCCTTACGTAAACTGCCGTCGATGAAGTTTTCCTCATTGCAGATTCAGCGGAGACACTAACATTTTACGCGTGCATGCTTGCACCCGACTTCACCTACCTTGTAAGAAAGGTAACTGAGGCTCAGAGAAACTACACCACGTATCACACAGATACGTGGTTCACCCCACGTGTGTTTGACCAGAAAGTTTCCGTCTTATTCCTTTATAGCGTACTGCTGCTCTGATGAGTTCATTCATTCATTCCTAGATCCTGTGAGACCCTTGGCTGGGCTGGATACAAATCCGATGGACCCACCAAGGTGCAGTTCACAGTCTGATGAACTCGACTCCATCACACAAGGTGCGGGCTCCATCAGTTCTTCCCCTGCTGTCACTGCAGTCTCTAGACTCTATGCACTCTGATTATCTGCACCCCTCCTTTGTCCCTAGATTAAACATTGTCTTCCTTTCATCTGTTGTATGTTTGTGCCTTGCAGACTCAGAGATTTTAGGCTCTTTGATGACTGAGATTGAGTTGTGTATTTTACAACAGCTTCTGTAATGCCCACCATACTGGGACTTCACACAGACCAAGTTCGTATTAAATACTTGATCGCCCAATTGCCTTGTTATGTTCTGCATACTTTCATCTGGATTGTCTCCTTGCTGCTCAATTTGGACATGGCTTTGGCCGTACCAGTAAGCTAAAAGTATTTTGAAAGTTGGCATGGTAACTTTATCAAATTTTTTATTTTATTTTATTTTATTTTATTTTATTTTATTTTATTTTATTTTATTATTTTATTTTATTTTATTTTATATTTTATTTTATTATTTTATTTTATTTTATTTTATTATTATTTTTTTTTATTTTATTTATTGAGAGACACAGCGAGGAGAGAGAGAGGCAGAGACACAGGCAGAGGGAGAAGCAGGCTCCATGCAGGAAGCCCCAGGTCTCCAGGATCACAACCTGGGCCGAAGGTGGTGCTAAACCGCTGAGCCACCCGGGCTGCCCCAACTTTATCAACTTTTGTGAGCCCAGCTCCTATCATGGGATTTGGTGCACGTGACAAAACACATACTCCTTAAATGGATGAATCACTGACTTAGGGGCTCTGACTTCCTCAGGGTAAGGAGGGATGCGTTTGGTAGATCCTTTTCCAAATGCTAGCCAAATAACCCCTACTCCGCAGGGATACATTCCAGAGCCCCAGCAGGATGCCTGAAGCCATAGATGTATTTTTTCTTTTACATACCTACGATAAAGTTTGACTTCTACATTAGGCACAGTACGAGATGAGGACAATAACCAATCATAAAATAGGACACTGATAGCAATGCACTGTAATAAAAATATGTGAACGTGGTCTCTCTCTCTCTCTCTCAAAATATGCTATTGCACTGTACTCACCCTTCTCCTTGTGATGATGGGAGTTGATAAAAACTCCTACATGATGAGATGAAGTGAGGTGGATGCTGTAGGCATTGTGACGTGGTGTTAGGCCACCCCTGACCGACAGTTTGTAAAAAGGAGGGTCATGTGCTTCGGGACTGTGGTTGATGGTGGGTAACTGAAACCGTGTGAAGCAAAACTGCGGGGAGAGAGGGTTACTGTACATCTTCATTGGGGACTTACTCTGGATTCTGAACGTGGCCATTTGTTTCCTAAATGAGTTTGACTTTGTCTTTAACGGCTCTCATGCCTTAGTATCCCCCAGTTTCTATCGGCCCCACACGTCTCTGACAGTTATCTCTCCTCTGCCGCCCTGATCATGTCATCTCATTCCTCAAAACCCTCCCCTGACACACAAAACAAGACCAAATTACAGAGTGTAAGTGTCAACTTCTTTATTGGTGCTGGCTAATTCTTTTTTTTTTTTTTTTTTTTTTGGTCTCATTTATCTCTTTTCATTGCTTTAAACATCTTTTTTTTTTTTTTTTAAATAAAAATTAAACTCCCCCCCTTCCATCTTCTAGTCCATATTTTGAAACACACTTTTCCCAACTCGGGGATGACTTTTCTCCCCATCGTAGCCATTCTTAACTTTAAAAAAAGTTTAAAAGATCAGCTCTGAGATTTTCCCCTTCCATCATGTCTTCTCTGACTCTCCTCAAAGAAAAAAGAAAAAAAAAAAAACAAAACAAAACACACAAACCACAAAGTCTCCCTATAGATAGTAAGCACATCTTCCAAAGGGTTCATTCACTTGGGATGAGAGTGATCTCATTTTACAGGTCTTATTAGGTAACTTTCCCACTCAATACTCTTCAAAGACTTTCTGCTGCCCATTACATTAGGCTGGCATTTAAAGCCTCAGATGATCTAGTCCTAATTTACTCTATACTGCACCCACCATACCACGTCCTGGCAAATTTTTCTTTGTCCCCAGCTAAGCTTTCTTCCCTCTGTTCTTTTGCTCTTAATACATCCTTCTGCCTAGAATGCTTCCCTTTGCCCCATGTCTGCATGTCCAAATCCTCCCAATAAGGGCCAACTCTTCCATGGGGCTTCCCCGAATGAGTTCTAGCCCAGATCCTTCCTGGAGCGCTCATGCTGGTTTCTTTGCATAACGTGTCACATTCTGCACTGTATATGAATTACCTACCAGGTGTCTTTCCTTATCTGCTCCCATGCCTGGAATATCCTTACTCTTCTCCACTTCGGTGATTTCTTCATTTTTTAGATATCAGCTCAATCCTCACCCTCAGACTCCTTCTAAAAGTAGCCTGACCAGGGCTACTATTTTTATTTGTATAATCATTGTCATCCACAATACGGTGTACTTGTTCATGGCACTTGTCACAGTCGTAATTTACTTTCAGTTGTATAATTACTTCATTACTGTCTGCCTCTCTTTTTATTTTTATTTTTTATTTTTTTTAAATTTTTATTTATTTATGATAGTCACACAGAGAGAGAGAGAGAGAGGCAGAGACACAGGCAGAGGGAGAAGCAGGCTCCATGCACCGGGAGCCCGACGTGGGACTCGATTCCGGGTCTCCAGGATCGCGCCCTGGGCCAAAGGCAGGCGCCAAACTGCTGCGCCACCCAGGGATCCCTGCCTCTCGTTTTAGAACTATTAGGGTTGTAAGAGCAAGTCACCAGCAAGTCTTTTGCTCCATCAGTGGACACGTTCCTAACTAGGCACAGTATTTGGATCGTAGCGGGTACTTAATTGATGTTAGTTGAATAAATGAATGAATGACACACATCCTCTATTTCAGGTTGGGGATGAAGTTTCCTAGAAGAGATCACATATTAAAATGATTTGTCAACTGATCGAGGCCAGCAGGATTTCTGAGCCGGACACTATTTGTTGAAGAGGCCAAGCACAGGTATTGGAGTTGCAAGGCTTTAGTTCTTCCAGATACTCTTTGTGGGTCTATGGGCAAAAGGGCCTGGGCTACGGTGAGGCAAGCAAGGCACCCAAGCCTAGGGTAGAAAATTTAAGTAGGGTTTTACTCACGGCTCAGAGAGTGTCTACTAGTCTGAATTTTGCATCCTAAGTACCTTGCTTTCTTCACCCCAGCCTCCAAGCCTTGAAGGCAATTTCCTTAACCTCTGTGAGCTCTGGTTCTCACAATTATAAAGTGAGGGTAAAAAAACTGCATCCACGGTTTAAGGTTGTTTTAGATGTTATATGAGACAGTATGATAAGATTCCTGGTGTATAGAACAACTCAACAGGTTAATTGGCTTTATTACCCATGGTCACTCGGCCTCGAGTAGAATCTTGAGGTCATAAACCCAGAGTAGGTTTGGATGGCATCACAAAGCAGGGATAACACTTTGAAGTTATCTGGAGAAAGAAATCAGAAAGCCCTCCAGACAGCTGGAAGAAATATATACACAGCAGGTATAAAGGAAGAGTAGAAAACTGCCAGACACAAGTTCATTTTCTTACTTCACAATTTGCCCAGGCCTGGAAACTTTCATACAATCAATAAAAACAAGTATTGGGGTTTTTGGTTTTTGCTTAATTCTAGTTGTATAATTTTTAAAAAACTTGTTCTACATCATCGCCAAATAAATTTTTTTGAGTCTGACTCGTATCTGAACATGAAGCAAACCTATCTTGTCTTTCTCATGGATGGTGAACTTTCCACTCAGGGCTTGTTTTCTTTATGAAAAAAAAAAAAAAAAAAACCACCCAAAAACCTGCTGCTTTGTTTCCAATGAATGGGTGTTCATCCAATATTACCTATTTAAAATATCATGTGAGAAACTCCTTAGTGTATAAAAAACATAATTGTCTATTGCTGTTCTCCAAAAAGGACAGCTGTTCCAAGTCTTTGGCTAAATTAACAAAAATATCATAAAAAATGTTTGCCAATCTATCATGTCACAAAGCTTTTTTTCCCCTCCCAAATCATACATTATCCTAATGCATACTTTTTAAAATAAGACAGATCACTTCTAAATGATTGTCTTTAAGATTTGCATAATTAGCTAAACTAAATTAACATCCTGAACTTGGTCATGATTGCCAAATTTGAAGGTCTTACTTCCATTTTTGTTGAAGAAGCTTGAATTAATTTATTCTCTTATAAAGCTTGAATGCATAATCAGTTTCTAATTTGAATAAGCAAACTGGCCCAGAAAATTTTGCAAATTACTCTAATAAGTTCTCTTGGTATTTCCCACAGAAGGCTGAACAAATGTTGATAGAGGGACACACTGTTTGCTTATGTCTAATCTTCCCATCTGAGTTATATAAATGTCACAAATGAATCTCGGACACATGTCCAATGTCAAATATCCATAAGATGGCCCTAGGAAGAGACAATCTACATATAGGACTGATTAGAGAAGACTAATTTTTAGCTTGCAAGAAACTGTTGGGATGCAGGGGATGAATAGAGCATAAAAGTCTGAGGGAAGCTTTTGAAAAAAAGGCACGTATTCAGAAACACTTTAAGTGAAGACGCTGTTGAGGAAAATAGAACCAATGCCATTTTCTTTCTGGAGGCCATGTGCTAGCCATGGTTATAAAGGCTTTGCGTGATTTTTCCTATTTCATCTTCATAGGGTCCCTTAGCCGCTGAGGAAATGGGATTCGAACCCTCGTCTGTCTGTCTTCATTTCTGGGTTCACGATTTTAACCGCTGAGTCAGTCATACATGGGTTTGGCTACATTAACCTATTAGCCTGCCTACTATCCTTTTACAACTAGGTGTTATAGACTAGTTAGCATTACTGGAGCAGCAGACAATTGCATACAGGTCCTTTACATAAAATCTACTTACGATAGAATCAAGGATGTACCCTACTTTACTGGGGGAGAAATACTCAACAGCATTATCCTGAAACCTGTAATTGTTCCTTAAGTGAGCATGGCCTAAGTTTGTTAGGGAGGCCTTTTATCCTTCTTTCAGGATGGGACAACTCTTTTAAGATCAAGTAAGAATTTAATAGCTGGTATTTGGGAAATTCAACAGACCTTTTTTAGAAGAAGAGCCCTTTCATGATGTGTGCCTGTTAGAGAGCAATGGGGATGCAAAGAGGAAAATCAAGCACTAATAGGTGCTCTCAAGGTAATTCCCTTTTGTAGTGCAAAGCAGGCCTTAGAAAGCGGGGCCTGAGCCCAGCAGGATGGCCCCCTACCTGTCTGGTGACCGTGAGCTGCAGGCCAATCATAGAAGAAGATATTTCAAATGATTTTACCGTGGGAGTGTAGCCGGAGGCTTTTGTATTGAAAACCAGAGATTACACTAGAAGTGCGGTGAGAGGAGACATCCAGCCACGATGAAAACAATAACCCCAATGACTCTTTTATAAGAGAATATGAGGAGGACTTTTGTTTTCATCTTTTGAGAGCAGCTTATTTAAAAACAGTCAATCAATCAACCAACTGATAAACAAGTTTTGGTAGCAAATTTCATTTAGCACCGTGATTTGCAGAAGGAATAATCCATTCACCATAACCAAATTGAGGAGACTTAGAAACGTGTGTGTGCGTGTGTGTGCGTGTGTATGTGGGTATGTGTGTTTGTCACCTCATCAGACACTGTAAGCGTAGAAGGAAATTGGAGGGGAAGCTACGGCAAGAAAATCCGATGAAGGTGGGTTTATGTGTGCTGTAAGGACTCGTGTGGTGCCTTTATTCTTCTATCGGGTCACTCGTTTATTCAACAAATATTCATTGCGTGCCTCTTACGTACTTGACACTCCTCTGGACACTAGAGTGTTTGCAGTGAACAAAAAAAGATAAAAATTCCCGTCCTCATACAAGTTACAGTGCAGGCTGGACGGGGGTGAGAGGGACAGATGAACATCCTACCTCCGTAAATTGCACACATTGTATGCAAACAGGTGACAAAAGTGATGGAACCGGAATCGTACAGTGACAAGGACACTGGGGAATGCTGGGAGAGACGCTTATTACTGTTTCAAACAGGGCAGGTGTTCTGGTCATTAAGGAGATTCAGTACAGTCTTGTTCATCTCCTTCCAGGTACACGATATGACTGCACAACCCGACCTTGCAGAACTTTGGTGGGGTCGTGAACGGAAACCACGTAGGGCCACAGCTGAACAGAGATCTTAAAGAAAAGCTGGTGATTCTCCGAGTGTCCTCTCCCCTCCTGGGGCAATCCCCGACTAGCTGATGGAGGTGACAGAGTCCTGTGGTTAAGGGCACAGGGAGCAGCTCCCTCTGCTGATGCTGATGATCAGGCAATGTGGTCAAGAAACAGACGTGCTGGCCGTTTGTTACGCACTATTACTGCTCATCCTGAGAAGAATAGAGGGTCAGAGTCAATTTTCAGTAGACGCTAAAGCCCAGCTGCCATTGTGTTTTTCTCAGGCACTGGAAGACAATGTGGAACGGTGGCCTCCTTTACAGAGCAGGGTTCAGTGCACTACAGGCCAACTCTGAGCCCCTACCTGTTTTGGATGGTCTGTGACGTAAGAATAATTTTTTACATTTTTAAGTGATTACCAAAAAAAAAAAAAAAAAAGAAAAAGAAAATCAAAGGATAAACCCTACTTTGTGACCCATGAAGATCACAGAGAATTCAAATTTTAGTGCCTATAAATAAAATTTTATTGGTACACAGCCACATGCATTCATAATGTATGGTTTACGGCTGCTTCCCTGCTACAACAACAGAGCTGAGAAGTCGTGTTGGAGTTGAATAGTTGGATTGAGATTGCAAAGCCCAAAATGCAAACAGGGCCCTTTAGAGATAAGTGTTGCTGAACCCTGTTTTATAGGAGTCACCTGGCTCATATCCTTCCTCAGAAATGTACACTCTCTCTTCCTGGGCATGAGACCCCTAGTGTACAAATCTCTGTCAACAGATCTTCTGACGGAAGAACCTGGGGGATGCAGCGAACAAATTCACTGGGAGAGTTTCTTACCTGCACTTCCTACTGTGGTGTATTGACGGTAAATTCGTAGCTCATTAAAAGCAATCCCACATTGGGACAGAACGAGGCAACTACGCATTTTATACAAGGCTCTGTGCTAGACTCTGGCCTTAACCCTCAAGGAATTTGTAGTCTAATTAGAGAGAAAGGCTCCAGAAGGATGCTAAAAATAGATGGCGCTTATGCTAGGCTAATGGTACAGCCAGGGATCCAGGGGAGAGCAGATCACTCAGAAGCGGAGCGTATCTTAAAAGTGGGGCATGTGTTCAGGAGAAAGAGCTAGACTCATCTCTTCTCTAGGCTGCTGCTTCTGCTCTTAAAGCCTAGTTGGGTTTCAAGACCTCTGCAAAGGCTCTGTGCAGTTGGTAAAAGTGGATTAGAGTCCAGTTCTTATCTTCCACCAAAAGCTTGCTTATTTAAACTCTTCACTAAAGAAACAAAACCAAACCAAACAGAATTGGTTGACCCAACATCGTATCATCAGGTCAAGGTTATAAAAGCATCACATGCTATTACTAGGCCACATACATCTCTGGTTTTATTTAAGTGTGCCTCACAGTGATTAAAGAATATGGCACACTTGTTAGACTGAGAGAGCGTGCAGTGATTTTTGGCATCACCAGCAACGTGGTAGGCTTAAAAGGGAAAGCTAATCAACTAATAAAAATAATTAAAGAGCACGAACCAAAGGAAAGGGTTAAGGAGAAGAACAGAGAAAGCAGTGAATAACATCTCAAATCGCAGCTTCACTCACAGTAGGGCCATCCCCATTTTTGAGTTAACTTTGCCAAATTAACTAAACCAGTATATATATATTTTAAATCTGTCAGAAATGAAAAATGAAAGATTGAGTTTTTCATTACGAAGCAGCATATCCTCCCAAGGATACAACTATGTTGCAGAATCAAGTCCACACAAAACCTCGACGTATATAAATTAAAGAGCTTTCTCCACAGCCGAGCACAGAAAATGAAGAGCACCTGTGAGCCAATGCGCCTGGGAAAGCACGTTTTCCGTAATTAAATAAAAACACGCTGCCTCCATCGTATGTATATTGTTGACTAGACAGACAAATTCACACCGTGAACTGCAGGATCCAGGTGTTGAGGGAAGTCTACCCGGTGGAGTGTCCTATCGCAACCGACTGCAACCTCGCGCTCACGGTGGAGACGCCAGCAGAGGCAGTTCTGGAGGAGAAAAGGAAGCTGGGCCATTCACTCCCTCTTAAGAAAACTCACACCAGTTATCTCCAAAAGACAATTAGGGGTTCAACAGGGAAAAGCGCTTCAGATCCTTCCTTCACTGGGGAAGGAGCATCTGGGAAATGTTTGTATTCCTTAGAACCTGCCCCATTTATTTCATTAAAGACTTCAAATCCCTGTGTTTCCTGCATCGTTACTGAAACCATAGTACACGTAATGGGGGGAAAGAGAAAGACTGAAAAATTAGAGCCTCAATGAGAACGAGAGCTATTACTGGATTTTACTCTGTAAAAAAAAATCCACCTGCCGCAGTGGATGCTGAACTACAGCGGTGACTGGGACAGCGCTACCCCCATGGAGCTTGTAGTTCTCCAGTGGCTACCAGCAGGCTCCCTAAGTTGCCTACTTCCTCATTCAGTAGCAGAAAGGCACACAACCTGCTGACAAGGGGCCCCTTGTCTTCTGGTCACTACTGAGGTGATTATAATCCGGGTATATCTGGGTATCTAATGACCCAGGTGACAAACAGTGTGCACCCATGCTGACGTGGAAACAATGAGTGATCATCTTTTTGAAGACAATAAAGATACTAGGGTCATTGGAAACTTGTATATTCACGACCTTCTTGTTAACTTCAGCTTTGTAGATCCTTGCACTCATCTCCATGCGAGTTTCTTCAGGTCTAGCTTGCTTTGGGGGGGGGGCGGGGGTGGTACTGGGGAGAGAAAGCTGCACCAGTAATAAATGAACTGAAGTCATATAATGAAAAGTGTGTACTTGATGGAAACACATTGACGGCCTCTGATCAGGTTAACAAGTAGCATAATTATAGCTGTAAATTAGGTAGATTAAACTCGCAGTGAATATAGAAAGGATTGGAGTAGAAAAGGGGAATGTTAGTTGGGAAATTTTTATCTGGGTCCATGTGATAAGTCATAGGTCCTTGAATAAGAGGGTACATATACACGATATTAAGAACAACGGATTATCATGACCAACTGTTACCAAATTAATAATAGAGACGATAATTTTACGTGTCGCCTAATGATTAATGGGAAAACCTTTGGAGACTGACATGTTCTATTCCTAACTTCTGCATTTCCTAGCTGTGTGACCACCTAACCCCTCCAAATTTCAGCCTTCTCACGTGGAAAATGATGATAATAATATGCAAGTAATAGGAGCATCGAACAGAATTATGATGATTTGTGTGAAACAGTCAATGTCGGCTGGTACACCTTATGTGGGCACAGTGGGTAGCCCTCAGTTCAAGAAAAATAGCAGCAGTAGTAGGACCAAAATGCTCTATACTTATGCATATTCAGTGTTCAGGACCGGAAGTATCTTTTTACTACTTTCAACTCATTTTTTCAACAGGAATCTACTGACTACTTCCTTTCTGGCCCTCATCGCTCTGGACCCCAAAGATACATTTACTTAACAAACACCCCTGAGAGCCCTCTGGGAGCTGCCTTCTTGGAGCCGAGGTTCCATGCAAGTAGAGAGGTTACAGAGTATAAACATAACGAATAGTCAAATTACAGACAGAAAGTGAGAGGCACTAAGCAAAAACAGAGCCTGGGAAGGGAGAGGAAGAGTCAGGGAAGCACAGCCCGTGTGCAGACATGGCCAGAGCTGACCTCACTTAGTGAGACGGTGGGAAATGCAGAAAGATTTAGAGGAACGGGAAGGAGAAGCATGTGGTATCCGGGGAAGAAGGCGCCAGGCAGAAGGACTCTCCGGCCCTGAGGTGGAGCTCGCCTGGTGTGCAGCAAGGACAAGAGGCCAGGGTGCACGGAGTGGAGCGAGCCAGGGAGAAGGGGTGGGGGGTACGTTATGGAGATACAGCAGGGGTGGAGTCCACAGCGGTCCACACACCACACTTCACCAACGGTTGATCCAGCTTCAGGCTGGGGCAGGGGAGAGTCTAAATCCAGTTCTGCGGTGCAATGTAAAGATCCATACGCTCTTTTGCACAAGATTGGCCAACCTGCTGTCCAAATGGTGAGCTGCCCCTGAGCCACATCTCGAAAAAAAACCTGGAAAGCTTTTTCTTGTAACTTTAATGGCTTTTTGTTTTACATGCCATGGCCAGAAGATCTAGTCCCTATCCGTTGCCAGCTTTTTTGGTAGTAATGCTCAAACCATGCATTCATAAGATACACCTTGCAAAATTAATAAGTGAAAGGAAAATAAGAGAAAATTGGCATGTGCCTTCTCAGAGGTCACGCCGTGTGGCACAAAGCTTGAGGCTGGATTATTTCATTAGGTTAATCAGCAAGTTAAATTTAGAACTGGAATCATATGAATGAATTCTGAGGCTGTGCTGTGTTTAAGGTGTGAGAGAAGCACGCCTGAGGTCTGTTAGTTTGCTAGAACAGGTGTCATGGTGTAAATGTGGAAAACAAGGTAATAAATGAATGCCCAGAGAATTATGTAATCTGCATCGCTCTTGTTATCTGTCATTTATGCTTGTATTTCAGAGTCGAATTTCAATAATGCTCCAATAACGGTAGGCTAAAGGACCCTTTCAGTTTTCACTGTCGCATTTTACAAAGTCAGAGGTTTTAATATGAGAGGAAATTTTAACTAGTGAACTGATGATTTTAATTCGATCGAATTTTTCTCATTTGCACTTTTTGATGATTATTTATGACTACTATAGATAATTAGGGGTTATATGTTTTCTCAGAATGCTGCAAACAGCATTATAAACACTAGCTGAGCATTAATTTCAATAGAGGTATGAGGCACTTTATACTTTTGACCTTTTATAAAATATTCTCTTGTTTTAAAAAAAAACTGTTTGTCCAAGTTACAGCTATGTGTCCAAATGAGACCTGGTATTGTAAGCAAGCTCTTGACTTCATATAGCATATTTAAAGTATTTGGTGGTAGCCATTGATAATTGTCCTCATAATAAAAAATCATTGGCCTTGTGTATTTTAAATGGAGCAATATAGCATATTGCAGATAATAAATTGCTATTACCTTCTAGTGAAAATCCTGTGCTTTTCAGCAGGTTTAACTATCTTCTTAGCATATCTAAAGGTGAAAAACGTAAGTTTCTGTGCCACGGACAAGAAAACAAAATAGCTTCTACATACACAAATGTAATGTTAACAACTTAAAATAATGGCCCAGCAGCATCATCTGCCTTTTCTTTATGATCAAACTGAATCATCTGGGGGACAGAAATTATATATATATATTTTAGATGATTATTTTGATGTTTCACCGACCATTTCTATCTTTTGCGTTAGCTTAGACGCCGGAGCTATAGGCTACGTCTAACACTGACTACTGACGAATTCATAGATGAGTCTTCCACGTCTGATGACTCCATCAATGCTAAAAGTCCTACTACCGAAATTGAGCAAATACATTTCCTAAGACCTCATCAACCTTGGTGCAGAGCGGAAGAGCAAAGAGCTCAGCTGAATTGATGAAAAGTATCCGAAGTCGTGCACAACTAATGATGGGGCTTGTAAAGTACAGCATCTCTGGAGAAGGGAACTGACTTGCCTTATATGCATCATATTTTTATCTGCATTTCAATACTGCTTGAATATGTACTTCATTACAGGGCACAACGAAAATAGAAGGGCACCTGCTAAGTCAGAGCCATAAAACAGATCTACAGCCTGCTGGCATGTGAAATTTCTCTAATTTATATTTTTTATGAAACTACCCTCACATTATGTGGTTGGGAGCATAAATAATAAAGCATGTTACTTAAGCAATTTTACATTTACTGTATTAGTAAGTAAATGCAATGGCCACCCTTATTCTCAAACAATAAAAACTACCCAGCCTTTTCATGAAAGATGATTGCAATTTCCATTGGCCTGTATATGCAATAAAAAACCATAACTCATCAAAATTTTAGCTATTTTCTCTTAAGATAGAAGAGCGTTTTGCTTGAACATTGAACGTGATATTAAATATTCATGAAACTGAAAAGAGTTTAAGGACTAAGTAAAACTCAAATTCTTTTCAACGAGATTGAAATTCTTTGTGAACCAGGTAAAAACTGCCACTAACCTGAAGAGGTGTTCGAGAACACTGTAAAGAGATTGTACGATATGTCCAAAGTGCTAGAGTTATTTGGAATTGATTTTTCTAAAAGGCCTGTTCCTCCTCTGAAATTGATTCATGATAACAGCCTCCATTTGGGTCAAACAGTATTTAACCGCTTGTAAATTTTAATTAAATGATTTGTCACTTTGAGCACATAGTTTGTCATCTTGCAACTAAACGATGTGTCTTTATCAGAAAATGACTCAGGGGGAAGGCATTCATCTAATTTGTCACTTGGACACCCATTAAGATAATTTGGTTGTTGCATAGGGATAAAGTTGAAGATTTGTAAAATAGAGTACGCCACTTTTAGTAAGCAGGATCACATTGTAAACTATTAAAAAAACATAATTTGCTCTGTAATTAAATTCTAATAAGTACTTTACTTCTGGTCATTTTTCATTAGCAGATGTTGAACTTTCTGAGAAGAGAAAATCCTCTAGCCGAATTTCGTATCTGCAGGAAAATAGAGGGCTTCAAGCGAAAAGCAATAGGCTGGATTAAAATTATCTGGGGGAAAAAACTCTTCCAGCAGAAGCACTTACATCACTGCGGACCCAGCTGAGACCTTGTCTGCGGCCTGGTTAATATGATCAGAGATAGCCTGGGACAGAGGGAAGGGGACAACTGATGAGTTATTGAGGAAATAGCAGAGATCATCAAACTTTTCTCCTAAGAAAGGTGTGTCTGGAAAAAAGGAAGGTGTTAAATATATTCATTTCAGTGCCCAAAAGTTATTAAAAAGTTAGCATGTGTGTGTGTGTGTGTGTGTGTGTGTGTGTGAGTGCGAGTGCTCAAGTCAAGCAGTGTGCTCGGTCTCTTCCTACACTGATACAGCGGTGACATTGCCCAACAAGGAACACATCTGTTAACCAAAAGTACAAAAATATGTTAGGATGTACACTTACTTTGAACCTGGAAAGTAAGATCCTTCCAGTCCTATTACTCTCAGGTTGCCCTGAAGGGCTTCGCGATATCACAAACTTGTGTGCAATTAAGGGAATTGCGCCCTCAGTTGCAGATTAAGGGAGATCTTTTACTGACCAAGAATCAAACTCCCTGACTCCAACTAAGTCCCTGGCAGACAAGAACCACGCATGAGATGACGCCATTCCCCGTCGGGGTCTATACGCTCACAGAGCACCAAAATCATCTGGAAGCCTTTAGAAAATTCTGATGCCTAGCCTCTATTCCATATATGCAGGTTCAATTGTTCCAGAGTAGGGACCAAGCATCGGTATCTTTACATCCCGACGTGCAAGCACTGGGCTGACACAGGCAGTATTTAAGTAACGTGCGATGAAGGGGAGAGGTCGGTTTCCGTTAGAATTATCCCACGGTCATTCAGACTTAAAATTGGGCGCTGTCCTGAGTTTCTACCTCTTCCTAACACCCTGCCCTTTAACCTTCCCTCCTCCCACCACTACCAACCTACGCAGCTGTTCATTCTTCGCTGCTTTCCTTTTTCTTTCTCCTCCTTGTGTTGCATGTATTCAGGCACATTTACTAAGGGCCGTTGAAAAGCTTTCCCAGCTCATGCTGTTTTCTTCCTCTCACAGGTCTTTTTATTCCACTGATAAATGCTAGGAAAATCTTGGTAAAACAGTCCTCATCAAATTATGCCTCCACTCAATAACTTCCAATGGCGTTGAGACCTGAAACCATCTATCCCTACACAGTTTACTAGTTATGTTAATGTGGCATTACCATTCAGTGGTCTTTATTATCAAAGTAGATTCTTGATCAGTATATAAATGAAACGTATTGCTCATTACACAGACTTTCTGAGACACCCATCCACTCTTCCATAAAAGGCATCAACAATTTATTCCTAAGACTTTTTAACCCTCTCACCTCAAAATCTTCTCCCTGCCGTGTCTGCCAATCCTCAGGAAGCTGCTGTATCGTTACCCTTCCCCAATCCGGACCGAGTTCCACACCGAAAGGCTGACTCAAACCAAACGTCAAGTTCTCAGTAAAACCTAAACTTGTCTTCATCCTCTGAGACACTATGAAATGTCTTGAGGAAGTCTTCTTAGTCACCTACATGAACAACAAACTCAGCACGGTCTTACCAACATGTTGTGTTAGTGACGTCCGAGAAGCCAGTCTTCGACATTTCTTCCAACTGAACAGTGTCCCAGAAATCTTTCTCACCCTGACATTCCAGATCTTGCACAAGCTGACCTCCAGCCACCTTTCTTACCTTCCTTACCATTCTGTTTTAACTACCCTGTATTCCGGACCATCTGGGCAAACTTTACTCTTTGTGGACCTCATAATCTTTCTTACTACCTGCTGTTCCCTCATACTGAAATCCCCCTTCAGTGTGGTTTTCCCTAGAACTAACATTTATGAAGACTTAAAAATACTATTAAACAACTAAGATTAGATGGCCTCTAAGGTCCTTTTGACTCTTTTTACTTTAGATCTATCATGGAACCTGTAATATCAGTGATACATGGAGTGAGAGATGGAAGAAGTATTGGCTGAAAGAATGGGATGGTGTTGATCAATGTATATGCACCACAAAATAATCTGATGGGCTATTATTTTTCTTAATTTAGAGATATTTACAAACTTGGGATTTTACTTCTTTCTTCCATGGTTTAAGTTTGCCTCAACATAGCTTTCTTGAAATCTCAGTATATGAACTTTTTGATTCTTCATCCTCTGGGATCATGATTGTGCTGTGAAAAATGAAATTCAACTGGCCTAGTGAGGTGTGCTTCATAAAGACGTATTGATTCTTTCTTAGTCCTCCAAGATCTTTTAGGGACTTCAAAATTGGAAGCAACTTCATTTTTCTGCAGGCCCATTATCTTTTTAGGCAGTAGAGCCAAGTTGACTCATCCCTAGCTGACTGGTCTCTGTTTGTTTAGAAAGAATGGAACACTGGGGAAGCCTTTCCTTAGACTGTTTGGGAGTTGGTGATGAAAAAAAAAAAAAAACAACTATTTTTGTTTCACTCTGATTCATGAAAGACAGTACATTTATATTCTCTAAGTGAGAATCCAGACCCAAGCATCATTCATACATCCATTTGGAAGAAGAAGGATGAGGAGGAGCAGGTAGGAAAATTATAAAACAAAAAGAGGTTCAAAATGAAACAAAAGATATAAATATGGAAAAAATACATTAGATGTTCTATAAGTGAAGACTTGACATAAAAGACTAAAGATGTGGTGAACTTTACTTTGGGACAGTGGAACAGAGAAAAAGTGAACCATAAAAGAAATTCATAGCCATAGTGATGAAGTGATTTCAAAATGTGTAGATGAGTATGTGTGTAGTTAAAGAAAACAGAAAATGGTTTGAAGGGTTCCAAAAAATGTCTGAAGTGAATTTCTGCAGAAGAAAGCAGGGAATCATGGAAGAAATATTTGATAAACAACAACAACAACAACAAAACAGATGAGACTTTTTCAGACTTAAATAGACATATGAGTACTGAGATTGAAAGTGCTCATTGCATAGCAGTCAAGATAAATGAAGTTTAGTACATACTCAGACAAATTGTGACGCTACACTGAACCGGCACAGGACAATAATAAGGAGAATATCTTAAAGGCAAATAGAAACAGAGGACAGATTTACCTACAAAGGAGCGACAATCTGGTTGACTGCAAATTTCTCAGGGGTAACTAGTGGATGTCAGGAGATAATGAATGACAGCTTCAAAGTATTGACGGAAGAGACAAAAAGCAAAAACAAAAGCCCTGAAATTGGAATTAGACATTTCATAAAACAATTGGAGGGGAGAAGGGTTAATACCAGGCCTGTGACACACTCATTCCCTATTGGGGTCCTGGTTTGGTGGGGGGAGAAGAGAAGTAGTGAATGACCTTCACGAACTTTCTTATAAACATGTCAATGGCTTTGAACAGACCTCTTTGCAGTCTGACAACGGTATTTCTTACAGATAGGGAGTCTTTGTGTAGAAAATGTTTTTTTTTTTTTTTTTTATAGGATATACGTGGTGTAACTAGATAGTTTATTGTAAATAAGCCTGGACTTCATGGATGTAAGGAGCACCGCTTGCTGGAGAACGGGGGGTGGTCATCTAGACTTTCCCCGTCTCTGTAATTATCAGAGTATAAAATGAAAGAGCTCCAAATCCCTGATGGCTTCTTCTCTGAATAATTTAGCATATATTGCCCAACAGGATTTTGTCTATCTGAAATGAAAACAGCTCCTAAAATAGGAAAAGAAACATTTTTGGAAGCTGCATATGGCGGTCTTGAGTTCCTGCAGGAAATGAATGTTTTGCCTCAGCCCACTGCTTGCCCATATCCTTGGACTCATTAATAAAGCTCGGTGCTGGGTAAGATCTATAATGTGCTGCAATGTTCTTTGACAATTCAACTCTTTGAGTTAATACAGCTGTCGTTCAAAAATCCTGAACAAGTTTTCAAGCTTACCTAGTGTAAGAGAGCTTGCCACCAACAGGCTCACACTGAATAATCTAAAAACGTTTTAACAAAAATAAAAGTTGACCCAGAGGGAAGGACGCTACTAAAGAAACAATGGTGAACAAAGAGAGTTGTGCATTTTGGTAAAGTTAATGAACTATTGATCAAAGAAAGAAAACATAACGAAAACAGTGGATATGTGTCTGTGTTTGCGTGTGACTAAACAGCAGAATAAAAATTCAAAACAGTACAAGAGTGTGTATGTGTGTGTGTGTGTGTGTGTGTGTGCAGATGAGAGGAGTTTGTTCGGTAAGTAAATCATACTAAGTTTCTTGTCTTTTTGGGAAGAGAGGTTACTGAATAAATGTAAACAAGCTAGAAAAATTTGTAGCTAACTCTGCATGTTAAAAATGTAAGAGAAACCAAGGAAAGAATAGAAATATGTACCATAAACATTTAACATTCAAATTAACAGAGGAAAAAGTGTGAAAAAAGAAACAGAGGGCAGGTAAAGAGGAAAAAAAAAGAACATGTAAATTTAGAAGCACAATACCCCCAAACATATAGTCTTTATGGACGAATATAAACATCTTTTTAAAAAAATTATTACTCTCAATTGAGTTAGGGAAATAAACCCTGGACTGCAATTTAGAATACAAAGTGTTCTCACAAAGTTCAATTAACCATTTTTATCTTCCTTTCCTATCTGATAAAATTTTGATATTATCTGATTTATTCAATATAGATTCTAATAATGTAGTGTTGTAGATTTTATTCCCCTACAGTTTTTCTCTAGAGAGTATGATATCTTCAATTATTCTTTATTTCCTTTATGTTCACTTAAGTATTTAGCCTTTAATTTACAAGACTTCATTTAGAATCACCTCCTAGTAATATCCAATTGGTGTTTATAAAGCTCAATTTCTCCCTTGAGAGTTCTGTCTGGGGGTTGTAGGAAGACGGCTTTTCTATTTTTCCCAATACTGCTTAAAGTACATTTTTTAAAGCATATTTAAAACCCTTAATATGTGTCATATTTTACATAGCCTCTTGTGAATCTTTCCTTATGTCAAAATGATCTATCTAGAGAAAACAGGAGTTACTGGATTGGCTTATAATTAAATGACAGGAAAGAAAAAAAAAAAACGAAAAGGAAGACTATTGGGGTCTTTAGAGGCAATTCCTGATTCACATCTTTCTCTTCTACCGTTCGACTGTCATTTTTGACAATACAAATCAAAATAAAATGAAATCAGAAAAGCAATATACGGCCACCCGTATTTTATCAGGTGTGTAGTGAGGAATTTAAGGTCACCCCAGGAGAGGCCTTTGCTTTGCTCCTGGCTTCTGGGAGGTGACCCCTCGGCCTCTAAGATGCCATGCTTGATAGGAAGGGTGTCTTGGGTGTCTTGGATGGATTGGGTGTCTTGGCCCAGCCTGAGAATTACAACGTGGTGGAGAAGCTTTGAGCCACATCCACAGTGTGACTTAGGGCGGGGGCTTTGGGTCACGTGGCATCAGCTCTACCTTCTGAAGGCCTGGCAGCAGACCCATTAGGTGGGCAGTCAACTGTGTATCCAGGATAGAGCCCCAGTAAAGGTCTGGGACACTACGGTTCAGGTGAGCTTCCCCGACAGGTTGTTACCCACCAATACTGGGGAAAAGAACTTGGTCTTGACTCCAAGGGGGAGAGGACAGTGGAAGCTCCATGTTTGGAATGCTTCCTGGACTTGGTTCCATGTTCCTCTCTTGGCTGAGTGTCCTATGTGTCCTTCAGCTATCATAGACAGCAACCAGAGCTACAGCCGAGGTCAGTGATTTCTGTGCAGTCCTCCTAGCGAATTAGGAAAACTGAGGGAGGTTTTGGGGGTGCACTTAGCCGGTACCGGGTAAAATAAAAGTGCTGAACGCATGCTCAGCCATGCAATTATAAGTTTATTTCCTTCGCCATGACTTGTCAATAATGAGCAAGCGTTGTTGAGGACTGGCGTGTTACGCACACGGAGAATTCTGATTCTGTGAATCAATTTTAATTCTAAGCAAGGCTATTGGTGACCGTTCCTTATATTAGTAAGCTGCTTAACCCGTGCAGTTTTAATGTGTTTTTTTTTGTTTTTTTTTTTTTAAAACGGGCAGCCTTGCTTAATGTCAACAATATGAAGTAACTGGCAGTTATTTCAAAGGCTGCTTTTGTGTGTGTTTTAGCAGCAAATTTTGTTGACACTCACTGGAAACCCATCTTTAGGGCAGAAAATTTGGCAGATGCTTTTGTTCAGCGGGTTTCTTGACAACTGTGTATGAAAAGCTATTTTTTGCCTTTCACAGGGACTGGTCAAAGGCTGAGGTTTGCTTTTGGTGACACTGCGTTAATTGTCTCCCTTGGGGCTGCCAGAGAGCTGAAGGCAAGTTAGCATTTCCTGACTCTTGCTTCCTCTTGAGTCCATGCTTCTTGCCTTCTAAATGCACTGTTTATGCCTGCAGCGTGGCTGGCTGCCACCTTGCCTGCTTTGCTGGGACTTCCTCTTTCACCTTTTTCTTATGCTTGTCTACTGAATTTATGGGAGCAAGTGTCTAGTTCCCGGAGCCCAGTGGCTGCAGTGGGTCCCAGCTGGGCAGGGTGGTACTTCCGAGGAGGAGCAGGGTTAGGAAAAGGTGAAGCTCTTGCTCAAAACTCCGTGACCCTTCCGCTGCAGGCATTTGGCTCCCTTAGTACATAATGGTGCTTCGTTATATTTATTCTCAGTATACATTTTCGGTTTCGAACTCGAGGTCTCATAGAGACTGAGGAGACATCCCAATAGTCAGGCGATGATATTTCAGTCTGGGATTTATTTATTTATTTATTTATGACACACAGGGTTGGAGATCAAAACCTATAGGGAGACATCAGGGCATGAGAAATGAAACACGAAAACAAAAACAAAAAAGCTCACAGTGATCTGATACTTTTCTTGTATCATTTTATCAGTGTTTTCAAATAAATCAAAGGCTGTCTCCATTGAATTGTGTGTTTTTGTTTTTGTTTTTTTTGTATAGGTTGCTCATAAGACGAACGTATGCCTGAATCCTTTGTTCCACTCTCTCTACTTTGTTATCTGAGGACTGATCCTCATACTACTGACTTCTTCCGCTATTCAAAGACCCGATCACGGTGACAAACTCACGACGTGTGTGTACGTGCACGTGTACATCATATAAAAATATTCTGACCATTCTAAAGGAGGTAAAGCCTGAATATTTTATTCCCTTGATTAAAATTGTTCACAATTCTCAGTAGCAAGGGAAGATTAGATTCCTTGGCATGGCTTTTATATGATGTGGCCTGTGGACTGTGCCCCCCCCCCCAGGCCAGTCTCAAGAAATAGAGTTCACAGCTATAAAGATTTTTTGTGACTCTGCTCCACTCTTATAGAAAACATCTTTAGTAGGAAATAGGTTGAGCCTTTGAAAAGAATAATTAGTTAAATGTCTGTTAATTTTGCCTTCCCAGTATCTATCTCATTCTCTTCTGCCCACAGTAACTTGATATTAAACTACATTCTTCTCCTGGTCTCAGTTTGAAAAGGACTGACCCCAGGGTGCTTGGGTGGCTCAGTCGATTGGGCTTCCAACTCTTGATTTCAGCTCAGGACATGATCTCCAGGTTGTAGGCCCAGGCCCCACGTCAGGCTCTGTCCTTAGCATGGAGTCTGCTTGTGTTTCTGCAGCTCAGTGCCTCCCTCTGCTTGCATTCTCTCTCTGAATAATAAATATATGAATAAAGAAATCTAAAAAAAAAAAAAAAAGGATTGAGTCCCCACTTGATTCTACACATCAGCTTATCCTATTCCTCTGGGTGTAGTAGATAGTTAATGAAGCGCTTTGGGCCATGCAATAAAAGCAGGTCCCAGAATATAGGTAGGAGCAACCAGAAGAAATCGCTTTTTGGCCCCCTGGATATTGTGTGAGAACGGAAGGTCCGTAACTTATGAATCATTTTGCTACTACAGAGAGAGAATTAGAGTTGTTGATTGTTAGTGGAGGCACCAGAAGACGGAACTGGTATCATGGGTGCTGGGTAGATAGACAAATGGGAAATATAACGGGTCAGTGACATTCTCTAGCAGCTAGATCAAACCTTACCTAAAGGCTACCTCTTATCTGTTTTTCCCTAGATTCACGGGGATATAATCGACATACAACATCACATATGTTTAAGGTCCACAACTTTTATACACGTGTATGTTGCAAAACTATTACCACCAAGGAATGATTTACCTAAAGCGAATCTTTTCAGTTACATGAACCAATCTATTATTTTTACTAAGCTATTCTGAGTCTTTGGCTGATGCTTTAAAACATTACAGTCCTACAAACCGCTGCTTACGCCATACAAAACGTATAATCTAAGTATAAAATTTTCTTTATTTTATTTTTTATTATTTTTTTTTAATTTTTTTATTTATTTATGATAGTCACACAGAGAGAGAGGCAGAGACACAGGCAGAGGGAGAAGCAGGCTCCATGCACCGGGAGCCCGATGTGGGATTCAATCCCGGGTCTCCAGGATCGCGCCCTGGGCCAAAGGCAGGCGCTAAACCGCTGCGCCAACCAGGCTTTCCCAAAATTTTCTTTATTAATAAAGTTCTTTTTCTTTTTTTAAAAGGCTTTATTTATTTATGCATGAGAGACACAGAGAGAGAGGCAGAGACACAGGCAGAGGGAGAAGCAGGCTCCATGCAGGGAGCCCGATGCGGGACTCGATCTAGGGTCTCCAGGATCACGCCCTGAGCTGAAGGCAGACGCTCAACTGCTGAGCCCCCCAGGCGTCCCTAAAGTTTTTTTTTTTTTTCATATGAACTAAGCAGAAATAATCATTTTACTTTACTAACACAAAACTAATATGTAGAACCTGAGATTTAGGAGTTTCCCAGTCTTCACTCTACTTATCCTTGGGCTGATTAGCGCTGGTCAGTTGAATGTGCTCTAGTGATTTGCACCGTGTTTCTTTAGTCGGCCTGGATCATCTTCCTGCGGTCTTATCCCCGCCTGCTCTTCTCTTCACCTGCTGCATCCCTCTTACTCACTTATGCACTCCAGCACTGCCCTGACGTGGGACGGAGAAAACAATCAGAAAACCAGCATCCCATTTTAGCTGGTTGGATGCAGTCCAGATAAATTCACTATCCAGTAGAATCAATCAGTAGGGAAAAATAAGTCATTATAAAAGTATGAGTCACTTGCTTGTTTTCTCTTCCAGACAGGCTAAATATTTAATAAGAATCCAGGTGTTATTTATTCATTTTTATTAGGTCCTTCTGACACCCAATCCTGCATTGTGATGGGCAATTAAGGTAAATATACGCGTAAGGGAGAAAACTTCGCTTCTGGGAAACTATTTTCACACCAATCCCAGTCCAATTGAGTTATAGCTTAAATATCTCTTGCTTAAAATATTTATTTATAGGTAGTGGATATACTTTAAACTATTTGTATTCTCTCATTCATGGGAAAATTAGAGACTCTGATTGGTAGGGCATCTTTTTTTTTTTCCCCTGCCGATATGTAATTAATATTGTCATTGATTTTGTTATCTACAATGGTGTTGGTGCTTATTAAAGTTTCCTAGTAGCTTTGTGATTGCTTGCATGTAAATAGGTTACAACAACACAATTGTTTAGTATGCTTTGAATATTTGCACTTCTTTTATATGGTTTATCTAAATTTTACTTGGTTATGAAATTCCTGAGGATGGCTCAGTTCACATTTCCAGGCTTTTTGGAGAGTGAAAACTGAATAATTGGGATGGCCTGAACACAAAGAATTTGCTAGATTACAGTTCAGTCAACCCATATAATTACAGTGGGCTTATTTCCCCAACTAATTCCTATTAATAACAACTACAACAGTAATAGTCAATACATACTGAGTGTTTGCTATGTGTCAGGCATTTTTCTAAGTTCTTTGCAGGAAACAGTTCATCAAACCAATCCTGTTATTTGCAGTATTTTCCCCCCATTTCACAGATGAAGAAACGGAGACGTTTCTCAGAAGTAACTGAGAGGCAAACAGAGAGGTTATCTGCTTAAGGTTTTGGAATAATAAGTAACTGCTGAGTAAAGCTGTTCTATCTGCTGTCTTTGAAGGAAAGAATTTTTGTTTATTTACTGCTGGATCCCAGGCTTGGAACGTTGATGGAGTAGAGGGTAGGCGGTACCGATGTGCTGAATGAAGGAAGGAAGGGAGGAGGGAAGGAAGGGAGGGAGAAAGAGAGGGAGGGAGGAAGGGGGTGAGGGAGGAAGAAGGAAGGAAAGAAGGGAGGGAGGGAGGGAGGAAAAAGGAAGGAAGGAAGGAAGGAAGGAAGGAAGGAAGGAAGGAAGGAGGAAGGAAGGAAGGAAGGAAGGAAGGAGTAGCACCAATATTAAAAAAACAGGGGGTCTATCATCAGGATCCCTGCATTTATCCCCAACACTCGGCTGCCTCAGAGCCAACGGGCAGCAAGTGGAACTGTGCCCTATGGAAAAGCAAGAAGAGATATTTAAAATAATAACTTAGGGATCCCGGCCACATCTGGAATCGGGATTAGCACTCTATGTCCCTAATCTCTAATTCTCTCCAGGACTCTTGAAGGGAAGAATGCTTATTTCTTATTTAGAGTTAACAAAACGGGGGCTCAGAGAGGTCAAAGGACTGACCCAAAAGTCTGACGACTAACAGAGATTGCATAGCAGCAATGTCCACAGTAGCCACACTGTGGAAGGAGCCTCGGTGTCCATCGACAGATGATGGATAGAGAAGCTGTGGTCTATGGATACCCTGGGATATTCCTCAGCCATTAGACACGACCAATACCCACCATTTGCTTCGACGTGGATGGAACTGGAGGGTATGATGCTGAGTGAAATGAGTCAATCGGAGAAGGACAAACATTATATGGTCTCATTCATTTGGGGAATATAAATAATAGTGAAAGGGAATAAAGGGGAAAGGAGAAAAAAAATGTGTGGGAAATATCAGAAAGGGAGACAGAACATGAAGCCTCCTAACTCTGGGACACGAACTAGGGGTGGTGGAAGGGGAGGAGGGCGGGGGTGGGGGTGACTGGGTGACGGGCACTGAGGGGGGCACTTGACGGGATGAGCACCGGGTGTTATTCTATATGTTGGCAAATTGAACACCAATAAAAAATAAATGTATTATTAAAAAGAAAAAGAGATTGGAGCCTACGTCTGGTTAGACTCCTTCTATGAGGCCCGAGTTCCCGCATGTCAGACGGTAACAGCAGCTGACGCTTAGTAAAAGGCGGCATCCTTGTATGGTCCTACATGCCTCCGTCATGGAATAAATTTCCCTTGACACCCCCAGGGGCAGGCACCGCTAAGATTTCACCAGGGAAGGGAACGGCTGTGGCCCCACCCGAGGCCATACAGCTCAGAGCGAAGCTGGGCCTGCCCTCGCCATCCTGAGTCCTGCCCAGCTCAGTGCGGCGGGGGCTGGAGCGGTGCCCACCTGCTTGAAGGGATCAGAAAACAGTATGTCATAAATGCAATTTCTATCCACAATACTTCTGCAAATTCTAGGCCTTTCTTTTTACTACAAGCCTCCTTCTGCAAGCAATGACTGTTTTGGGGGGAGCTGCATCCCTTGCAGGAAGGCAGCCCTTCTCTTGATGGTGTCCACATCTAATCAATCTACACAGATGAGGCATGTTGCTTCCTTTCGTGTTTCCTTTTCCAAAGAGGCAAATGGAAAAAAAAAAAAAATTGGGTCTACTGAATATTAAAATTAAAACAACAACAACAACAACAACTTTTGAGCTGATTGCATTCCTTGGAGCACAGTTTTATAGGAATGGTTTTCAGATATTTCTACCGATAAAGAAGACTGTGATTATTCGCTGTATGTTCTTTCAAGATGGAATCACTCCATAAATCTTGTTTTTAAAGATTTTGTTTATTTGACAGGGAGAGGGAGAGAGCACAAGCAGGGGGAGCAGCAGAGGGAGAGGGAGGCCCCACCCCAGGTCCCGGGGTCATGGCCTGAGTGGAGGGCAGACGCTGCACTGACGGATCCAGCCCGGTGACATGGAATCTTGGGCGCTGACTGTCATGATCCTCCCTTCTTGCCTTTTTTTTTCTTTTTTCCCCTTTTACAAAAAGGTTTTATTTAAGAGACCATTTTAATAAGTACGAATTTTAAATGTGGCCCGATGAAGAAATGTTCTTTAGTCACTTTGGAGGTAAAAGTTACATTCATGCCTCTGGTTTAACATTTATTAATTTTCCTTTTCCTCCCCCTGCCCCCCCCCCCCACCAGCCCAGGTTTGTTTTTCTCGTTCTCTCCATCTATTTTCTGGACATTAGCCTAATCCTGAAGACTAGAAGCCCAATTTCTGTAGCAAATTACGAACCACTGAGCTTTAGGACTAATGTACCCTCTTATTTCCACAACCAGGTTTTTTGATATTGATGAAACACCGAATCAGGAGCAACGGACTTGCTCAATTTTTAAAGTGCCATTGACTCTTCCTACTGATAGCTCTACATGCTAAATAGTCAGGAGAAGGAAACAGAATCCACACCACTAAGAGCTGTTCATCCTCACTGTTGCCAAAGCACGGTAACATTAATAATAAATGACTAGTTTTGGAAACAGTAAGCAAAAAAGGTATTTTGGGCTGAGTCACTGAGAAACATTTTGCATATACGGAATTTTTTCTTCAACATGGGAGGAAAAAAAAATGCCACAGATCATCTTTCTAAACAACACGGAATAAACTGGTGGTGTGAGACAGTGACGAAGTATGTTTACCTAATTCGTAAAACCTCTTCCGATTAAAAATCCCTTATGCTTGTCAAGAGAGGAATCAGTACTTTAAACAAGCTCCAGGATCAAATAATAGGACTAAGAAATTTTTGTGTCCTGCCTTCCCATTTTTAATTCTCATTTAGGTAGCTTTTCATGGGAACTTGTGCCATTACAGGACTTTGGGGCTGTTTATTACGAAATAAAAATGTTTTTCAATATCTTTCATACTTAAGCCCCCACGTAACAAATCTCCAAACTGGACCCGGGACACAGAAGTCGCGTTTATCAGGATTATCTCAAGGCCTACTTCACATCCATACCTCTCCGAGTCCTCGTGGACGTGACTTTTCTTAATTCATTGAGTCATGTAGGCATTAATTCAACAAATAATTAACAGCTAACTTTGTGCCATCTGCCCACCCCGGTTTCTTTTCCTTTATTATTTTTATTTTTTTTATTTTTATTTTTTCCTGCCCTGGTTTCTGGGGATAACGTTGTCAATCAAGCACTGTCCTGGTGAAATTTACATTCTAATTGAGGAGGGAAAAAAAATAAAAAAAAATACAAGACTTATTTATTTAATATCAATGAGATAAAGAAATAAATGGATCAGTAAAGGTTGATTGGGAATGTCAGGGTGGAGGGTAATCAGCAGAAAGATGGTCGGGGAGGGGGGCCCGGCGAGAGTGGACACCTGGGCAGAGCCCTGAAGAAGCCAAGGAAAGGCCACGGGGCAGGGTCCGTGTGTCAAGACACGTTCTAGAACTAGCACCGAGGTCAGTCTGATGGAAGCAGGCCGGCCGAAGGAAAGAAAATTAAGAGATGATGTCAGGGTAAAGGAACAGGTGCCGGTCATGCAGGGTTAGCAGGACGACGATAAGGTCTTGGGCTTTTCCTGCAAGAAAGGGAAGGCTCCAAGAGTTTTGAGGGGGAAACAATGAGATGATATGACTTATACTTTAAAAGTTGGGAATAGGGGCGCATGGTCGGCTCAGTCTGTTAAGCACCCGACCCCTGGATTCAGCTGAGGTCGTGCTCTTAGGGTCGTGGGATCGAGCCCCGCGTCAGGCTTGCACTCGGGGCAGGGTCTCCTTGTCCCTCTCCTTCTGCTCCCCCCCCCTTTGTTCTCTAAGTAGATAAATTAAATATTTTAAAAAATCAAGCACATACATACGTACATAAGCACATAAATAGAAGTTGGGAATAGACTGCAGGTGAGGGAAGAGCAGCGTGGGGGAGCATTTAGGGAGTTTTGCGCCAACCCAAGCTGGAGGGGAAGGTATCAGCCTGTGTTCCAGCCTCCAAGACGAGTGGTCACAGTCAGTGTGTGCACACGCGTGTACAACCCGTACTCCGGGCACGGCCCGTAGGGTTTATCTCCAGCACAGCCCTGGCCCCTCGGCTGCCAGAGGTGATGGACGGGAAGGAAGCTCGGCCGGGCCCACGGGGCGAGGGCGAGGCCACAGCCGTCAGGGGGGCCTGGCAGCCGGCTGGGCACCTCGCCTCCGTCGGGGGCAACTCTCACTAGTGGACTGTGAGCAGGGGAGGGCTTCCTTTTGGGCTAAAACACATAATATAGGGAATCCCTGGGAGGCTCAGCAGTTTAGCGCTGCCTTTGGCCCAGGATGTGACCCCAGGGTCCCGGGATCGAGTCCTGTATCGGGCTCCCTGCGTGAGGCCTGCTTCTCCCTCTGCCTGTGTCTCTGCCTCTCTCTCTGTGTCTCTCATGAATAAATAAATAAAATCTTAAAAAAAAATTTTAGAAAACCACATAAGATAAAGGAAAGTGCTTAGCATTTAACAGTGATTTTGACAATGGCGAAGCGTTATCTAGAAAGGTCTTGAAAATGGCACTTTCACGAAGAATTTCCATCACCTAGATTTCTCCTCCTTAGGACCAAAGGGCAAAAATGTCCAGGTCAGTTTCTATGCTCTGTGGAGAATGACTGGTCTGTTCTTGAAAATATAAAACCGAAACCCACACAGGGTTTTGAGGCATGCTGGCCAGCTGCTACCCTGTTCTCCTGACACGACTGTGGCCTTGGAGCCAAGGCTGGGAGCTGGCCTTCCATCAGGATGTCAGCCTTCTATCCTATTCCAGCTTTTCAAATAGGCCTTATTTATGTACGCCAATTTTTGTGATTATTTAAGCATTCTTGAAGTGACTCCATTCGGGCACATGGATAACATACCAGCTAGATGCTATCCTCTCTTCTCCTTCATCACATAATGTTATATTTTTCATTCCCAGGGTCAGCTAATTTTATTTATTGCTACTGCCTATAGCCCTTAAATATATAAGAATCTCCATACACATCTGTATAAAATAAAGCCTTGAAATTATTTCTTCAAAACAGCCATCATTTGCATTTAGCAGGCAGTGCAAATTTATCTTTCTGTATAATGCTGCTACATCTTAAAAAGGCAATATCATAAATGAGATTATCCCTTCAGAAAGCAATCCCAGACTAAAATAAATCAAGATATGGAAACCTTACAAATGGCCTTTAATATATTGGATATTACCAGAAAGTATGTGCAACTTAAATGTTTTAAGACAACGATTTATTGTTGAATTTCTAATGTAGGTTTTTCCCTTTAAAAATATATTACCAGCCTCTATCCAATAGTATTAATAATCTCCCACCCTTTTATAGCCGAGAAAGTCAGCATAGGATTATATAAATCAAATCTTCTAGTCCTGTTCCTTCATTACAGGGATGGAAACTGAGGTTCAGAAAGTGAATAACAGCTAGTGAACAACAAAGACAAGAAACTACTTCATCTGGGACCCCCGGGGGGCTCAGCGGTGAAGCCTCTGCCTTTGCCGAGGGCATGACCCTGGGGTCCCGGGATCGAGTCCCACGTCGGGCTCCCTGCATGGAGCCTGCTTCTCCCTCTGCTGTGTCTCTGCCTCTCTCTCTGGGTCTCTCATGAATAAATAAATTAACAATCTTAAAAAAAAAAAAAAAAAGAAAGAAACTAATTCATTTAACTCACTAAGAATTTTTCTCATGACATTACATCAATTTCATCTGACTTTTCCTCATATAAAACTCTATCTCCAGCTTCCCTATAATCAAACAGAGCACAATAAACCTGCACTATGTGGAGGTCACAGCCCAGCTTTAATATTTTTTGGCTAATGAAAATATTCTACAGAGTTTTTCCTAATAGCAGATAAAAAAATCGAGGCCATTCCAGGGAGATGAGGGACAGGGTTCTGACCTTGGTAATTTCAGTCTTTGCTTTGTTCCTGGATAAACATGGGAGCTGATGGGGAAAGGAGAAAAGGCAAAGCGGAAGGAATGGCAAAATCATGCCACTTCTTATCATCCTGGTCATATCAGTTACCATACGATTTTCATGGCAAAAGAAAGGCAAAATTCAGCCAATTTCCTTAGGTTTGAGAGGAAGGATTGGGAAGTACCGTTCTTTCTTTCTCCTTTTTTTTTTTTTTTTTTTAAGACTGATTTATTTTAGAGAGAGGGAGTGGGGATGGGGCATGGGGCACAGAGGCAGAGGGACCGAGAAATATTCAAGCGGACTCTGCTGAGCGTGGAGCCCATTGTCAGGTTCGATCTCAGGACCCTGAGATCACGACCTGAGCTGAAACCGAGAGTCCGTTGCTTAACCGACTCTGCCACCCGGATGCCCCAGGACCTACCTTTCTAATAAGCCAGCTGACACTGCACCTATCTTCAGCATGTTCCCAAACAAAGCGACATTCAGACTCAACCACAGCCTATGAAGGCAACAAAACAGGCCTGGTCCTTTTAGCCCCTATTTTAAGTTTCTACTGTTGGAAAGTTGGTTTGTAAAGGAATATTTTTGAGGGTGTATGACTCCCACATAGACATTTCAGGGTCCCTCTTCCCCCCCGCCCCGAATGAAAATCAAATAAGAGCTAGAGATAAAAACACATAAGCTAATGTGTGTAATGTAGTTATTAGCACGGTTCCTGGCGATGGTTAATAGGTCAGTAAATGCCTCCAACGATAATATTGACAACACGTTATAACTGACAATGTCATTGTTCCTATTTTTATTATGTAAAATCATACAGTGTCCAACCTGCTTGTTACTTTGCCCCTACAACGCTCTGTACAACAGCCTTGAGACACTGGGCAGGTAAAGAGCTGCGTTTACTTAATTGGCCCAAACAGCAAGGTGATACGGAGCTGGAACGGTCTTGCCTCCTCGAACTCCACGTGGGGACAGAGACACTAAGAGGAAGACACAGAAAACACAGAATTTTCTTCACCTCTCAAGTTGTTTGAAAACGGAAAAAGAGGTGTATCTTTAAAACATCCCGTCTTTATACGACCACACCACCGTTTTAGGAAGGAATCCCCAGTTGTCATGGTGAGGGCCCAGCAGAGCAGATCAGGAATGTTCCTGATGAAACAGTTGTACATACTAATGCTCTGTCTAATGCTGCGATGACATCTGAAGATGCACAGTCCCCTCCATCCGCCGAGGGCCTACCTTCTTCCCTCTTTTCCTTGCTGCTGTCTCCCGGGCAGGTGATTTTAGGATAATACCTGTAACTACTCAAGAGCTCTCTCCTGATGTGTACTTTGTTCTCTGAACCCTTTTAAGCTGTAGCTTCTCTGATTATTTTGGTCCCAGAGTTTCAGGCCTTTTACACATTGTTATTCTAAATTCCACGAGTCACTTACTGGCTCATAACGCAGGTCTTCCAAACCCCTTTGAGTTTGCACATGCTGTTCTACACTATTTGCCCCCATTTTTCTGATATTAGCCAAAATGACTAATATGAAAGCTGCCCAGGATGGTTCAAAATGAAAATAATGAGCTCGCTGAGGAGTAAATAATACTGATTTATGAATGACAAAGTTTTGCTCACAAACTTTACTTCTGGTGTAAGTAGTTTGCTATGATGACTACATATCCTACTATGGAGCAAAACAAGACAAAACAAAGCAAAGCAAAAACCCCAAAACAAACAAAAAATTGTTAGAAATGATGTAAAAGTTTCCTTTGGTAAGCCAATATGCTTTTCCTCGAAATGCAAAGAGTCGTATTTGCTCATTAATTTTCATTGTAATTTAACAAATTTACAGCAACCACGTTCCTATTGGAAATACACATTTTCTAAAACATGTTAATGATGTGTTAAGTAGAACAAATTAGCTTACTTGGCATTTTTTTTCCCTCAACATCCTTCTGATGTGTTTTCTCATACTGAAGAGGCTGGGAAGCTAAAAATGACATTCTCTGACTCCTCTGGAGTTAGGTTTCCAGGCGCGATTTAAAATCTGAAAATCAGATGAATATGCTCAAAACTTAAAAATCAGAACTTCTAACAGTTGACCAGGGAAGCAGTGGTGTGTGGGCCCCCCTTTTGCTCATGTGAGATTTATAGATGTGGTGGTGTCTGTCTGGAGTTCACGGTGCCGGCTACCCCTTGCTGATCTCAAGAGTCTCATTAAGGCGGGAATTTTCCAGAGAGGCCATAGTTCTATAATGGACTCCCTGAATACTTCAGCTTCCTGGTTTGGGGAACAGTAGCCCTCTGGGTGGAAAGGTATGCAGTGTTGTTTGGGGAGCCTGTCCTGAAGGCCAGCCTACAGCCTGTTACTGTAGTTCTCTCAAACAATTTTGTCAGCCTATTTCCTCTAAACAGCAGCTTTCAGCCTATGAATCTAGGGTGCTTTTTTTGTGTGACGAACTTTCACTAATTCAAGTCTGAGGTCTTGAGATGAAGGTTCAAGGCACTGAATATTTTTGAAGCTTCTCCAAAGTCACCATTCTACTCCATAATTTTCTACCCACATGGTCATTTAGTAACTCACAGAAGCAGATTCGTCAGTCGACTTTTGTCTCCGTTAACCAAATCTCCACTTTTGCTACCAAGCACTATGATCTATTTTGTATCTTCTCTTATGAACAGATTTCCCTAGACTTACACACAAACCGTTCAGGAAATCCATCTCTGAGCCCTATCTTTGAATGTGTGTTGTCTGCAATCAGAAAGATTGTATCATTCACGATTCAACAATACAGAGGTTCTTCCCCCCCACCCCCAACACACAAAGATGTTGCGCCATAATAAAAATCTGGAAACAAGTGGATCTGAACTTGGAAGCTGGCTCCACCATTTTCCTTATTATTGGTGTGGCCTTGGAATCATTATTTAACTTCTTCGAGTCTGTTCCTTGAGATTCAAATATTTCCTACAGTTCTTGGGAAGATTAGTGAGAAGTGTATGTACATAAACGCTGCCCATGTTTTTCCTGTTGGAGCATGACTTCTTCTCCATCGCATGTAGCTTTGTATATGGAAGTGTTATAGAGCAACAAGCTCTATCATACAAACCCAAGTACGGATGTATTTCCTTTGTCTGTCTTAGGCCACATAGGCAATAGGAAGCTCTTTCCTGAGATTTAAAATGTTCCAGGTAGACTGAAGGATACTCATTAAAGAGACCAAGGTGGTGCTTGCTTTGACAGCACATATAGTCAAGAGACCTACATAGGAGCAGCGGAGTCCTGCCCAGACAGTTTCATGCTGTTTCCAGTTTTCCAATTCTTGGCTCTGGAGCATTCCGTCATTCCTGATCCATTCTCAGGCAAGGTTCCCCTGGCTCTTGTTGATATCCTTAGCTCCTAAGATATCTTTCTAATAAGTTATTTTCTATCTAGGTTCTTCATAGTTGGTTTCTGCTATTTCCTATAAAGAACACTGACTGATAGAGAATTACTTTTCTCCTCTGTGAAAGAGGAAACTAAGCTGTAGAAAGGTTGTGTTACTAACCCAAGGTCACAAAGCTAGTAAGTGGTAAAGCCATTATTTAGATCGGGCACTTCACACGGCAAAAACCCCAGTAAAAGCGGTGTTTCTGTTTAAACAGAGCTGACTCCTAAGCTCGGATTTGTCTAACTGGTCTTATTTCCCTGGAGTAAACCCAGGAAGCTTCCACTCAAGCCAATTTGAGTTACTTTAAAATAGGAAGGGGAGAAAACAAAAGCCCATACAGTTGTAAGGGAGGAGGATTTGCTACATTGCTTTCAGTTCATTACATGTTGGCACCAAAATGGGATAACTGAAATCATTGCACTTCCGAAGAGAAAAAAATAGGCCATCACCCCCAAATAAAGCAATAACCTTATGTTAATCCATGAATTAAATTGAATCCCATTATCGCCTATGTACTAATCTATATAACCTACTTAAAATTTAAATGTATGACTCTGAGTTTGAATAGATTCATGCTATGTATTGTTCTCACATTATAAAATAATCCTAGGACTGCCAATGTGATGTCTATTGCAAACCCTCACACATTTCATATCTTTAAATAAAGAAGTACGATTTTCTAAAATATTCTTTTGTAGGACTGTGTTCTTTTTGTTCATATCAAAATTTTTGTGAAATCTGAGCCAAAGGTAGCTATCTCTATCAGATATTTACTTCAACTTTGAAATACAAACTTAGAACTAATATGTATTTGTTACCGACATAACTGGATAGGAAAATGCATTGTCCTTACTCAAAGACAACAGGATACAAGGTACATGGCCGATGATACTCCTTGGAAAACATCATGGAAAACACACAGTGTGACCTAGACAAGCATTGTTTCTCCAGCTTTCCATGGGTTTGCTTTATCTTCTAACACAACATCTGTACATATATAATGTCACAGATTAAACAGGCATATTCTTATTGCCACCAGTCCAGGTAATATTGCTCCTCTCAACTGTGATTGGGTTAAGAAGGGACATGTGACTCAGTTTTGGCAAGGACTGAGTCCCATCTTAACATACTGCTAAAGGATTCTGGGAAATGTTTCCTCACTGATGAAAAGAGACCCAGAAGGAAAAAAGGCTCCTTCATTTCCTTTGGACGTGGATATGTCTGCATGGAAAGCCTAGAACAGCAGCAGTCAACTTGTGATTTCAAGAGGTGTTAGTGGAACACACAGCCCATAAATGGAGGGGGGGGGGTGGACTCCTTGAGTCATTGAATTAACGAACTCTGGAGCTGCTGTCTTATTACGTGAGAGAATAATGTTTCTTTATTTTGTAGGCAAATCTGACTTGGGGTGTTCGGTTACGTGAAGCCCAAGGCGCTATAACTGATGTATGTAGCAAGCATTTCAGAGAAGATCTGAGTACAATCGCTGGTCCATCGAGAGTGTTCCAGTAGTATTTATCAAATAAATGATGAATGTAAGGAGGTTATAATGTTACCTTACAGACTTGAGGAAACATTAAGGAATCGAGATTTATTTGGGCTAAGGACGATGATAATGAGGGCGACTACAAGGAGATAATGGTTATGATGGAAGCGTCACGATGGGGGAGAAGGCACATTTTAGAACCTCTAGGGACCACACCAGAGCTTGGCCCTTTTCTTGAAGTGAAAACATGAACTCACAACCCAGTGTTTTTCCGCAGCCTTCATCCGAGTGTGAATGTCACTCAACTGTTGTGGCAAAGGCTGGCCCCTCCACACGTCTGGCCTCCAGGCACCACACTTGCAAACATTCTCCCCTTCCCATAGGGAAAATAGCATATTTCCAAGATGGAAAAATAGGACGGCCACCAAATGTGTAAACTCTAAAACAAAGCAGAACACTGTGCTTATGGGTTGTTCCTTCTATCAGCTTCCAGGAGAGAAAAACGTGTCCTGTGAAGACATTTAATTGGACAAGAGGAAAATACAAACTAAAATGCAAGGAAGGATTTCAGATGAGGGAGGCTCAACACCGAAGAGCGAAGAGCGTATCACTCACGAGGAGAGAGCCGTGTCCTTGCGTAAGCAGCCCTTAGGCACAGGATAAATTCTCCTTCTAATGAGAAGTTCTAAACCATTTACAATAGTGTCAGTACCTCTTGAAAATGATCAATTAAGCCTTTATTGAAAAAAACATAAAGGCCCTTTCTCCATTCTCATTATCAAGATCTCACAACCAAGCATTTGAGCTGGAAGCTCTCACGCTCAAGTTTCCACCACAGCGCAGGGCCTGGTCTTTCTCCAGCTCCCTGGCTCCTACTTCAGCTTTGCCCCCTCCCTTCTCCAAGCAGTCAGTAACCTCTTTCTATTTTTTCTCTATATTTATTTAAGAGTTTTTACCTTTATTGATTTCTCTCAGATTCTTTTTTTAAAATCTTTTACTTATTTATTTGAAAGAGAGAGAGTGAGCGAGTGAGAGCATAAGCTGGGGGAAGGGGCAATGGGAGAGAGAGAAGTGGACTCCCTGGCTAAGCACCGTCCCAGGGCCCTGAGATCAAGACCTGAGCCAAGGGAAGACGCTTAACTGACTGAGCCACCCACGTGCCCCGATTTCTCTCAGATTCTTGTCTCTAAGTAATTTATTACAAAAATATTGACTGGAAGTGTGCAAGATGCAAAACTGTTTTGGTAACATAAAAGGATGCATAAAATGTTGACCCCACTCTCAAGAATCTCAGAATCGAGTTTCGGAGACAGACACTGAGGCAGCTCCAGTACAAGACACACTGTGATAAATGCCGCGACACAAATCTTTAAGTAATGAAAATAGAAGTAACTGGCTCCCCACTGGAGTCTAAACGTAAACTGTCGCCCGCCTACTGCTTATCGAGCCTCTCCCTTCAATTCAGACTCACCATATTTAGGAAAGAATTCACCAGCTTTCCTCCAAAAATTGTTCTCCATTGTGATGACTATTTCTACCAGCAGTTTCACAGTTAGCCTAGTCACTCATGCTTGAAAGATGGGTATTCTTTGCATTTTCCTCAGATTCATGCTCCCCATCTAGCCATTCACCAAGTTCTGTTCATTTTTCTTTTGAAATGTCTCTTTTATCCTTCTGTTCTATGGTCATTACAACCTCCCTAGTCCAAAATTGGATCACTTTATACCTATGTTCTGGCCATTTCCTAGCAGATGTCTTTGGATCCAGTCCTTCCCTCGCCTAAATCATCCCGTGTACTTCAAAAAAACCCCACAGAATCCTAAAATCGGGAGAGGCATTGCCCTCCAATGCAAAAATCTGTACAAATTAATTTAGCATTGTAAGTGAATAGCCATCTATTACCCACATACTTACTGATGGAAACTCAATTCCCCAAAACATTTCTTATTAAATTTATAGATTATTTTGATTGATAGAAAAATGTTCTTTATATTGCTAAGTCTACACATTTCTTTGCTATGTTTCTCCCTTGAATTCCAGTTTTGCATATCTGAAATATAAGTTCCATCAACCTTTAAAGAAAGCTATTTTGTCTCTTTAAGCTCCAGCTTTTAAAAACTGGTTAAATATACACCCCCCATAACTGAGTCTGATAAAAACTTTAGCCCTCACCATCTTGATTGTGCTCCTGTTAGCACTTTACAGTTGCTAGCACGACTGAAAATGTAGTGTCCAGAACTAAAAAGAGTACTTTGAAACTTCTCTACCCTGAATGATCATTATTAGACTCACCCCACAAATTCAGGAATCTTAAATATTCCCAGTTTTTATTGCTCCAAAGCACAGCTCCTGAGCTATACATGACAGTTATAGCCCAATTTATTTATCCTAAGTTTCTTAAAGTATCTTCTGCTTTAGCTGGACTGGGGTTCTTCCCATTCCCATTCCCATTCCCATTCCCATTCATTCATTCGTTCACACATCCAAGCCTTTCCTTATATTTATCCTTCTGTTTGAAATTACTTATCTCCATTCTACCTATCTTAATCTCTTGGCCCTAACATCAGTTCCAGACTATCTCCTAAGAAGCACGGCCTCCAGACTATAGGTAAGGAGTCTCAACTTTGCTGTTGGCACCTGGGAGGAGATCTTACGGCTCCAGACTCTGACAGGAGTCTCTGTTTGCCCGAGGGCCTTGACCATCACCAGGCATCTAATAATGTGATGTATGACAGGGGATTGGAGGCCAGGCCATGTCCCTTCTGACCTCTAGGGGAACAGATGACAAAACATAGCCTGACCTTTGTGAGTGGCTGGAAATCAAAAGGAAGCCACATGGGCCTTATGTGATTAAGCCCTAATAAGAACTTGATTTTTTATAAAGTTTTATAAAACTTTATAAAGTTATCATACCACGAGTGTAATAGCTTGCCGTGCGTTCTTGAGTCCCATGAATTATCAAACCCAAGGATGACTGTGGGGGTGTCTGAATTCACAGCCAGCTGGTTTGAAAAGAAAGTGGTCCTGGGGACTCACGAATACACCTTATATCTGAAATGAGGGCAGACTTGCAGGCACTGCCTCCTCACGCCGTAGCTGGCTAAACTCATCGCACAGAGCCACTTCCTTCTTGAAGCATCCTCTAAGTGCAGTCTACCTCACCCATGCCCTCTTCTCCTAAATACCTATTGTATTTATATCGAGTATCGCAAAATCCGTTGCTGGCCTGTAGCACTGCAGGTAGGTTATTAAGCAGATATTATGATTATTACCATCTGGGGTTGGAATTTTTGTGACCGAGAAAATGTAGTGATCTCGTAGCTTCTGGGGTCAGGGAGAAGTAAAGGAAGGGGAGAGAAAAGACTACGTATGTAATGTTGTGAAAAGGTGGAAGGAAGAGGAGATGGTAGTGATTCCGGGAAGAAGACATTCAGCCGCTTCCCAAGGAATCGCTGCATTAAAGAAAGTTCCGTGGTTCTGACAATGCACACTGAGCACACGTTAGGCACTGAAGAGGTGACACCAGCTTTCCAGGAGGGATCCTTGATGAAGCTACCTGATAACTGTTACAACATGGTGTGCGTTGGGTTTGGTTTGACAGAAAATTGTGCCAGAGGCTTCAGGCCTTGGAGTCCATCTCTGCTCTAGTTTCAGCTGAGGAGTACTGTCTCCATCCTCGCTGCCTAGGACTGGAGGTTCATCTCTTCCTGATAACCTTTGCCTATTCCTCTGTCATGTAAACGACGTTAATGGTCAACGCTAATGTAGGGCTCCTGCCCAGTGGAACAGAAAGGGATGATTCCCAGTAATGTAAGAGACTCCAAAATAGAAAGAATGGTCATGAGCAGCGCATACGTAGGGCTATATGGAAACGGCGTAAGAAGCCATGGGGAAATAGGGCACTTAAAGGGCTAGGAATGGGCTCACACTGGCGTCTGTAACTAGTCTGGGGGAAGATATCCAGGGAAACAGACAGGTCCTAAGATCAGAAATGGTGATGAACTGAGTCTTGGTTTGAGTAGAACAGCAGGTGGTGGAAGAGGGGATGGGAAGAGTGAAGGACACATCAATCAGAAGTTTGATATCCTTGCCTTATAGAAATATAATCCATGTTGCTTTCCTGGTTTTATTTTTTACTTCTTTAGGAATGAATTTGTGTTAGGGGGCCAGGATTCACATTTCTTGGGGCCGGGATTATGACAGACTACATTGTGTCTTTTTTTTTTTTTTTATCCCAAGATAATGCTTTTCAGAAAGAAAAAAAAATAACTCAAATAGGCACCTTGGAGGATCCTGAAGGACCTTAAACTGGGACAATTCTATACAAACAGAATGTTTGATTATCTGCTTGTTCTGTTCAAATAACACTACAGATCCTGGCTGAGCTAGGGAGATGTGCAGTAGACAGGAATTCGCAATTTACCTGCTAGTGTGCTATGATAACCTATCAACGGGATACATGTGTAAATCCCTACTTTATAAGCAGTATCCACATTCCACTGGACACTTTCCTGGACAGCTACACCACCTGCAACTTTGCTAACATCCAATACTGGAAAATAGATCAATCAAAATAATGCACTAGATTTTGATGTGCTTAATCTGGTCTTTGTTTGAAACACGAGCATTTACGAATTAGATAAGTAAAGAGTTGTGCATCCTGTTCCCATAATTGCTATCTGATTCCAGTATGCTAGAAAGAATGGGGAGAAGAGCTTATTAATATTGAAATTTCCAATAAGAGATGCATGTTTAATTGAAGTGACATTAGCTAGTACTTTACGTACTGGGCTGATAAGTGCTGATCAATCAACAAATGATGCTGTTATTAAGTAAAGACAAACTACTATTCCTGATTGAAAGAGGCGCATTTATTAGCAAACAACATATATCTTTATGATTTTTCTGTGTTCGAATAATTTTGTGAAATAATACTGAGTGTGTATGCGTATTATAAATGTATTTGGAACTACCCGGAGTAACCCTGTGAATTGTTTAAAATATGTATCTCGCGTTTAAACAGAAACATTTATTCTTGTTCCATAGTTTAAAAAAATTTCCAATATGCTTTTCTCAAGACAATTTGAGGACCTTTTTGAAACTGAGGGTTTTCAATCTCTTTTATGAGATCAGATGAATAAATTACTTTCAAGGTAGCTGATTCCCCAGGGTAGATTTGGTTTGTTGCTTCTCTAAATTGTGGTGGTTTAAGATCTCAGATATACTTTTTTCAATATACATTCCCTACTTCTTTAAAAAGCTGTATAGAGATGATGAGGAAAAATATGTAATTATACAATATACAGATGTAAATACATGCAGCATAGGGAAAGATGAATATATATATTATATTCATATATACATGAATATATATGATATATATATATGTATATATATCACAAACACATATGTCATATGTTCCATAGTTATATATCAAACAAAACATGTTAGGTGAAATAGGGCCTAACACTGATGTTTCTTATGATTAGAACTTTTTTCGTTTGTTAATATCTATTTTACTCAGGATAAGATATTAAATCATGTAACTTCGGTGTTTCAGTCGGGATAGGATGCTAAACAAGATGAGAAGTCATCTCATACCTTTTTCCATTACAGAAACAAATGTATGCTGATTAAAATTTATGAGCTAATAGCCCCCATGGTCCCTAGCACAGTGCTCAACACTCAACATGAGTCCATTAATAATTATTGAAATGGATATTGTTTCTGTAAGTCGGGGCCTGGGCCTGTCTGATAAAATATACAAACAGAAAAACATGAACTGCTTTAACAACTGAGAGGTAGTGGTCATCGAGAACCCTCCCTTCTTTGGGGTGGTTAAGCAGTTCTCCGTCTATATGGAGATGAAGTTCATCGCATTCGAAATCATAACATTGTCAAATACGCCTTTATCTCTCTCGAACACGTCCTTCTGGGTTGGGAAGTATCCTGCAATAAGATAGTGTGATGGACTAGTTGACTTTCCAAGGTCTATTAATCTATGAAGTGAAAATTAATATCCTTTCATCAGATGAGGCTGGTATCCAATTATCAGTAGAGCAGATGTTGTGCTTTTCTGCTGGGTATAAAGAAAAGGGATGTGCATATCATGCTTCGAGAGGTGTACCAATGTAAGTAGGACAACTCTCACTGCCTTGCTGCTACTCTGAAGGTAAATTGCTTGAGTGCAGAGCAACCTCCTGCAGTCCCTCCAAATACCAAAAATGAAAAGCACAGCTATGAAATGTCCAGGCTTGGCTCTCTTCAATAGTAAATTATGGGAATGCAACTCATGCAGCTGCTATGGGTACCTGCTGCCTGCCAGATCCCCTTGCTTCTATTTCTTCTGCGCACCGGGTATAGCCAGTCATTTCCAAAAGCTAATTTGCAGTTGATTATGCAATCTGCCAAACCCAATCAATGTGCATACTCATGACCACTCATAAGATTATTTGCCTTAATCATAGGAGACCTCTAGGTCGTTACTCCGCCATAGGGAATATATTCAATGGAGATGGTTATGGGGTTGCCCACTACGCAGCTGCCTGCCAGGTCTCTTGGCTTTTATTATTTTCATCTCTCGGATGTGGCCAGTTCTATCCAAAGATGCTTCAAAGGCAAATCCATTCCCTATCAGTGAGAAACCCTCTGCTGACTACTGACTGCTGAGGCAGCAGGATAAATACAGAAACCTTGAGGATACTTCAGGATTAAGGTTTCTTTCTTTTTCTTCTTCTTGTCTTTTTAATAGTAATGTTAGTTGTTGGCAAGAGTTTAATGTCTTCCATGTAGGAAGATAGACTTCCATTGGGTATCAAAATAAAATTTTAAAAAAAGGTCTTCCAAATACCAGACCTGTTGTTGGGATTTTTTGGGATTGTGATAACTCTCCATGGCCATAAATTACTGTTTGAATTTTTAATATTAAAAAAACTTTTTTTAAAAAAGTGGACTAGATCAGTATAGTTCAACACATACCCAGGGACCGTGTCTTATAGAGCCTGAAGTACACAACCGCCTAATGCGGAGAAGGCAAAGATGCACCATGTATACTGCTCTTCTCCTTCCTCTCTCCATACATATGTATGTGATATACATGCTACTGTCTGCCAGACTGCCCTGTTTCTATTATTTTGCTCACTGGGTATAGCCCACTGGTGTGTGTGCATATAAATCAATCAGTCAATAAAATAAATAAATATAAATCTATATATACTTATTTATATGGTGTCTGTTATGTGCTGGGCATTATTATAAGCAGTCAAGATGCAACAGAAAAAAAAGAAGACAACCTTCCCACCCTCAAGGTGTTTATATTCTAGTGGGGATAGGAATATCAGTAACCTTATCACAAAATCATTTCTTCCTGAGCCCTGACACAGCCACGGCATCCTTTGCAACCTTTGCTTTAGAGAGTCACTATCTGTCTAGAAGAGTAGGCACACAGAATAAGAACTACTAGTAGTCCCTGACTTAGTATGGTCTATCAGTGATGGAGAAATAGCTTAGCTACAAAAAAAAAAAAAAAAAAAAAAAAATCACACCACAGTATATCAAACACCTGAATCAAAATCTTTAAGCCATAATAAATGCCAGATCAACATTTATTATGGTCCATTAACTATTTAACCTACACTTCTCAACACTGAGTCTTACTGGATTGCCAAATAATGTGATTTTTCCCCAAGTTTTTATTTAAATTTCTGTTAGTTAACATATAGTGTAATACTAACATATAGTGTAATACTTTCAGGTGCAGAATTCATTGATGCATCTCTTACATACAAGAGCTGGTGCTCATCACATGTGCCCTCCTTAATCTCCATCACCTATTTCACCAAGTCCTCCTCCCTCCCTCCAGTAACCAGCAGTTTGTGCTCTATACCCAAGAGTCTGTTTGTTTCTTCATTTGTCTCTTGTTCCCCTCCATGTTCATTTGTTGTGCTTCTTAAACTCCACATGTGAGTGAAGTCATATGGTATTTGCCTTTCTCTGATTTATTTCGCTTAGCATAATACTCTCTGTTTAATGAATTAAACTTTAATTTTAGAAATACGTTTTAAAGGGTTTATTTGCTAACAGATTATTAACAAAGGGATTTTTATGAACCAAAAAAATGGAACATAATACCAAAAAATTAGTTGTACAATTTCTTCATGGTTCCTCTTCTGTGTATAGAAACGTATTCCAAGAACATGAAATGTGGTTAAGTTTTGTTTAACTCACCACTTCATAAGTTAATATGGCTAAAACTGTGTTAAATATCTTATCGCCAATGACATCTTGATTTAAGCAAGTTTTAGCTCCACCTATCAGGCTCATGTCAAACTGAGAATGAATAAAGCCATGTATGGCCAAATTCCTGTTTTATAGGATTAACCTAAATGAGGAAATGACAATAATCACTTTCTTCATTTTATCCTTGCCTGAACTCTTCACTAGAACCCTAGTTTTACTTTTCCTAACCAGGTTTTAAAGTGAAGACTCAGTTTTGACAAAGGTAACGTCTTACTTTTGGAATGGGCCAACTTCCTCACATCTGTTACACAAAGATGTCTCATCTTCTTTGCCTGTGTAAATGTTTTTGAACTTCCAAAGATCAGATGAAGTGCCACCTTATCCTCAAAGTACTCCTTCATCTGCAATAAACTGTTCTCTAAGATCTGTCAGTATTTAATGTGTATAATTATAATAGTACATTTAAATATGCTGATTTAAAAACAGTATAGTGTAACTGCTCTGTGGTATTTTAAATGTTACAGATTTTGTCTCACTCCATAGTAGGATTGGCATTAGCGTGCAAATGATATCAAAGAGTGAATATCAGCTTTTCCATGTATTTATTATTGGCCCCATATTTATTATTATCTACTTACTCTATACACACATGCCCTAGTGTGCACACACATTCTCTTCTATTTGAAACCTAATAATAATAGACTGGGTCCAATAAAGATGTGATTTTTTTTTTAGTCACTTGGTATGTATATATAATTGATTTATATCTTTAAGACAATGGTGGCATGTTTTCTCTAAAATTATATCATTTGTGGGGCATGTGGGTGGCACAGTCACTCAAGGTTCCGATTCTTGGTTTCAGCTCAGGTCATGATCTCAGGGTCATGGGATTGAGAACCACATGGGGCTCCATGCTCAGCGCGGAGTCTACTTGAGATTCTTTCTCCCTCCCTGTCACTCTGCTTGTGCCCCCCTCATGCATGTGCTTTCTCTAAAATAAGTAAATAAATAAAATCTTTCAAAAAAATAAAATATCATTTGCAACACATTTGTGGTGATTCAGTGAATAAAATGAATTTTAACTTTATCACAAAGTAAATATTTTCAACATGATTTTTAATGTCATTTGAGGTATAAACGATCCCACAATCTGGAATATTGCTGAAAGTCTCAACCATCCATTTTCCACATTATGAAACAGATTTGACCTGAATTGAGAAACATTAATTCTAGGTTTTATCACCTGACTCTGCTTCTAAGAGCTATACGACTCTAGAAAATTCTTTCAGCCTGACAAACCTTAGTTTATCT